>NC_140373.1:12827500-13087500 GCF_054491055.1 Hypomesus nipponensis
GGATGCAGGGGAGGGCGCCAGGCGGAGCGAGCGAGCGCTCCGGGGTCGGATTAGGGAGCGAACAAAGCACCTCACCCTTGCCTCCAACCCATCGCTTTTGATTCATTTATGTACTTCTAATTCAATATGGACGCCGCTGCCCAGAGCGCGGCGAGCCCGCCACAATTACACGGCGACGGCGGAGCGTCGACACAGCCGGCCTTAATCGTCTAATCGCGATGGAAGGACTCCTCTAGGGAAAGTGACAGAGAGACTCATTCATAAAGCCCCCATTACACAGGGCAGGTTTTTTACCAATGTAATTAATATGCCACGCCAGGTCACACCCACCCCCCCCTCCCCTCTCCAGACAGATCGAGGCCAGCGAATACCTTCATAAGACCACGTTCTGACACATCCCACCACTTATTTGGAAAATAAGTTCCGATCTTCAGTTTACTTTGGATACAACCTCTGCTCGATGTCCTGTCCCCTGTTTTGAGGCGCAGGGTCCCTTCAGTGGAAGGTTCTGGAGAATACTGATGTTCCCTGCAGCCAGGGGCGTCCCAGTGTAGCAGGGGTAGTTATGCTGCTCGGCAGAGCCACTTACACCCCAGCTGTACCCACACCAGGCTTCAAACTGGGGACTTCTGACTTGCCAACATGACTACTAACAAGTTATGCCCCGTGTGGACTGTCCTTATACTGAGGAAGAGTGACCCCATCGATCCCAGCTCAGCAGTTAACTATCTCATCTCCGATGTGAGATGTATGAACCTAGATGAGGGAACGTGAGGGAATGGGGTTCGTCTTGAGGTAAACAATGTTCATCAACACCAAATATCTTTTTTGTTGTTGTTGAGTTAACTGGGTCACAGACATGTCTTTTGGTTACAGTTTTAGAAGAGGATCTTTCCAAATGAGATGAGCAGAGTTGTTTATGCATTTGTGTTGGTGTTCTGGGGAAGATGGCAGCGCAAGGAGCTCAGTCAGACAAGCCTGGAGGGAGCCCCTTGCTGTTGACGATTATTTTTGTCTCAGAGAAACTTTCTTTATGAAGCAGATGTACGAAACATGATGTGCTTTGGCAAAACAAGATGTCAAATCTTCTTTTGGTTCGAACTACAACAGCTCAGGAGCGGAGCGTGTTGTTGTGATGATGATAATCAGGGATGAGGCTGAAGTGGGACCAAAGCCTGAGGATTTTCTAGAACATTATTGTGTTAGTCTCCACTGAATCAGGCTCTGGGAAGGAAAATGAGGATAAAATCCAAGTACCTACAGCCTGGGGTAGCAGGTCCAGTTTCTAAAGAGAGTGTTTGAAAACCTGCTCACCAGCATTACCGGCACCTACTAAATAGCTGGACAACAATGAATATGTTGTTGTTGACCTCATTACAGGCTAACTATAGTTTGGGAGATAAGTGAATAAAGTTTAGCCTTTATCCTAAGTGGGGAGATTTGAACCTGTTTCCCATTGTACTGAGCTATACCCATGTTACAATCCTTCAGACTAACTTACTGTGCAAAATCTTGGCAGTCCCTTTCGGCAAAAATATTAAATATTTTCTCTGCAAAACCACTTGAATCCTGCTGATAGCAGAGAATATTAATGTCAAGAGTCGGAGAAACATGCATTTGTTTGTGACAGCCAACTCCTCACTCCAGCAGTTCCAACCCCCACCCCCCCCCGCCCCCTGTAAATGGCTGTTTCTAAACAATCCATCAGGGCCTTTTCCCATTTCCCTGTCATGGTAACGGGGCAGGGGGGGTTACTGGGACATGGGATATGGGAAGTCACGCAGATAACGATAGTTTATAAATCCCCCCCTTTTTCCAAAGTCAGCAGTCAGCAGATAACAGGGCACAGGGAGGCTTGGTTACAGTACGTCCTACCATCCCATAATAGCTCATCAGCGTTGCAGTCTTCTGAGGGGTCCAGAAAACTTTTTATCAGTTTGTCGTCCAATTTCGATCAACCCGATTACATGATATCTTTAGTGAAGAGTTTTCCGTCAAAGACAGTACTGTAACTTATCAAAACCTGAAGATATGGAAACAAATCCACTCCACTGTAGTGGGACTGGCATCCATCAATATGCTGAATATGTTTCCATGGCGCTATATGATGGAAGATGTCATCAATAAGTTATGAATCTGAAGGGTAAACGTTCTCATATCATTACATTTATAGTGGAGTCAGAAAATTGGACACAGGACATTGTGATTTATTTTTCATCTGAAGCTGGACACAGGAAATTGAGAGCTATTCTCATATCCTCATCTCCATATATCCGGGGGTGATGTATCTAATAGGATAACCGCCCCTGCTCGGGTATGACAAGGCGGACTATCTTACTCTCTCTCTCTCTTTCACCTCTCGTTGTCTCTCTCTTTCACACACACTTCTCTCTTTGTTTAACTCTCTTCTTTCTTCCCCCTGATCCTACTCCCCACCACCCTTCCACCTCTTTGTATAAGTTGCAAAAAGAGAGTATAAGCCCGTGGAATGGCAGGAGTAAGGGGTGCCAGTTTGAAACAGAGGGCGTGAAGAGGAGAGAGAGAGAGAGAGAGAGAGAGAGAGAGAGAGAGAGAGAGTTAGAGAGTTAGAGAGAACGACAGAGAGAGGTGAGAGGTGAGAGCGAGAGAGCAACGGAGGAAGAGGGCGAGACAAAAAAAGAGGGTGACAGAGAAAGGGAGAGAGACAGAGAGAGATAGAAAGAAGATCGTGAATTATTGATGCCCTTAAGTTAGCAGGTCTGCAGAATATGTTAGTAAAAAGGAAAAGAGCAAAAGGGAAGGAGCGCTAACCCCCTCACTTTACCCTCTCTTCTCCTCTCTCCATCTTCTCTTCTCCTCTCTCCCTCTCTCCATCTCTCTTCTCCTCTCTCCCTCTCTCCATCTTCTCTTCTCCTCTCTTCCTCTCTCCATCTTCTTTTCTCCTCTCTCCCTCTCTCCATCTTCTCTTCTCCTCTCTCCCTCTCTCCATCTTCTCTTCTCCTCTCTCCCTCTCTCCATCTTCTCTTCTCCTCTCTCCCTCTCTCCATCTTCCTCTCCACAGGACACTGGTTATTCACACCAGGGCTTGCATTAGCATTTGCTCCCCGAATGTCAAAACACCGCTGCACGCCTTAAGCCAGAAAGCATCGATTTCGGGCAGCATTCTCTTATCCGCACCGATGAAACATTCATCACAATGTGCTCGCCAATCCCCTCTGCAAGGCCCTGTCAATGAATTCAGTCAAACCATGGGGATATAACCCAGCACACACCAGTCCGGCTAAGCCCGGAGTCAGGGGTGATGGAATTACATGAGATACTACGGCCTGCTTTTTGACATTACAGGCCGCCAACAATGCCACGCTGATTTCCATTTGGTTGCAGATGGTACGGCCCTCTCTCCTCCTCTCCGCCGCCGTCTCGTCTTTCATTACGGCTTTCTCTCGCGCCGTAATTGCCTGGCTTCGAGGTGGAGAATGGTGCATTCTGTTTGGAAAGGGTAAATAGAAGCATCAAAGCAATCTGGGCAAGGGAGAGGAGGCCAGGGGCTCATTACGGAACGCCCGGGGCTGGACAGGAGAGGGGCACAAGTACACGCGCCTGTGATAGGTCTCTTTCGCCATTCTCCTATAAGGTGGAGACGGATAGGAAGGACGGAGGGGGGGGGTGTTAGAAATATTATCCATGTGTGTTTTATGCAAGCTAAAATGATACTGTTATACTATATATATTTTAGAGTGCAGAAAGATCCCCCCCCCCCCCCAAATGAAGTTAGACATGCTTAGTTAAACAGACCAGTCACCTGTACTCAGCATGTAAAGGTTTTTCACTCAGCAGGTAAGCTAAACAGATGTCAAACTCCATATTGTGTCTTGCCACCCACAAACTGAAGATGCAGTTTTCCACTGTATGGCACACGCTCACACACACACACACACACACACACATGCGCAAGATCTATCAGCTAGACAGCTGCTACGCAGGGGAGCCAATGACAGAAGAGACACGGGACTGTTGCATGTCTGTGTATGGACCAATGACTATTGAGAACTGTGTTGTATAAATGGGTTTGCATGGAGACTAGTCTTCAGACACTTTTGTACCTCCATGACGACTTGTCTCCTTGCTTCGTGAGCAAGTAATAAACTCCAGCAAATATTTTCCTGACAGGCGGTTAGAGGGAGAGAGGGGGAGAATGAGAGAGAAAGAGAAAGAAAGAATGAATGTGTGAGGAAGGGACGGGGGATGAAAGAGAAATAATAAAGTCAGGAGAAAGGGAGAAAAGAAAGGAGCAAGATGGTGGGGGGAAGAGGAAGTAAGGGGCAAAGGCAGAATGATGGGACAGCGACACACGCTAATGACATGTTGGGGAGTCTGAGGAATGGGCCAGCTCTTCACAGTAAATGGTGCTGCCATGATGTCCTCTGTTGACACACTCCTTGGCTAGTCTGATGGGTTTGTTTGTCTGCAGGGCAAATTCATTCTACTGTATTACAAACAATTCACAAAGCTTGCTCAGATCGTTTTCTGGGATTTGACGAGCCGAACAAAACAATCACATCCCATGAGTTTGCCTTTAACAAGTCCCCACGTAAACGACCGCGAGTTCGTTCATGAGCTATGATTCACAAGCTAAATGTGTAGCCACGAGCTAAAGAGTGGGTTTGTTTGCATGATAGAGCACATTCTTGCAGGGCCAAATCAACAGTGGAACTAAGGAAGATCTCTTGTCACGATGTATACAACACACTTACACATACACACGCACAAACGGTAAACACACAGTACAATAAACATTCACAAGGAGTACTTCAACACATACTGAAACACTTACGCAGACATATACACACCTATATTATACACCTAATTCCCACTCACAAACATCTACTCGATCACCCCGCCCGTCAGTTTGCCTGTGATGTCTGAGCTGGACAGGAGATGTCAGAGGTGGGTGTACTCATCTCCTCCCCTCTCTCAATTTCACGTCAAGCTGCGCCTCGCAGGCTGGTGGGTATCGAATAAAGATGAATATGATGTTGGCCTGCGAAGCTGTCTTTAGTGGCACCTCTGCTCTCTCCGCCTCTCTCTTCCTATTTCTCTTTTCACTCGCTCTCGTCCTCTAACTATTCTCTCTCACTCTTCCTCCCTCTTTCTTATCTCTTGCTCTCTCCTTTCTCTCTCACTCTCTCTCTCTCTCTCTCTCTCTCTCTCTCTCTCTCTCTCTCTCTCTCTCTCTCTCTCTCTCTCTCACTCTCTCTCTCTCTCTCTCTCTCTCTCTCTCTCTCTCTCTCTCTCTCTCTCTCTCTCTCTCTCTCTCTCTCTCTCTCTCTCATTCCGTCTCATTGTTTCACACCTCCACTCTCTCTCATTTCCTCTTTTGTCCTCCTTCCATGCTTTCCCCCTACTCCATCTCACCCCTGCCCCTCCTCACCCCCGCCCCTCCTCACCCCCACCCCACCAGTGTACCCCAGCCCTGTCAGAAACGGCAGATTATTGATTGTGTCGTCCCCAGGTCTTCAGCTCAGTGTCCTGCCATTATCATTATCTCTCACTGGGGCCCAGGCCTGACAGCCACATCAACAAGCAGCTTGCCCTTGTGTGGCTCTGAGAGAGCAGCCTGACAGTTCTGGCTGGACACCAACACACCCAGAACACTCAGGAAAGGTGTATGGCTCTTTTTATGGGCAGGCTGGCCTTGTAAAGGGCTATGGGAACAGGTACCCTACCTTTAGCGGCATGTGGAAAGATTTAGTGGGTCGACTTAAGTGGTTCTCTCGACGTCGTAAACCGTCCTGTCCCTGAACGGGGCTGCAGAGTGGTTCCTGAGACTGAGCAGGCGTGTCTGTGATGCAGGGGAGATGCAAGGGGAGACACAGGAGGAGAAGGGGTCTGTTAGACCCGAGGGTCGGCGACGAAGGACTGATCGAAAGCGTCCGCGATACAGGGTTATTACAGGGGTGTCTGTGACACAGTAGATATGCAGGAGTATCAGTTATGAAGTGAGAGTCTGCTATGCAGCACTTATCCAGTTCCATGCTTTGTACTTGCTGCTGATGTCCATAAAGTGAAAATGGCTCAATTGTGGGGGGGGGGGGGGCGAAACGGACCCGCTGGGCTGGCGAGCTAACAGGCATGGGGTTAATGGTTCTCCGTCCGTCATTTACGCTCTCTCTCTCTCTCTCTCTCTCTCTCTCTCTCTCTCTCTCTCTCTCTCTCTCTCTCTCTCTCTCTCTCTCTCTCTCTCTCTCTCTCTCTGACTGTGAATCATTCCATTAGCGTCCCAGCGTGGTGTTTTTTCGCCGTGTCGAGGGGCGGCACGGAGAGCTCATGTCTCGGCTGCCCACTCAGCAGGATGCAGCCTGCCACACATCCTCCATGGCAGCCAGTGATGGATGACGAATCAAGCGGCCCCTCTAATGAAACCGGGCGCTGGGATTAAAAAACAAATCGCCCTGTAACCTGACTGACTGCCCCCTCGTGTCCCTTAATCATCTCATCTCTTTTTTTCCCTCTTTCTCTCTCTCTCCCTCTATCTTTTCTATCTCCCTCTCGCTCTCTTTTTCGTCTTTTTTTCTCTCTCCCTCTCCACCTTTCTCTCTCTCTGATTTCACCCCGTCTTCCTCTTTTCCATCTGTCTCTCTATCTAGGTCTCCATCCTCCTCAACATTCAAGCGCTTATCTTCAATTTTTCCCATCACTCTTTGCCCATTCGATGCATCCCTCTCTCTATATGCATCTCCTCTGACACATACTCACTCACACCACACACACACACACACACTCTCACACATTCACACACTCACACAGCCCCCTATCGTGCTGAGACACCTGTGTAGATTAGGTTCCCCTCCGTGACAGCCATCATCCTCTGCTGACTCGGCCGTTCAAATCTCCAGGATGTGGAGCTCCATACGAGGAGCAGAGTCCTCCAGCCTCTCCTGCTCATGCCCTGGTGGCGGCCATGTTTGGAGGCAAATTAAAACAAGTGCACCCTTGTCGTGGCACCGTATTGAATCGGATAACAGCTGCGACAGCGAATTGAATCTTGATCCGACTGCTGCTGCCGTGGAGTTCGTCGGGGGGGGGGGGAGAGCTCATCAGAGAACGGGAGCGCGAGTGGGCGGAGGGGGGGTGGGGGGGCGGGGCCCCGGGGGTAGGGAGGGGGCGCGACGCTGGCAAAGAGAGGAATTGTGTGCCGTGGAAGTCAAGTCAGAGAGATCGAAGTTTAAGAACGGTGTCAGAGAACTGAGGGAGGGGGTAGGAGGGAAGGAGGAGGAAGAGGAGGAGGGGAGGGGAGGAGGGAAGGAGGGAGGGAGCATGAGGAGAAAGAGGAGGGGGAGTGTGAGATGAGTGAGGGAAATCACTCCAGATGCTCAGATGAATTATTCACTCTATTCTCTCTCTGCATCATTCTGCCAGCTGCCTCTTATTATGTGTGTGTGTGTGTATGTGTGTCTGAGTGTGCTCACTGCTCTGGAAGGAGTGATGCCAATCAGCAGAGATGAGAAAGCTGGTGTTGTGTGGTGTTAGGAAGTCTAGACGCTGCTCCATGATGGGCCAACTGGGCTTATACCCTGCCTGTGCGTGTGTGTGTGTGTGTGTGTGTGTGTGTGGGTTGTGTGAGCGTGTGTGTGAGGAGGTATATTGTGGAGTTCTTCTGTGACGAAGGAAAAGCCAGGCCCCTTGTTCCCAGTAGACTATCCTCCCCACCGAGTCTACTCACTTCTTCCAAAGTGTACCAACCCCCACCAAGTATACTATACCTCACCAAGCGTCCTTGCCATGCATCAAGTGTACTATCCGCTCTTATCCACAACCCAGTCAGAGCCCGGTGGGCTACTCCCACACAGTGCTTGCTGCTGTGTGTGTGACATATGCATGGTGTGTTTATGGCAGCTGCATGGTGTGTGGGTGTGATAGACGCATGGTCTGTGTGTGTGGGTGTGACCCATGCATGGTCTGTGTGTGTGTGTGTGTGTGTGTGTGTGTGTGTGTGTGTGATAGACGCATGGTCTGTGTGTGTGTGTGTGTGTGTGTGTGTGTGTATGTGTGTGTGTGTGTGTGATAGACGCATGGTCTGTGTGTGTGTGTGTGACCCATGCATAGTCTGTGTGTGTGTGTGTGTGTGTGTGTGTGTATGTGTGTGTGTGTGTGATAGACGCATGGTCTGTGTGTGTGTGTGTGTGTGTGTGTATGTGTGTGTGTGTGTGTGATAGACGCATGGTCTGTGTGTGTGTGTGTGACCCATGCATAGTCTGTGTGTGTGTGTGTGTGTGTGTATGTGTGTGTGTGTGTGTGATAGACGCATGGTCTGTGTGTGTGTGTGTGTGTGACCCATGCATAGTCTGTGTGTGTGTGTGTGTGTGTGTGTGTGTGTGTGTGTATGTGTGTGTGTGTGTGTGATAGACGCATGGTCTGTGTGTGTGTGTGACCCATACATAGTCTGTGTATGTGTGTGTGTGTGTGTGTATGTGTGTGTGTGTGTGTATGACAGACTAATGACGTGTGTGTGGCTTACATGTTGCACACCTCATTGCACATTCTCTGGGTCTTTACAAAGACGCAGTCTGCCGGGAGGTGGGAGTGTATACCGGTCCACAATAACAAGCCCAAGCTGAGGGAGATTGTGTGCTGCGCTGCGCTGTGTTGGAGATAGAGTTGGCACCTTCCTTTCATCTCCCCGCCTCCTCTTCCATCTCCTTTTCATGTACTGTGACTAAATGAAGCCTGGAAATATGAGCAGGTTCTCTGGGGCGGGCTGAGACTCTGTGTAGCTGTGTGTCTGTGTGTACGTTTGTGTGTAGGTGTGTGTCTGTGCGCTTGTGTGTGTATCTGTGAGTGAGGGTGCATGTGTGATGATGTGTGAGTGTGTGGGCTGAGACACTGTGCGGGTGTGTGTCTGTGTGTTTGTTTGTGTGTTGTCGTGTGTCTGTGAATGAGTGTGCATGTGTGAGGGTGTGTGCGTGGTCTTGTTTAACTACCCTTGTGGGGACTTAATCTTGTGAAACATGAAAACCTTGACCTGTGGGGCCCTATACTTGGGCCCCATAACTTCTAATGCTATCTTCGGAGGGGGGTTTAGGGGTCGGGATTAGTATTAGGGTTAGACTTACATTAAAGGGTTAGGGGTTAGGTGTTTTTGAACGGGGGGGAATGGTTGGGCATTCGTACATTTCATGTACATTTCAACACCAAATGTACTGGATTCCCAAACAGAGAGACAATGTAAGACTCTTCCATGTTGAGTTTGTACTTCTGTTAATGAGCGACAGTGTGGATGCGGGTGTTTGCACATCTCTGGTTCCCACAGAGAGTCAATGACTTGTGAAAGAGTGGGACAAACACGTCACCAGACGCACTGTTACTGGAACAGTTTAGGAGTCGTGCGATGCTTGTGACACCGTTCTAGTTTCTTTCAGTGGATGTGTACATCCATCTTGTCCTTATCTGGCAGAGCATGAACTGAAGGACTTACTCTGGAGAGACGGGAAAACATGAGAAGGGATCCCTCTTAAAGCAGAAGGGAGGAGAGAGGTGTCTCTTTCGTCTCTTTGAGGGATTGGGCTGGTTTAGGTGCGGTTCTTTGGGTATATGCGAAGCCCTCTGCGGCATTGCTTGTTGAGAAAGGGCTATGCAAATCAAGTGAGATATGATCACCTTTGAAATCATCCCTGTTTCCCCCAACGACTCACCTATTCCGCCCATCTCGGCTTGCCGTCTGCTGTGTTGCAGATCATCTCCCGTCTAATGGCAGTCTGGTAAACATTCTGCTTTGCCTCCTGTTATCAGCTGCTGGTACAGACAGGCAAGCGCAATATGAGTCTGTTAGCCTAATCACCCTTGCACACACGCACCCATGCGCGTGCACACGTAATACCGACATGAGTGTCAGACACACACGCACACACAAAGACACACGGACAGACGCACTCACACAAACTCTCACCCACCAAATACAGACAGAAGTACACGCGTACAAACTCACACACACACAGGCACACGCCCTCCGAGCGTGGAGGTGTGTTTACAGGCTGATGGCTGCTAATTGCCATGGAGTCATGGGTGTGGTTTTAATGGGCGTGAGGCTGTGGTCTCGGTGGAGGTCTGGATGAAAGGTTCCCCCAGCCAGGAGAAGCTGCATCACACCCCAGAGAGGCCGGGGGGCACACGCTAACGAGCCAGCCCAGCCAATTACAGAGCAGCGCAGACCGCACGGAACGCCACATCACACGGCGCACGCCCACGGAGTGTGCACGCGTGTGCGCGCGCGCGTGTGTGTTGGTGTCTTGCATGTGTTTGTTTGAAAGAAAGCCCACTCGCTCGAATGTCACATTCTCAGCTCGGTTTAGCCGTAGCCTGAAACTTCGATCTTACTGTAAATGACTCCAGTTGGATTTTGACTTTGTCAATCAAAACTTTTCATCCAAAACATCTTACTCCAGAATTGGTAGGTGTTTGGTTTATAGCTACATGATCTGGCACATGGTCTGAGAGCTATGATGACTCATGTAAACACCCATCTCCATCCATCCATCTAGACATAAAACAAGTTGGATGAGGGACAGGTACAGGATTCCATTAGTTGGCTGTAAAGTAAAAAATTGGACGGACACTAATACCCTAAAAATCTCATCTTGTGGTATTTTGGTAGTCTCACTAACAGCACAGAACTCAGACTGTTTTTGGGGAGTGTGGGCTAAGGGCTGACGAGGCAGTAAACAACTGGTCTTAATGTTGTTTACTCTGCCATCGGTTATTTTCAACCCTGGCAACAGAGATGGAGTTTGGAGAGAGCCAAGGAGGAAGAGGAGGAAGAGGAGGAGAGGAAGATGGCAGGGGGGGGGGGGCAAGGAGAAGAAGGCCATTTTCCATTACTGGAGCCTGAGATGACTAATCCAAGGACACACACACATCCAGATTTGCCCAGTCACAGACTCCACAAACACTGGGTGGAGCCTAGGACTATTTTTCTGTCAATTCAAGAGTCATTTTGAGTGAGTCAATTTACACTTTGACACCAGATGTTTGACCAACTCATTATTCCAAGGTTGTGTTTTTCCAGTGTTTTTTCTTGAATCCTGCTTTTACTCTCTTTTGACTTTTAGTCAGCAAAACATTATGTGCAGAAAAATATAACTTTGGTCATTAATCATTGTACCCTACAGTGTGTGTGACGTGTGTGTGTATGTGTTTGTGTGTGTGTCCTTTTCCCAGTGGACTTCTATTTAATAAAGGAACTCATATCACATCGCAGCACACTCATGCGAAAGAATGGATGGATCATCACAAACACATCACCCCTCATGCACACACATCACACGCAGGCAAACAAACAAACATCATTCCAATTAAAACTAAACAGCCTCGGACTCCAAAGTAAACAACGGGCGCAATCCATCCAATGAACATCTAATTTCAATCCTATCCCCAACAACAGAACCCCACACATCAAAACTAGGCATTTTTATTTATTAACGAGGCGACATTCAAACGAAAGCAAATTCATCGCCGTTGTTTACTGCGTTCTATCCTGTTCCCTCGTTTAATTAAGCCAGCCTTGGGCTCAGAGCGTGGACCAGCCAGTGGAACGGATCCCTGGGCGATGATGAATGAGCTGTCGTCTCCTGTTGAGGCGGAACCCTCGGTCTCCTTGACACCCCAGGGATCTCATGACATCGCCATGGTACTCGACCGCATGGTCGGAGGTCAAAGGTCACCTCCGTATGCGGATGTGCGCCGGGACCGGAGCCAACCGATGTCGGTGACAAGACGAGGTTTCGAAACCCGACTTTTCAAATTAAAATGACTGATTTTGACTCCAAGGAAAGTAAACTGTAGAATGCATAAGAACTGAAATCGATTTTTAACCCCATGCCATCCTCCCCTTCTGTTCCTGCTCTGCCACAGTGATCAGGTGCTTGGAGGTAGAACAGGGAGGGGGCTGCATACGACACAAGTTCAGCCCCTGCTCTGGTGACGGCCACAGACACAGCAAGGCTCCTGGGAGGGTGGAGGGTAGCGGGTGACACCGGAAACATGGTCAGTTCTCTGGTGGAGCAGATGGTTGTGGTCTGGTAAAGCAGAGACCAGCGTTGACGAGCCCCAGGCTGTGCGGGGCCTTCTGTCCTTCTGTCTGCCCCTTGCATTCTTGAACGGAACGTTCCAGAGAAACAGCAACAACAAGGACAGTACTCCGGTTCCAGCAGGTTCCGTCAGGTGGGGTGAGAGTTAGACCTGTCTGGGTTCTACATACCACACAGACATTCTACCTCTGCTGCTGTGAGACCAGGTAGAACTGCATCATTTATCAGTCTGTCTTTCCACCCCTCCCTTCAACCTTCCCTCCCTCCTTCGCTCCACCCCTCCTCCCTCCACCCCTCTCTTCTCCCTCCTCCCTCCCTCCACCCATCCATCTCGGTATTACTCAGATGGATAGCACTGCTTAACACAGAACAATACAAAGTATCTTCACTTCTTAACCCTTCAAAAAACAGACCATCATTAACGTTAATGTAAATATTAAAATATGGAACAAATATGGTTTACAACAACAACACCTACAAACATAGACCAACGAAGGTATATATGACACAAGGCTCATCCTTCTGAATGAGCAGATAAGGAACAAAGCTGACAGGGCACTCTGACACCATTTTGTTGATTGCATCAAGGCCCTCAGAGCTGAGTTTCAGGAGGACAGTGGAGACAGAGAGAGAGAGAGAGAGAGAAGGAGGGAGAAAGAGAGGCTGAGTTCATGGAGCAAGAGAGAATGGAGAGAGAGAAGGATGAGGAAGAGAGAGATTAAGGGAGGGAGGGAGGGAGGGAAAGAGAGAGAGAGAGAGGGAGAGAGAGAGAGAGAGAGAGAGAGAGAGAGAGAGAGAGAGAGAGTGCGAGAAAGAGAGAGAGAGAGAGAGAGAGAGAGAGAGAGAGAGAGAGAGAGAGAGAGAGAGAGAGAGAGAGAGAGAGAGAGTGCGAGAAAGAGAGAGAGAGAGAGAGAGAGAGAGAGAGAGAGAGAGAGAGAGAGAGAGAGAGAGAGAGAGAGAGAGAGAGAGAGATAGAAGGGAGAGAGGACACACATCTGGGTCAGTCAAGGTGTTTTAAGCACATGAAGGTCACGGTAAACCGTCCTTCAACAAACACACATACAAAGGACAGGGGGACGATAGTGGCCGATACCAAATTAGCCGCTGAAGGACAAAAACAAAACAGAACCACCCTCTAAGGCAGACGAGGCCATTGGCCAGTCAAAAGCCCAGCGCACCGTGTTTCCCAGCATGCCCAGCTGATGCCATGAGAGGGCCTGTTTTCATTTCCCTTTGCTTGTTTTTTTGAAGCTCTCTGGCTATTTAAGTCATCACTAACCTCATGTTGTTTACCTCTGTCTGTTTCTGTTGGTGACGTAAGACTAAGGTACATAGGTGTGTGTGTATGTGTGTGTGTGCGAGCATCATCGCGCACCCGTGTGGAATGAGTGTGTGTGTGACGTGTGTGTGACGTGTGTGTGTCCAAGGTCACTGTGGAGGATATTTAATCTGGCTTCTCCTACATCAGGTAGATACCATCCCTAAGTAAGATTCATTTTCCGAATCTGGAACCATACACAGATCACAATTTGGACTGTAGTAATTAAAAGAGGAGGGGCAGTGTGCAGGCATGTGCATGGTTGTGTGTGTGTGTGTGTGCACGTGTATGTGTGTGTAACCACTGTCTCTGAGAGATAAGGCTGAGAGGGTCTAACGGAGGGTCCGCTCTCCAGAAGGATCTATGTAATCACCCTAAGAGCCCAACTCCTCCAGAGATAGAGGAGGACGGACGTTCTCCCGCAATGACAATGAGGCTCGGACACGGAGGAGCAGCTGTGGGTGACAGACAGAGAGATGGATGAGGGGAGAGAGGGGGAGATCAAAACCTCGCAGCACACCTGCACGCTCACACCTGTTCAGCTCTCTCTCTCTCTATTTCTCTCTCTCTCTCTCTTTGTCAATTCAATTCAATTTAGCTTTATTAGCATGACAGTCATTACGACTGTATTGCCAAAGCAAGATGAACAACAACAGACAACCATACATTAATAACAACACCATTCAAAAACAACACAAGGAACTACAGTCAGTATTGTCCGGAACATGTGGTGACAACAAAAAGAAACTGTCTTTCTCTGCATATCTCCCCCTCTCTTTCAGTCTCTCTCTCTCTCTCTCTCTCTCTCTCTCTCTCTCTCTCTCTCTCTCTCTCTGCCCGCATAGGACGGAAGACCTTGTGTGTACCTACGTCACATTAATGCAATGCAATCAGACGGTACTTTTTCGGTCCCTCTCTGTCTTTTTTTTTTTTTTTTGAATCGTCCCCTGATCTCGTGCCCTCTTTCATTCTCTCTATCCCTCCCTCTGGCTCAATCTCTCTGTTTATGCGTTTCACTCGTGGTGGTTGCCATGGTTTATGCACTTGTCACAGTATCATGAATGGCAGCACAATTAGGCTTCTCCAGTGGAACCAGCAGAAAGCAGCATCTTGACCCAGTTTTATCTCCGGGGAGAGCATAGCACGGCCCCGTATGTCTCACTGTGCGGGGAAGGACGGGGTTGAGGAAGAGAGTGAGGAGAATTTGAGAGTTTTGAGATTGAACACACCTTAAGGGTCGCATTTGGGGTTTCTCAAGGGTGGCGGTGACTGAAAATGAGAGGCATGGCACGTACATCTCCATTTATCTCGGGGCGGAAACCAACCCAAAAAGGACACAAAAAACAGACCAAAGAGAGAGCCAGAGAGTGGGGGGAGAGAGGAAGAGAGGCAGAGAGAGAGAAAACGAGAGATCGAAATAGAGAAAGGGGAAGGGAAAGTTGGAAAGAGAACAGAAGTGGACAGTGAGGGAAAAAATATCATATTCTTCATTTGTGATACTGTAGCTGATTTGTTCTCTGTCATATGTTCATATTGTATGGGTTGTTCCTTCACTGTGGGCAGTGTTGTTTGAGCTTTCATACCAAAAATGCTTGTTAAATTGAAATGTGGTGGAGAGAGACAAAGAAGAGAGGAGCACTGGCTGACAGTAAAACTAATACTTATACTAAACCAATATCCAACAGCTCGACCAAAAGTACATTAAATATCGGAAAAATAAATCTGCTGTCTCGACTCGTTTCAAGACGTGACACGCATAGTGTTTTAGCTCTCACTTTCCCTCTTTCATTCCCTCCCTCCCGCTGTCCATTGTTCTCTCTCTCCGTCCCTCTCCCTTTCTCTCTCCACCTCTCTCTCTATCTCCTCCCTTCGCTCTCTCTCTCTATCTCTCTTTATCTCCTCTCCCACCTGGACAAGGGGAATACGTATGTGAGGGTGCTGTTCATTGACTACAACTCAGCATTCAACACCATCATCCCCTCCAGATTGGTCTCCAAGCTTGTGGACCTGGGACTAAGCACCTCCCCTCTGCAAGTGGATCTTCCACTTCCTGACGGGGAGGCCAAAGGTGGTGAGAATCGGTGACCTCATCCGTACTGCTCACCAACACAGGCACCCCCTAGGGCTGTGTGCTCAGCCCTCTCCTGTTCTCCTTGTTCACTCACGACTGTGCGGCAACGCACAGCTCCAACCTCCTTGTTAAGTTTGCTGACGACACAACCATCGTGGGCCTCATCTCTGACAGTGACGAGTCAGCCTACAGAGAGGAGGTGGATACCCTGACATCACGGTGTCAGGAAAATAACCTCTCTCTCAGTGTCAGCAAGACCAAGGAGATGATTGTGGACTATAGGAGGCGGCAGGAGGAGGAGCATGCACCCCTACTCATCAATGGATCTGAAGTGGACAAGGTCAGCTGCTTCAAGTTCCTCGGGGTGAACATCAGTAACAACCTCACCTGGTCCGTTCACACAGACTAGGTGGTCAAATCAGTCCGTAAGCGCCTCTTCTTCCTGAGGAGAGTGAAGATGTTTGGTATGGACTCAGTCATCCTCACTAACTTTTACAGATGCACTATAGAGAGCATTCTGACTGGTTGTATTACAGTGTGGTATGGGAGCTGCACAGACAGGGACCGCAAGGCCCTACGAAGTGTGGTCCGTTCTGCTGAGTTCATCATTGGCAGGAAGCTCCCAGCCCTACAGGACACCTACCACACACGTTGCCTAAGGAAAGCCGTCAGAATTGTAAGAGACTGTTCCCACCCATCCTTCAGTCTCTTTACCTCGTTGCCTTCTGGCAGGCGTTACCGCAGCATCCGGTCGCGCACACGCAGACTGGACAACAGTTTCTACCCAAGGGCCATCAGGCTTCTGAACGGACACTGATATGGCCATTGATTTACTGCACACTATAGTCACTTATACACTGTCACTTTCAGCTACTGGTTGCATCAGTAACATTGCACTACTGTACCTCACTGTACTTCGCCATCAGGCTCCTGTATGATCATTGACATAGTCACTGATCTGCAATTTTGCATTATTGTACTCCACTTAGGTTAGTATAAGTTATAGGGTTGAAATAGGTTTTATCTGCATTTAGGGTGAGTATAGTGTATTATTTATTGTTATCTGTAATTTAGGAAGTTTTAGTATTAGGGTTAGTATAGTCAATTATTTATTGCTATCTGTATATTTAGGAAGTTTCACTTATTTAAGCTCAGCATAGATGTAAATTATGTTCTGTGTACTTATATGTTATGTTATGCCAGGTTCTTGCTTTGTCTTGTCTTAAGAAATTCAGTGCCCAGTCTGACCTTGTGTTGTTCTGTGTACCTGACAAATAAAAGACTTGAACTTGCTCTCTCTCTCTGCCTCTCTCCCTTCGCTATCTCTCTCTCTCTCTCTCTCTCTCTCTCTCTCTCTCTCTCTCTCTCTCTCTCTCTCAGCGTGTAGCGCTCTCTTCCAGGCAGAGAGAGCAGTCAGACTATCTGGGTCGGAGCTGTGACCCTGGAGCCACCCAGCCTGCAGTCTGGGCTGGAATCATTACGGCCCCTCGGAACGTCTGAGGGCTCAATTTCTCACTCTCCTTCTTCCCTCACCGTCCCTCGTTCCTCTCTCTCCTCTCCCTCCGTTCACTTTGTGTCTTTCCTCATTCAAGGTTTGTTTCTGTCTCTTCATTTCTCCTCTCTCTCTCTCTCTCTCTCTCTCTCTCTCTCTCTCTCTCTCTCTCTCTCCGCCTCCTCCCTCTCAATTTCTATTTCTCATCATCTCTTTTGCTCTTTCTGTTGTTGTCTTTATTCCAACCCCTCTCTCCCCTCTCCCCTCTCCCCCTCTCTCTTCCACCTCTCTCCCCTTCTCACGTGCTCCTCTCCCTCTCTCCTCTCTCTCTCCCTCTCCCCTCTACGCACAACCCTTTCCCCCTCTCCTCTCCAAAGTAGGATGGATGGCTGCATCTGTATACCAGAGTAGTAATTACCCAAACACAGCATTCATGACGCAGAGCACCTGGGATATGACGTCACTACTTATCGTAATGGATCTGCTCTCGGGAGTAAATGATTCGATGCTGTTTCATTTCATAGAGAGTAAACATCATTCAGGAGACCAGATCTTATATAACCTCCTGGGTCTTATTGATCCTCTACCATCATACATATGACTGTAGGGAGGGTTACGGTAACTAGAGACCCCCCCCCCCCCCCTCAAGAGTAGTAAATTAAAAGACCCCCCCCCCCCCTCGCTCAGCCCTGTCAAGCAACCTCTGGGATCCGGTACAGCACAGCATCGTCCAATGACGGACAGAGATCTCCAGCACAGCCAATAGTATAGTATCCTCCCAGCCCCACCCAAGACCGAAGCCCTAGGGGGTCAGGAGCACCTCTTCGCAAGTTTAACAACACACATACACACGTTCCCACACACACACTTTTCTGTAAGTTGTGTAAGCAGCTGTCAGTCAATGGCCGCTTTGATTCTGACACTAATCCTCCATATCTGAACTGCTGTCCACGGGAAAATACAGATCAGGGCCGAGTCTCAATCCACACACACACGCCCTTCCCCTTGCCACCTACCTCAGCCCCTGTTCACGAGGTGGGTGGCTGGGCTAGGTCCAGCATTGATCTGTGCACCACAATCAGCTCTGATCTGGGATTGAGGGGAAATCGAGTCAGATGAGAGGGGAGGATGTTATCAAACGCAGATTGGTGTTTTTGGAATGGGACGCCGCAGGTGTCCCTTTGCTGTGGGAGGGTGTGGGAGAGGGAAGGCGACAGATGTAGGGTCTGTGTCTGACCTCGTCTGGTCTGACAATCAGACCGTCAGACTCTGATCAGATCAGACTTCTCTCATCCCTCACTTTACCTTGATCAAGCTTTGAAAACCCTGGATGTCCCTCTTATCCTACTCTGATCAAGTCTCTCGCTCTGTCTCTTTGTTTCTCTCTCTCTCTCTTTCTTGTTCTCTCTCGCTGTCCCTCCCTTCCTCTCTCTCCATCTGTCTCTTCCGCTCTCATTTTTACTGACTTTCTCATCTTGTCCATCCCCCCCACTCTCTCTCTCTCTCTCTCTCTCTCTCTCTCTCTCTCTCTCTCTCTCTCTCTCTCTCTTTATCTCTCTCTCTTGGCCATACCGGCCAAATGACTCATCTGTAATAAAACCTCATGCAGCTCTATCTATCCTCCTCTCTCCTCCGATCTAGTCCTGGGTGACACATCAGCAGTTACTGTCCGCTGGGAGCTGTGTGACGTTCCTATCCAAGATCCTATCCCGTGGGAGTGGGGAGGTTGGGGGGTGGGGGTTGGGGGACGGTGGAGTCGGTTGAAGTAGGTAGATGGAGATTGGAGAAAGTGGTGTACTCCTTCCAAGTGACGATGACACACACACACACTTTCTCTCGGGACAACCAACCAACTGTTCATGTAAAAGATGATTAATTAAATTCATGTTCGATTCGGTTCATTGGGTTATCTGGAGCTGAAGACACATGTTCCCTCTACTCTACTCTGTAATACCAGCTCACAGAGCAGACTAGAGTCCCCTGCTTCGACATAAAGAACACACCTCCATTACAGACTCCATAAACATGTCATAAACACAACATCTTTACTGCTCCACAAACACGAAGGAGACATCTTTATTGCTCCACATACATGGAGGCAACATCGCCTTGGTCCTTCACTGTGGCGCCTCATGATCTCGAGCAGTGTTTCCAACCCACCTGCTTCAGAGGAATGGGTTGTCACATGAACGACAGAAACCCCAATAACAACCCGTTCACGGGGGAAACGGCGCCACAATCCGTCGCCAAGGCGGCGCTGAGCCGGAGCGTGTTCTCCTGATCATCGAGAGCCTCTTGAGGTGCGAATGTGCTGACTGCTGCGTTTCGTCCTCGCTCGGAGTGAGAGACAGCCTGCCACCAGCCCGCGGCTGTGCTGACTGAATAAAGGGCCAGGCGGAAACAACCTGCTGACTGGAGGATAGGGCTGGCAGGCTGGCAGTCTGTCAGGGTCAGTTGTCTGTCATATCACCCTCACATAAGCATGGAGCAGTCTTGACTTCCCTGAAAGACTCGGATCTAAAGTGTGAGTTTTTCCAAGGCTGGTGCTTGTCCCTGCGCATCAGTCCGTTGGAATCACTCTTTCCGTGATGGTTTCGCTCTGAGAATATAGGGGTCCAAACTGGGGCTTAAGTCGTTTGAACAGAATCTCTCCCCATGAGCGGGAGAAAACCTTGAGAGGACTGAAACTTTCGTTTCAAAGAGATTGGGTGAATCACCGACTCTGTGTTTGACGTGGGAGAGCGGTGTTATTTGTCAGTGTGTGTTACTTGTACACACGTGGATCATTTGGAACTGGTGGGCAGCTTCCTGTTATCATGCAGTGACATTTCCTGTTGCCTGCCTGTAGCTACAGATCAACAAGCAAAGGTGTGTGTGTGTGGGTGTGTGTGAATGCCTTTCAACAACCATGGTTAGGGAACAAGACCTCGACAACAACTGCAGTGTGTGCGTGCGTACATGTGTCTTCCTGGGTGACTGTGTTTCCTGTCTAGGAATCAATCAATCAAAATAAAAACGTTTCATAAACACCTTTAATCTACCAAATCGGTGATGATGCTAACGAGAAAAAGAGGCATCACCGGTTCCCTCAAATAGTCAATAAAATATTATCGGTTGTTTATCCGGGGTTAGATTTTGACGGCTTTGTTTTAATGGACTTTGAAGCTGATGAAATCCAAGTGCATTTGCAACACCACAATCATAGGGGACAGCTAAGTGCTCTCCTCCTCAGTCTGAGACAATGCCTTTATTTGCAATTCCAATTAGGGTTAAAGCTTTAATTATTTCCATCAACTTCCAGCTCCCAGAAGGGAAGGGCTCGGTTTTAATGGAATTAGCTTCGAAGAACGATCCTGGTGAGATGGATACGGTGGTCCCCAGACCTCGAGCCCATGCAACTCACTACAGGACCCAGGTCTAAGTACTGCGCTACTAAAAGCATTATGACCTCAGGATCACCCTCTGATTGGCTAATACATCGCCAGTCGTTCAAAGGCAACAGAAAGGAAATCCAGGATGGGAAAGATGTGGGGTGTTCACATCATCAAATTCTCCAAGTTTGGAAATGGCAAGAATGACAGTATACAATCTATTGATAAGTGGTCGTCCTGATTTCAAGTGTATGTATGATTGTATGTGGGGAAGCATGCACTGAGTAACAGGTCACAATATCTGTATGACCCTAGATGGGATTGAACAAATGGAACAGATTGAACCTTTGACACACACCAGCATCAACCACGTCATGACTGGAGAAGGCATCGCACCACAGGTTCATATCCCACTATCAGACACTTAGCACTCCTTGAACTCATTCATTAGCATATTCAAGAAAGAGCGACCAATCATTTCATCTCCTCAGTAACCAGGCAACTAACAAGGAAGTGTTCCAAGATAAAGCCCCAATCCAGCCCTCTGCATCGCTTCACTACCCAGTCTCCTCACCAAAACACTGTTAGAACGACGCACTTATAATCCTTGAGCTGTGCTTTCTCTATGCACTATTGGCATGTCACTTTGGATCGAAAAGGCTGCTCAATGAATAATACAATACAATGTAGTTATAATGAATCAATAGGTCGTAGGTTCAAATCCCCCTGTGTACATGGCTTTGGATAAAAGCGCCCGCTTGATAACCACATTATCATGATGTTTAATTGTGTTTAATCTCTTCAGGTGGTTATTCTGGGATGCCAGTGCGTCACCATGCAGGTATGTGATCGTAACCGCAATGAGCTCACTGCTGTAATCTGTGCTGGGTAGAATGTGAGACTGATTCTGGAACAGTCCACAGAGATTCTTCCTCTCAGGCTCCGTGGCGCTCCCCATCCTACCTCTCACCTTCCTGTTCTCCGTGTAATTGTGTAGCGCTGCCTGCCACCTGAGTCCTACATCCACCTAACCCACCTCCACCCCTGCAAATAGATTAAAAAAAAAAAAAAAAAGAGGGAAGAGGGAAGGCCCCCAAAAATATTAAACGTTTTATTTTTCTCTTTCCCTGTAAAACTAGGCCAGACAGACTGATATGGTGTGTAGGTGTGTGGCTGGGATATCACATAGAGTCTACCTCTGTTTTCTTTCTTCTTTTTCCATTAAGATCTATGGATTATCCCAGAGCTGATCTGTGGACACATTGTTTTCTCCTCCTCATTCCAGACCAACGGCTGGGTAACCCATGAATCGCGACCATGCAAGAACTGTCCCTGTGGGTAATAGCAAGCATCATAGCTCCTCTATTAAACAATAGGAATAAGCTACGGCGGGAATCCACAATACATCCAGCCGATAAACAGAATTAGACGCCGCTGTTCCCGACGACTCCTAGCAAGACTTGCTCACACCCGTGGAGTGGCGGTAAACATTGGCATGTTTAGAGACTGATTAATGACGCAGGGGTTTACAATAATGGTGTTTCCGCGGGCCTGCGCGGCGGCAGAACAAGCCTGTAATGACTTCTTCAAACCGCCTCAAAGCAGCAGCACCTCACCACGGCTCTATTAACACGGGACTTAACGAGTCAGCGATGCACTTCGGGCCTTATCGTGCGACATAAATCACATCTCGCTAAGGTGAGTTAGTTAGGGCGCTCTGATTGGCTCATTTCAAGGGGGAGAGGAGAACCTAAATGTCGACCATGCACAGTTATGCCTGACGGACTGGCTGCTCCTGATTCACATCTTGGAACAAACTCACACTGACACACACAAATCAATGAGACACTTTACACACACACACTTCCATACACACACAAACAGGCACGTACACACATTTACAGTATGCATATTACAAATACACACACACACACACAGTTGATACCACGCACACACACACAAACAAATGAAGAAGCACACACTAAAACAAATGACCCTACCCTGCGATTGGCACTTTCCCGGCCTTGAAAATGATGGTCTATTTGTCCAAATGAGGTGCATTAGAGGTCTGAGTCATTAAGGACTGTTATAATCACCAGAGAGAGGAGGGTGGAGGGACGAGGAGAGAGAGAGAGAGAGAGAGAGAGAGAGAGAGAGAGAGAGAGAGAGAGAGAGAGGAGGAGGTCAGTAAACAAGCTGAGGAGGACAGCCTGGGAGCCATGAGGCATGGATGCTTAGCTGTCTAGACAGACAGGTTGGACAGGGAGGTGTGTGTGTATGTGTGTGTGTGTGTGTGTGTGTGTGCGGGTGGTGGGGGTTGTGTGTGCACGTGTGTGTGAAGCAGGGGATGTGTGTGTGTGTGTTTGTTTACAGGGTTCATTAGCCATGGAGCAACTGATTAAGTCTGTGTATTGATGTCTTTTTCAGGTCAACAGGACAAACACAAAAAAATGAAACTCCTGCACTCTTTGTCATACACACATACACACAGACACTTTCACACACAACCACACAATGCCTTAAACTTATATTCCGATGACATATTTCAAACAGCTGTCATCTGTGTGTGTGTGCCTGTGTGTGAGTGTGTGTGTGTGTGTATGGGTGTACTATGGCAATTATGTAAATAAATCAATTTGAGGACGGAAAGGAATGAGAAGGCTCCAATAATTTATTATAGCCTGTGCCTCTGAGCTGCTCTCTATCTCTAAGATGGACTCTCTCTCTCTCTCTGTCTCTCTCTCTGTCTCTCTCTCTCTCTCTCTCTGTCTCTCTGTCTCTCTCTCTCTCTCTCTCTCTCTCTCTCTCTCTGACTAGCTGGCAGTTTTGACAGCCAAAAAAAGGTGTTTTTTATAGTCAAAGTCTCTCTCTCCCTCTGATATGGTATCCCTTCCTCTCTTCTGCATGACACAGCAACATGAACCAGACTAGCGAGAGAAAGGGCATGAGTCGCAGATTGAAAAAATATAATGTACACTCGTTTGCATATTTCCTCATTCGCTGAGGCTCATAAGTCACCAGAACCGTGGAGAGACTTTCAATCAAGCAGGCGAATCAAGACAAATTGTTTAATATTCCTGTCCAGGGTTTCCATCCCAAACCACAGACCCCCCTCTTAGATAAGTGAATAATGAGTGTAGAAAGTAATTAACTGGATGACTTTATTGATATTCTGATATCAAAACAAACAAGGAAGTAAACTGCACTGCGATCGCTCAAAGTCGCTTAAAAGGATGAAATAAATTAAAACCAAATGAAACATTTCTAAAAGGTTTCGATGGTTGATTCGTCACAGGAGTCCTTTGGACCATTGTGCCTGAAGTCATTCCCTACAAGTAGACGTAAATAAAGACTCCCTAGATAAAAGAAAAACTAAAAAGCAATTTGTGTCAAATTCCCTTATTTCATTTCTCATATCAATGGATTTCAACCAAGTTTTTTTTCTCCAGGAAAGGTTGCCTAAACAGTTCCGTTGCGTCATGGAGTGTTCCAGACGAGGCTCAGTTCTAGAACGCCTGCTCATTTGATGTAATTGTGACCCTGCCCAACCAGAAGGAAGGGACCATCTGTTCCCACCTGTGACTACCAGCGCAGGGCCTCACACCAGACCCACAGGAAGACCTTCGACTGGGGACTACTTCCATCTTTAAGGCTTCGGTGGTGTGTGGAGGTCCAGATGTCCTCTATCCTCCCCCTGGCTCCTGTCAGATCATGATTCAAGCCCCATCGTTCCCTTGAAGGATGTTGAGGGTGGGGGGAGGAGGAGGAGGGGGCGGGGGGGTTCTGTCCCCATGCCCTGCCCCCGGGGCCCTCTTAAGGACCTGTGTGAAGGTGACACAGAAAATGGGCTCCTGAGGTGCTGTGGCCCCTCGGGGCCGACACACACTACACACACACACACCTTACACACTCGGACAGACACACACCACACATACACCGACCACACTGAAAGACAGACACACACACAAGCGCAGGCACACACAATTGCACGCACACCACCACACACATACACACACAGTTAGCGGTAGCAGGCTAACATGCCTGTGAAGAAATTTACATTTACATTTATTCAGTTGGCAAACGCTTTTATCCAAAGCAACTTCCAAGAGAGAGCTTTACAAAGTGCATAGGTCACTGATAATAGAGCGCTCTAGAATGCTCTTAGAACGTTCTTAAGAAGATATTAGCGCTAAGAGCTTCTTAACGAATCTGGGAAACCCGGCCAATAACAACAAGATAGCCCCAAAACATTGCGGGTAGCCAAAACATGAAAGACACATTGTGAACAACCAAAATAAGTTCCAAAGGGAAGAACCATATGAGCATGTAGTTAAACAAGTTACAAATAAACAACATGAATCGCTATAAGTGCAAGTGCACCTGTGGAAAAGTCAAATTAAATATTTCACAGCAAGTACAACAATTTAAATTGTTGGTTAGTTACCACTAACCAACAAGAGCAACAAGTGTCTAAGCAAGAGTCATTGTGATCCTTGGGGTAACTAACATTGGGCAAACCAATCCTAAGTACCGTTGTACTTCTGGAACAAATGCGTCTTGAGCCTTTTCTTGAAGGTGGGGAGACAGTCAGTGGCTTTGATGGAGGTGGGGAGTTGATTCCACCACTGGGGGGCCAGACAGGAGAAGAGCTTGTGTTGGGACTGGGCGGTCTTGTGAAAAACATGACATGTGACATGTGAAAAAGGTTTCAGAGGGATTCATATTTACACTCTGTGGCCCACCCGGAGACTGATTATCTTGGCCAAGCAAGGATGAAAAGCAGATGCTTCAAAGTCACATACTACACACATACACACACCAGACACACACACACGCTGGGGATAGAGTGGGAGGCTACAGCGTGTGTGTGTGTGTGTGTGTATGTGTGTGTTGGGGTGTGAGTGTGTGTGTGTGTGTGTGTGTGTATGTGTGTGTGTGTGTGTGTGTGTGTGTTGGGGTGTGAGAGTGTGTGTGTGTGTGTGTGTGTGTGTGTGTGTGTGTGTGTGTGTGTGTGTGTGTGTGTGTGTGTGTGTTGGGGTGTGAGTGTGTGTGTATGTGTGCGTGTGTGAAGGGGGGGGGGGGGCTGGTTAAAGGTGGATGAAGGGCAAAAAGGTAAGAAGCAAAATGTAGACTTTAGGAGACACGGGAGACTGTGTGTGAATACTCCCCAATACACACAATAGCACTTTTAAACTTATATTGTCAGGGACCTGTCCTGCATGCGACAGCCAGAGGAAATGAATAATGTAGAACAGTAAGACACCCCCCCCCCCCCCCCCCCGCACACACACACACACGCTAACGTATTCTCTCTCCCAAGTGGCAGCAGACAAAATGAGGTGTGAGACAAGCAGGATAAATTGAGGTTGGATAATTTGGCAGCTGGTTACTTAGTCACAGTAGCAGGCATTAGCCTTGGAACCACCATTAACGATTTCTGTCAATTTCCCTGATTAGAAAGTACCTAACAGGCCCATCCCACCCCATCCCAACCTTTAGTCTCCCCAGCTGAACACAGGCATTACCATGCCCATTACATGCCTGGCCCAGGCAGATTAGGTGCGGAAAAAGTCATCTCTGATTAATATCACCATCACTATAGCCGTCAGTTTCGTTTCCATCGAAACTGTAAAGGCAAATTCATCCATATTGATTTCAATTGTGATTTATTGCCACCGGGTCTCATGGATGGTCATGAATGTGGATATGAGTGTACTGTATTGGTTCATCACGGAGGCCTATACATAAAACAAAATCCATAGATAACGAAAAAGAAACGTGTCAAATTAGGGAGGGCTTCAGTCTCTCATTGAGGCGTGAAGAGGAGGAGATATTGAGCGAAAACGAGGGATGAGTTAAGGGGAGGAGGGGGTACAAAATGTGAGTAGCAGCTGCACAAAAGAGCACATCGGATCACGCGCGGCAGGAGCTAGACGGGTGCGCTGTAATTAGTCGCGGACATTGTAATGGAAAGCCGTATTATGTGGATTTGAGGAGAAGTCGCCATATAAACGTGTTACATTTATAGGATTAGCTTGTGTCCCCTGTCTTCGTCTGTGAAATGGGGATTGATCGGCGACGGAGAGCCTCGCTGGCGCTTACCTTGAACTTCCTTGCCTTGTTTCTGGCGCTGTCCGCGCTTTCTACCAGCTACTGGTGTGAGGGGACGCGGAAAGTAGTTAAACCGTTTTGTACCGGACCGGTGAAGACTAGACAGTCGTTCTGCATTAGGTTCAACAGTTCGAACCTTAATGACACTCGTCTGGTCCAGTACATTTGGGAAACGGGAGAGGACAAATACCTGATGAAGAAGTTTCACACCGGAATTTGGATCTCTTGCGAACAGAACGTCAACATGACCGGTAAAAGCAGTTTGAAGAGCCTGTTTTTAACTTCTTGAGTAGCCTACGAGATGACGACGCTTATTAGAAATGCACTTTACGCACGGTGTCAGTGGCAACGGGCACTTATTTATTATTTTTAATGTATTTTTTATTTATGTAATTCAATCATATTTATTTGAGTTTATATAGAAATATATATAAACAAGAATATAGAAATAAACTTGTTATTTTGTTATTGAGGTAAAACAGAAAGAACAAGTTTGTGGGTAAAGTCTGGTGTGACGATGATAGATTTCTTTAACAAAGCGTTAGTGGCAAGTGTTTATTATTTCTTGACTGATACTTTTGAAGTCTGATAGTGTTTTGCCATATGACATCAAGGCAATTTAGAGACGTGAATGAATGTCCTGGTAGAAAGATTTTGAGCGGGACTTGAATTTGACTATAAACCACTACAAAGACAGCACATTTGATCAGATTTATAGATAATGTATTCTACAATGAAAAATTGTCCTTATTCGCACCTGTCTTTTGACAGGCTTTGTCCATGATCGTTGTGAAGTATGTATTTAAGTAGGCCCGATGTGCTTCATAAATTACCCAATCATGAGACCAGAAGAGAACTGAGTTTTCTGGAATTGAGTCGAAACAATGATCAAGGATTAAAACTCTTACAGTTGATACGTAGGAAAATCTATCTGAATGGATTAAACATTATCCAATATTAGCTGTGCCTGCATGTAAGCACATAAATATGATGTGTAACAGCATCACTACGCAGGTGGACCACGGTGGCTCACCGCAGCGCCTCACAGCAAGAAGATCATGGCCACAATTTGGTGCTCAAGTGGGCTTCTCCTGGGGTTTCCTGTGTGGGGTGCAAGTCTGTGTGCATGTGCTCCATGTGTCTGCAGAAAGAAAAACTTGCTGTATAACTGTAAAACATGCCAAACAGATTGCTCTCCTGGCCAGGACATGGGTGAGCACTTGGTCTTGGCCCCTGTTGATATGACAGACCACTGGATGCCCTTGGAAGAGGGGCAGCAGGATGGGAAAATGCGGAGGAAATATGTCTCTGGTGGACGCTCCTGCATAGGTGTTATTCCCAGTGTTGCTGCTTCCTTCACGTGTGTTTGTGTCACACTGTAAAGACCAGTAACGTTATCTTCCTTTTTTTCATTCTAAACATGTATCAATAGATGACTCACTTTTTTTGTTTGTGACACATTCCAATATGTATGATTGAATTAATTCCCATTTATAAGTAAAACAATGTTGTCTTTGTTTCGTTCCTTTGGAACAATTCAGTTAAAATAAGAAAATCATTTTATAATCAGTTATTAGAAAATGGTTCACATAAGTATTTTTCATATCTTTTTTTCATGATTTTGTTTGTACATTTATTATGGCTAATATGGATAATACTACAAAGTAAGCACTGAATTATGGATGAAGTCTACATGTGATGTCATTCTGTTTCAGGGGAGATCTGCAGAAGTTTCATATATGTGGCCCCTTCCAATGAGCGAGGTAGGACAGCAGTGCTGTGGCATGCTTAATCCTTGCTCTGTAAGCCTTTCTACACCTGAATCACGTAGAGATTAAACCACCAGGATACAGAGACTCTTCTCTGTTCATCATTCCAAGTTTTTAATCATCCGTCCATTCCATCCTGGTATTCTGAGAAAACCTCACAGGTGAAAATGAAACTGTCTCTTTATAAACATGGGATAATGTTATCAACTGGAATACAGTCCAGAGGGAATGGGAAAAATGTCACGGTAATTACTTACTTGTACTGATACACTGAATAACATTAAGGACAACATGACGGTCAAAAGAAAAAGTACTGTGTATGTCATTTTGAGTGGCTAATGGGAAAATATATAACATTTGAACATGACTAAATGACTAAATTCATGTAGTGATTCAATTCTAGTTCAGTCGGTAGACTTCATGAGGATCGTGTCTCTGTTCCGAGAGAGAGAGAGAGAGAGAGAGAGAGAGAGAGAGAGAGAGAGAGAAAGAGAGAGAGCGAGAGAGAGAAAGAGAGAGCGTGGTCAGTTAGCAGCCACTATCCTTTCATCATTCCCTCCAATGTCCTCCAGCATCAGTCTGACCTGCTGTGTGTTCAGCCTTCCGCTCTGTGCCTGCCTCACCTCCACACACACACCAACCTGCCTCACCTCCACACACACACCAACCTGCCTCACCTCCACACACACCAACCTGCCTCACCTCCACACACACCATCCTACCTCACCTCCACACACACTATCCTGCCTCACCTCCACACACACCATCCTACCTCACCTCCACACACACCAACCTGCCTCACCTCCACACACACCAACCTGCCTCACCTCCACACACACCATCCTACCTCACCTCCGCACACACCAACCTGCCTCACCTCCACACACACCAACCTGCCTCACCTCCACACACACCATCCTACCTCACCTCCACACACACCAGCCTGCCTCACCTCCACACACACCATCCTACCTCACCTCCACACACACTATCCTACCTCACCTCCACACACACCAGCCTGCCTCACCTCCACACACACCATCCTACCTCACCTCCACACACACCAGCCTGCCTCACCTCCACACACACCAACCTGCCTCACCTCCACACACACCATCCTACCTCACCTCCACACACACCAACCTGCCTCACCTCCACACACACCAGCCTGCCTCACCTCCACACACACCCGCCCACTCCTCCCTTCACCACACACAAAGCCCACCTCATCACCTCCTCAGTCCACACATACCAGCCTAACAGTCTGTGCCTGCCTAACCTCCACAAATCCTTCACAAACTCCTTGCTTCACCGCCACACGCCTAATCTAACCCTTCGTTCACATACGCCAGCCAACCCCTGTTTTACCTCACCACTTTTCTCACAGAGACCCAAACCCACACACACAAAAACCCGAACAGCCAGAACTGGTTCAGAGTATCTCTGCTTCCCTTTTTAATCTGAATGAT
Source organism: Hypomesus nipponensis (assembly GCF_054491055.1). NCBI lineage: Eukaryota > Metazoa > Chordata > Actinopteri > Osmeriformes > Osmeridae > Hypomesus > Hypomesus nipponensis. The sequence goes on from NC_140373.1 coordinate 12,857,164, forward strand.
GTGATTATCATACAAGACATGCATCCTGTAACTCCCATTATTAGTCGTAGATGATACTAGAAAGCTGTCCCACAAGGACAGGAGGTGGTTATGATAGGATTTGGAGGACCAGTAATCTGAAGGATTAAAATGTGACTAACAAGTATGGAGTAAATTGTATAAATATTACATAAGATTTATGTTTACGCCATGTTTAACAAGAGACGTGTATAATCACATAATAATCCCAGCACAAAATGTAAATGCACATGTCTTTGATTAACATTCGCAATCCTATTTCGGATTTAGGCGTGAACAGTTAAACAGAGACCCCTTTTTTTCCTTCCACTGTATAAATGATGGTTGTAAAAAGCCTCACGCCAACCTGACAATCTGTTGTACGATGCTCCTATGTGGAGGTTATTCACAGAGCAGTAAAAAGCTTAGCGCATGGGCTAGTTCTTTTCCTGTCAACCATTCCTTGGCCTCCACTCATGAGTCAGTCTGTCAGGTTGGAGACTGGATGGCTCGTTGAGGCAGATAGATTTGCTTTCTAGCAGCAAAGGTTCATGATACAAGTGAAACGGTCACCGTTCATTCTCTCACTCTCTCTCTCTCTCTCTCTTTTTCTCTCACACTCTTTCCGACTCTCTGTCTCACTCTTTCTCTCACTCGTTTCCTCGTTCTCCGACTCGTTTCCTCGTTCTCTGACTCGTTTCCTCGTTCTCTCTCTCTCTCACTTCATCTACCCCCACCTCTCCCTCCTCTCTCCACTAATCCACCTCTTTTCAAATGTCCAACTCTCGCTTGCTACCCTACCCATCCTCTCTCCACCTTTCTGACGCCTCACTTGGGTTCCACCTTTTTCTCTCTGTCTATCACTACCCCCACCTCTCACAACCCCTCTCCCCTTCGCTCTTTCCCTCCTCCCATCTTTTTGCCTTGCACCATCACCTTGAGTTTGTTCTCATAACCCCTATCCTCCCCCCTCAATCACTCTCTCCCTCCTTCCACCCATCTCCATCCCCCATGCCCTCATGCGCTCCTCTCCTTCCTTCCTCCCTCGCTCCCCCGCCCCTCTTGATTCCTCCTTTTACCTAATCCCCTCACCCTTTCTACCCCTCCCTCCCTCCCTCCCTCCCTCCCTCCCTCCCTCCCTCCCTCCCTCCCTCCCTCCCTCCCTCCTCTCTCTCTCTCTCTCTCTCTCTCTCTCTCTCTCTCTCTCCCTAGGAGTGTTGTGGCTGTGTATAGTGGCAGAGTGCCTGTACATCCTCCTCCTGGCCACTGGGGGCATCCTCATGTCCATAGAGGTCTGTCGTTTTGGCAACGTCATCGACGGACTCAAACTGAACGCCTTCGCTGCTATTTGCACTGTCCTGTCAGGTAACCGCTTGCTGAATCAATCTCTTTAGTTGTGTGTGTGTGTGTGTGTGTGTATGTCTGTATGTGAGTGTACTCGTGTGTGTGTGTGTGTGTGTGCTTTTTCGCAAATAAACCTTTGATGCAAAAACATCATTTTAGTGAAACTGCCTGCTACACACACTAAACTGATGTTTCAGCTGTCAACTGTCTAACCCTGGGATTCCACAGGTTTTTAGACACTTTTTTTTGCATCAAGGGTTTATTGCGAAAAAGCACACACACACGAGTACGCTCACATACAGACATACACACACACACACAGTCTCTATCAGTTAGCCAACCATCTGTCAGTTCGACAATTCGCTATCAGTTAGCCAACCCCATGACAATTAGCCAAGTTACTATCAGTTAGCCAACCAACTGTCAGTTAGCTGGTTCACTGTGAATTAGCCATTTCCCTGTCAGTTAGCCATCACACTCCCAAGCAGAACAGTCAGTCGCCCGTAGCCGTCCTGTAGCATTAACTCAGAAAGCTGTCAGTGTCTCAGCCCGGAGGGAGGTGTTCTGAACAGTGACCTTCTCACTAATCCTCTGCCTGAAGAAGAGGCTCCGTCCTGGGACAGATGACTCAGCAGGCGTAGGCACTCTGGTCGACAACGACCAAGCCAGCCTTGGTTATGTTACACTGTTGATAAGGATGGCATCTTATTCAGGATTAGGATTGATTCAATATACGTTTAGATAGGCTGGTGGGAAACTGCCTTGAGGATCAGGACAAAAGAATTCCAATGTTCCTGCAAATCGCGACTAAACTTGAAGCTTGCTGCATGATGGGATGTGTTCCCTAAACAGCGGGTTTCAGACAGAGAGGGTCTGTTGAGACGCTTCCGTAATGAGTGGCTGGATCTGAAGCTGGGGGTGTTCAAAGGAGAGGAGGGGAGGACTGGGGAGACCTTTATTAAAGCTGTGTATCACCGGAGAGAGAGAGAGAGAGAGAGAGAGAGAGAGAGAGAGAGAGAGAGAGAGAGAGAGAGAGAGAGAGAGAGAGAGTGAGTCAGAGGAAGTCATAAAAAGAGAGAGTCAGAGAGGCAGATGGAGAGAGAGGTAGAGAGCGGGGGACATTTCATTACCTCCGCTCTGAGTTGAACACAAACATCCCAGGGTTGTAGTAAACTTGGTACTTTATCGCCACCATAACCACCATCACGTCCCCAGCCCTCTGTCTTGATTCATCCCCAGAGGAAGGAGTTATGACAGAGGGGCCAAGCAGATTGCTGAGGCAAGCTCAGACCCCTGTAAACCCCTAGAAACATCATTAGAAGTAAATTAAACCTAGCAGCCACTTTGCTGTAAAACAGCAGATCTTATCAACCATAGCAAGGAATACCATTTGTTGAGGAACAGGCTCTTTGGTGTTAGTCTTGCATGAGATTGTACTGTAATGTACCGGTGTTGGTGGGTGGAGGGGCTGAGGATGGGAGGGTGGAGGGGTTGAAGATTGGGGGGAGGGGTTGGGGGGGGGGTTGTCTCCTGCATTTGAAATCCCTCGTACCTGTCTAAAATGAAATCAATACAGCTATCCACCATGTAAGACTCTGTGAGGGTCTTTCTGTGTGAACTATACACAGGTAATTGGATCTTACATCTATAGAAAGGGAGGGAGGGAGAGGAGAAAGAGAAAGTGTGTGAGAGAAAGAGAGTGAGAGAGGGTGTGTGAGAGAGAAAAGGGTGTGTGTGTGTGTGCGAACGAGGGATAGAGCATGAGTGAGGGTGTGTGTGTGTGTGTGTGTTTGTGTGTGTGCGAAAGAAGGATAGTGAGTGAGGGTGTGTGTGTGTGTGCAAAAGAAGGAGCTTGAGTGAGGGTGTGTGTGTGTGTGTGTGTGTGTGTGTGTGTGTGTACAAAGAAGGATAATGAGTGAGGGTGTGTGGTGTGAGTGTGTGTATGCGTGTGTGTGAACGAGGGAGAGAGATGTCTAAGCATAAAGATGAGGGGAAGAAGGTTACTCCTCACTGACAGGTCATCTGTCTCATCCAATAACAATCACAGCGTAAGTCATGAGAAGGAGAGAGTCAAGAGTTTCAGAACCAAAATGAAACCTTTTCAGACTTTTTGAATTAATTGCCAGACATCTCCCTGACTTGCTTGGCTTGGTTCTGGGAGTTGGACCTGGTGCTTCCAGTCAGCTTTGGTGAATTTAGATATGTTGAATATGTTAGAATAAATATGAGTGTTGATTGGGTGACAGAGTCCTTCTGTGGCGGGTCTGCTCTGATCCCATTCAGACCGGGGATTTGAGCAGCTTACAGACAGTCCACTGTAATCGGATTCATACGCAGCATCTCTCTTTTCTCTCTCTCTCTCTCTCTCTCTCTCTCTCTCTCTCTCTCTCTCTCTCTCTCTCTCTCTCTCTCTCTCTCTCTCTCTCTCCTCTCTCTCTCTCTTTTTATCTCTCTCTCTCTCCCCCTATCTCTCTCTTTTTGTCTAAATGTCCCTCCCTCTTTCTGTCAGAATATATCTCACTTTCTCTCTCTTTGTTTAGCTCTCACTCGTTCCTGCCTGTCTCTATCACTCGCTCTTTCCGTCTCTTTGTCTCCTCTTTCTGTGTCTCTTGCTCTCTTTCTTTTCATGTCTTCCTTCTTTGTCTCTCGCCCTCCCTCCCTCCCTCCCGCTCTCGTTCTCCCCCTCCCTGTCGGACTCTCTCAGCGTGTCTCTGTTTTTGGATGATGAAAGTCCAGACCGAGGTTCAGATCCCTTGTCGCGGTTGTCTGTCAAGGCTGTCAAGGACCTGAACCAGGCCAAATGAACAGCGAGAGAGCGAGAAAAGAGATCGATGGGCAGACAGAGAGGAAAAGAGAGTGACCGGCGACACACAAAGAGAGGGAGAGAGCGAGTCGATGAGAGTCCGACCATTGACTTCCATTCAATCAAGACTTAGTTTTGAAAAGAAAATTGGCTTGACGTAACCAGAGCAACAGTGACCAACTTGTGGAGGCTTGACAGACACGATGGATTCAGCAGTGCTACGTTGCCACCCGGTGGGCAAAAGATGACACTGCACAGGGGGCCTCGCGAGACGACGAGCTAAGACGAGCCGCGAGGATTAGGAATGGTCTGTACGCTACAAGTACATTTTCCATTCGTAACAGGCACAAGTACAGGTGCATTGGACTTCCAGACTCTGACATTCCCCACAGTCTTGTAAAGCTGGGATGTGTGTTGTGTGTTTGACCCGTGCTGGTTGTCTCTCCAGGTCTGCTTGGCATGGTGGCTCATATGATGTATACCACAGCCTTCCAACTCACTGTGAGTCTAGGACCTGAGGACTGGAAGCCCCAGACCTGGGACTACAGCTGGTCCTACATGTAAGCTGGGACCCTCCCACTCAAACCCCGTGCACACTTACATGTACGCACCCAGACACACGCGCGCAGGCACGCTCGTACGCGCGTGAACGAGCTCACGCACGCACGCGCCCACACACGCGCATCTCTGCATGCACATCTTACAGTCTGAACACATCCGAAAGTGTTTTAGATCAACTGTATTAGCTTCACCACTCAGCGTCACCAGTGCCCGCTGCGGACGCGTCTGCAGAAACAAACCAGGAAGTCAACTCTTCTTTACCCACAATCCCGCAGGCTGGCGTGGGGCTCGTTCACGGCGTGCATGGCGTCTTCCGTCACCACCATCAACCGCTACACCAAGACCATCCTGGAGTTCAAGCACAAGCGCAGGAACATCGAGAAGAACCTGAAGATCAAACAGAAGCTTCTGGAACTGGACTCGCCTGAGCAGGTGTGGGACATGTACATCAGCTCGGTCCCCAGCACCACTGAGGAGCTGCTGGATCTGTCCGGCAACGGACGCAAGCTCTCCAACGCCTCCGTCTTCCTGGACCTCAACGACCTGCCTGACTCCCAGGGGGAGGAGTACTGCTGAGGGGGGGGGGGGGGGGGGCGGGGGGGGGGAGGTGCGGGAGGTGAGCGTCGAGCCCCTGACCCTGGACCTCACCGCTTCGCCCTGGAAGGTTCATACCATGTTGAGGGGGGGACTGCAGTCGGGGTGAGCCCGACTGGGACGTTTCCCCCGCCGTTTGTCTGATCTTGAGGACTGCTTTCTGCTCGAAAAAAAGCTCCCACTCGCCACAGCTCAGTTATCTCTCGCGCTCTCACGCAACACATCGTACTTCGCTCATGCCTTTTGACCATTCCTCGCGCTGAGTGGCAAGGGATGACTTTTCCCGATGGCGCGGGCATACTGAGGGAAGATTTGTGTCGAGTTGATAGTTGTCTCGAGTCATACAGAGTTAAATGTCATCCACCCGCCAATCACAAACGTCACCAGCACGAGCACCAGCCCCTCCCCCCTCCGTTGCCCCCAACCCCATTGCCCCATCGCCCATTGCGTACCAGACCTGTCAACGTTTGGTAACCAAACGTTGACAGGTACGGTAATCTCACGCCAAACTTTTTTCATAACACTTAAAAGCCCTGCATCTGTGCCTGGAACGTTTCTTAGAGACAGACCCACATCACTGAGACGCCGCTCATTGAAGCTCTATTTGTATGCAGTTAGTTTAGTGGGTGGAGTCGCACTTCAAAAGAAATGTAGATTCATATTGTTGCGGTCCGGCGGGGAAACAGTGGGGGATGGACGCCAGTAGCCTTCTGTCTTTCCAGACCGCCGATAAAACTTCCATCAAAGACGGGGGGGGCTCCACAGTTCTCTGAGTTCATTTCAACATTTGTAGGGCTGTACTTGTGCGGAGCTCAAGTACGCAGCCACCGTGGGTTTAGGCAAGTATAGATTGGCCTTTAAGCACCTAGACGTCTTCGCTGGGCTGATGGGACCTGTTCACTGCCAGCTCAACTGGAACCAAATAGCGCAGTATAAGAGGCTCTGCTGACGTAGACAAGACGCTGTAAAGTACCCATTTTCAATGGATACACATCATTTTTCACTCTTACCTGTTTTTAATCTCGCTCCGTCTCACTCTCAAGGAGAGCTTGTTGGGGGATGGATGGGAAAGGGATGGATGAAAGTGAGATGATGATGTGTCAGTAGATGAGAGTTGTGTAGATAAACTGTTCTTAAAAAGTTAGGCATATTGATGGAGTCACCGTTAGACATGTTGAATTGAAGGATGCATAGAAGAAAGATAAAGATGGAGTGATGTGAGAGGATGATCGGTGGATGCCTTGGCCTGAGATGAGTGCCTTTGATAACTGCTCTCTTCCACTGACCAACTCTGAACAGCTCGCCAAACAACCAAACGTTACCGGGACGACGCGCAATCATCTAGATGTTTCTGGATTTAAAGAAATACAATTAAAAGAAGTGCAGAATCCATGTAGCCTAGCTTTCTGTGCAAACTGCCAAAACTCATCCAGGCTCGGATGATGAATGGTCATCCTTTGAAGATTTTACATAAAAAATAAGTTTACTTATTGTGGAATGGTATATTGGGTACGCATTGAATATGTATTTTTGAATTTAGGGAACTGGAATATATGAGTTAGAGATTATACACAGTTTGATCATACTGTGACTTGAAGTGCATTTGGTAATTTATTGTATATTTCTGTACAGCACATTATTTATATATGTAGATCTATTGATTCATATTTGAAGTTGAATGTTACTGTAAGCCTTCGAAATGTCCTATTTTCAACCCGTATTTATAAATATATATATATATATATATATATATATATTTATTCTGATTGTATTGAGCACTGTAAGGTACTTACTGTAGGAATGTTCATGTGTGTGCTGCACATCAGTTCAGAGTAATATTATTTTTGTAGTGTTCATTTGGTTTTTATGTGGGGAAATTATTCCCATCAACGTACTAAAAACTCTACGTTTATAGAAAGAAAATTAAGATGTGTATGACCAGATTGATGTTAGGAAAAAAATCTGTTTAATTAATAAATTGACTTGTTTCTTGCCAAGTGTTTCATTGTTATTCATTTAACACAGTTAACATGTGTACTTAACTGTCCACAAGGGGGCAATAGCACCATATTTTCTCCAACTCCGTTCATCGACCAGTGAAAACACTTTAGGTGTGTGACAGTTCAGTTCAGTTGACAGATCATACATGAAGCGTGTTTCACCTCGTCATTTAACAAAGAGCTCACACACACTCAGTGACAGAAGAACAACTAAACCATAGACACTGATGATGAGAGATGACTTGCTTCAAAATAATTTTATTGTTTTCAAACTAGTGCAAATACATGCAAAAAGACAACATAGGTCCCCACGGATGTTAACAGCACAATGGAGCTTCTGACCCAGAGAGCTTCTGACATCTGGTCAAAACAGCACATTATTGATAAGTCAACCAATACATTGATTTCCGCTGTTCAATATTCCAGAGTATTCATTTGGTCCCATAGTCTCTGTTTCCGGATGAATGATGCTGTCCATAGACTGACCACGGGGCAGTTTTGCATTCCTCCCCCTAGTGGTTTCGGTCAGGGTTTGGACCCCCTCAGCTGATCCTAGATCTGTCTTAACAGGCACCTACGTACATCCCAGAGTGGGTCCTACCAACATCCACTTTAATATCCACATCCATTATTAAACTGTACAAAAGACACTCAGTTATGAGCACTTATATGCTACTCACTTACTGTTCTGCTGTTCCCTACAAACACCCCCCCTCCTCCTCCTCTTTCCGAGATTAATAATAGAAGTAGGAAAGTAGGAGGGGATGCTAGATGTACGATATAAATACTGATTGCCTACTAGTTCTTAGAAGGGTATGCACTGAGACTGAGAAGCCAAGAGGTATAAAATAGTTGAAGAAAAGTTGATATCATCAGGAAAGTGAAGATCCAGGAGGCATGATAACAGATAGCAGGCATGTTATTAAATATGTTGTTTTGGTTGATGTGGTTTGTTGATGTTGTTGTTGACGTTGTCGATGATGTTGTTGTTGTTTTCACTACTTTGCATTGGCAGAACATTTTCACAAATGCGCACGAGGGTTAACGTACGCTGTTGACTGGACAGACGAGCATAGTGTCTCTCTCTCTCTCTCTCCCTCTCTCTCCCTCTCTCTCCCTCTCTCTCTCTCTCTCTCTCTCCCTCTCTCTCTATGTGCAGTGTGCCAGAGTCTTCTGTCTTCGGGGCTGCATGACACATTACCCCAGGACAAATCTCTCTCCATTCTCCTGATCGCAGCCAAATGAAAACCAACCTACTTAGCAACGTCAGGACGCAGAGCAATCAGTCCGACTCAAACGATTACCGATACGGCTCGTTTCATCCAGCCAACACATTTACAGTCTGGGATTTGAACCCGCAACTTTCGTTTTAGCCAGGTGCGCCCCGGGCGGGAACGGACGATCACTGCCACCCGAAATCCTGTCCGGCCATCTGGTAGAAGCGCTGGTTGTGTGGCCGGTAGAAGTCCCTCAGTGTCTGGATGACATCCGGGTGGATGAGGGCGTGCGTTCGCCCCTTGGTCTTCCCCAAGCAGTGAGGCTTGCTGCTCCCTTCTGGCTTCTTCAGACAGGGGAAGCCCTTGGTCTTGTTGAAGTAGAAATGCTTGTCTGTGATGATCCTCTGGAGGCCCAAGAAGTCCTGGACCTTTCCTAGTTCCCCAGCCGGGTCGGAGATGAGCCTCTCCCCACTGACCAGGTGGATCTGGGCCCTGGGGAACCAGGCCAGCCAGCGCTCCAGGTGCTGGGCGTACAGGCCGATCCACAGAGGGCTCCACATGGAATCGATCTGACCTGGAGGCCAGAGAAGACGTGCTCTGTTAACTATTGATTCCTTAGTGGCAGGTCAGATGAGTGTCTAGACAGACAGACAGACAGACAGAGTATTTATATACTAATATCGTCATCATCTTCATCCTCACCCGTGGAGCGGTTCCTGAAGGCGAGGTTCTCGAAGGCGGGGATGTGGGGCGTTTTGGAGATGATCTGTGTGTAGTCGGAGATGGCCCTGGTCACGGGGTCCCTCACCACCACAATCAGCTTCACCCCTTCAGACATGGCGTGCACCCGCGCCGGCGTCTCCACGGTGACAAAGTAGCGGGGGGTCTTCTCCATGACGATCTGGCCGTCCAGGGCCCTGGGCATCATGCTCCTGAGGAAGGGAGGGAGAGAGGGGAGTGAAGGGGAGTGGGGAGGGGGTCATAGAGTTGGGGAGAGAGAAGGGTAGAGGGGAGGACGCAAAAAAGAGGTAATGGGGAGGGAAAGAAGGCGTGATGGAGAGAAACACAAAGGTGGAGGTTTAAACTTCTGCCACAGATGCATTCAGATGCTCAGAGTTATGATCAGTGTTCTGTCACATGATGGGACATTTCCAGTAAGTCACAGCTGTGTTGATAGAGCACCTATTGTCAGTAACAGCCTTACCAACAGAGAATCTATTCTTATGTGTGTACCTTACACAGCAAACCTAGTTTCCATGGGTAGGTATAGTATCTTTACATCTATATATCTTCATGTATATTCATGTGACAGTTCTTCATCTCTAGTCTGTCTCTGTGGCTGTGTCCCAGGCCTCAGGGCTGATCTGAATGTGCATGGAATCTATCTGCCAAAAATGTATATGGAGCACATCAATCATACACACACGCACAATGATAACCACAGACACACACGTACACCAAAATCCAGGCCCGCACAGAGCTGCATGAGCAGAACACACCCATCTTCCAAGCCCGCCCCCACTCCTTCCTCTCCCCCAACCCTCCAGCAGATGGGCCTCATTTAGAGGCGATGGCTCCGGACTGGGTGGTACCAGCTGGAAGCCACGATTGGTCTGCCAGAAGAACACCTGCCCCACACCTGACAGGCCACACCTGGAGGGGGGCCTGGAGCTACAGACCATCCCCCACCATCAGGTCTGGACTGGGACTGGAAAACGGCCCGGGACTTTGAAACGCAGACCGGCCCACGACCGTGTATTATTATGATTTTTTTGTTTTTTTGCATTATGGCGCGGCCGTTTGACCGGCCGTTCGGGAAATCTCCTGCCTCTCCCGAGGGATGGAGGGATGCAGGGGGGAGGAGAGAGGAGGGAGGGAGGGGGGAGGAAGAGAGGAGGGATGCAGGGGGGAGGAAGAGAGAGGAGGGATGGAGGGGGGAGGAAGAGAGGAGGGATGCAGGGGGGAGGAAGAGAGAGGAGGGATGGAGGGATGCAGGGGGGAGGAGAGAGGAGGGAGGGAGGGGGGAGGAGAGAGGAGCGATGGAGGGAGGAGGAGAGAGGAGGGATGGATGGATGGAGGGATGCAGGCGGGAGAAGAGAGGGGGATGGAGGGATGCAGGGAGGAGGAGAGAGGAGGGATGCAGGGAGGAGGAGAGAAGAGGGATGGAGTGAGGGAGGAGGACAGAGGGCCATCAGAGGATATGATGCAGGAAAGAGAAAGAGTTCTGCTGGAAACAGACAGAGAGTGCAAAAAGGAGGACAAATGGTACGGGTGACAAAGAGAAACTAGACGAGACAGACAAGCAGGAAGGAAGGAAGGCAGACAGACAGACAGAAAGACAGAAAGACAGACAGACAGAGAGCAAAACAGACAGGCAGATAGACACACGGACAAGAAGGCAGGCTGGCAGAAAAACAGTCAGACATACATACAGACAGACAGATAGACAGAATAACAGACAGAAAGGCAGACAGATAGACAGTAAAACAGGCAGACAGAAAGATAGACAGACAGGCAAAAAAAACTGACAGAAGGGCAGGCAGACAAACAGACAGGCAGACAGAAAAACAGACAGAAAGGCAGACAGATAGACAGTAAAACAGACAGACAGAAGGGCAGGCAGACAAACAGACAGGCAGAAAGGCGTATGAGAGACGGAGAGACGGAGAGACAGAGAGACGACAGGAAAGCTCTAAGTGTCCTCTGGGCTGGGCTCACATTTCAGTGGCTCCTGCAACATGACCTCCTGTCAATACATCCATTCCCTAACTGGCTCCTCACACACACACACTCACACACACACACATTCCTCAGACCCACACACACAGACACACACACACACACAATAAGGGTGGGCACTCTCACCAAACACACACACAACACCTCCTGCATTATCAGTGACTTCATCCGGTCTTGAGAGTTGAGAGAAGCACTTAGCGTGAAGATTTGTATGTACCCCCCCTTGCCCTGAGCCATCCGGGGCCACACACACACAGACACACACAAATACACACACACAAACACACACACACACATTAATTATTCACTCATTAGTCAACTATTCCCTATTGTGCCTGTGACCTCGCTATAGCCCCAGTTCTCCTTCATTTACACACAAACACAAATTACCCAACCCAGGGACAAAAACATACATCCAAACGCTTTCAAAAACAAAAAAGGAAATGTCCAATAGATGTATGCATTGATATTATTGAATAGCGAGCCCAATATATTGCATTGTAATGTGTTACAATACAGGTATACATTATGGTGCGCGTGTGTATTCGTGGGGGGGGGGGGGAGAAATATGTGTGTGTAGTACGAGTATACGGGTATACTGTAAAGGTAATCTGCGAGAGATTAGGAGTAACCTCCTGCAGTGTATTGAGTGGAAGATCAAACATCCTGAGTGAACACAGAGATTAGCAGTTTACGACATGCTCCGGCTTGCCGGCGAAGAAAGACCTCTTTGTCTTCCACTGCTCTCTCAAGCTGTCCCTAGTGGCTCCCCCAGACCAGCCTGGGCACGAGCGGCCACGGCAAGGCCACTGCTCTGGGTATTGATCCTGGGGGGGCTGGGGGTAAAGGTGTGTGGGTGTGTGTGTCTGTAGGTGTGTGCGTGTGGCTGTGTGAGATCAAAAGGGAGGGGGTTTGTATGTGGGGGATGATGATGTATGAATGTGAATGATGAGTTTGTGTGTGGGTGAGCGTGTGTGTGTCTTGGTGTTTGTGTGTGGGTGTGCGTGTGTGTGTCTTGGTGTTTGTGTGTGCGTGTGTGTCTTGGTGTTTGTGTGTGTGTGTGCGTGTGTGTCTTGGTGTGTGTGTGTGTGTGTCTGTGGTAATGCAGACAGGGGGCTCAGCTGGTTTGAAGGGTGGCAGGTGGAGTTTGGGCAAGAGCAAGATCCTCCGGAGCTCTATCAGCACCCTGCCGTGTGTGTGCATGCGTATGTGTGTGTGCATGCGTATGTGTGTGTGTGTGTATGGGTGTGGGTGTGTGTGTATGGGTGTGTGTGTTTCAGCAGATGTGAAGCAATTACTACCTTCATCCCATTTGAGCATAGCGAGGTGTGTGGAGGTGGAGGTTTAATCTATTTACTTCACAACAGTCTCTCTGCTGTCTGCATCACAATGGATATGAATTCAAATCAAAAGTAATGATAGAAATAATGGTGAGTAGGAGTAATAATAAGGAACATTATAACATTTATTATACGGTTTCATAAGGATGGGGGTTCATTCCATCAACAGACATCAGAAAGAATAACAATATTGATTGATATCACAGCTTGGAAATGCATGTGTCCTGTGATCAATGCGGTAGTGCGTTAATGCATGTTTGAGTGTGTGTGTCTGAGTTCTTAGGGGCCCATTCATCCATTTCGCTGCGTTGGGGACCATTAGGGGGCCAGTCCATTGTGGCTGTGCCCTGTCCACTTCCAGGAGACATCCATCATGTCTGCCCCCCCCCCCCCCTCCATCCCCGCCCCCCTCGCCGCCCTCCTCCAGCCCCCCAGAGAGAGCCTTAATGAGGGCTGGATCACCCTGGCCGTCTGGGCTCCTGGTGATCACAGCCAGAGCAGTTCTGGGATGGGACAGAGCACACCTGGACCCCCCGTATGACAGAGACAGCGCTCCTCTCTTTCTCTCTCTATCGCTTTATCTCTATCTCTCTCTATCACTTTATCTCTATCTCTCTCTATCGCTTTATCTGTTTCTCTCTCTCTTTCTCTCTCGACTGCTTTCTCTCTTTCGCTCTCCATTTCCCTCCGCCCTCTCTTTATCGCTTACTCTCCCTTCCGCGAGCTCTCCATCTCTTTCCTCTCGTTCTCTTTCGTTCTCTCATTCTCACGCGCAGATCAATGAACAGTCCCTTACACAAGGTTGAAAAAAAAAAGTCACTTCCGCACACGAATGTCCTTTTACACTGTCACAGGCAATCCACAGAACCACGTTTTCCAATTCCGATTCCTGAAGGCGCAGGGTAAAGTAATAAACAAAACACTCCCTTATCTATTGTCAACTGCGGCTTACCCTGTGGGTCGCAGTCTGCCTAGCCTCTCTACGCCTGCTCCGTATGTGATCCACCTGCAGACAGGATGGAGACAGCACGGCTCGGCATCACCATGGCTACGACTTCGCCGCGTCAAAACACACGAGACACATCGCTCCATTCTCTGCCTGACACTCAGGCCGTGGGTGGGTATAAATGTGCAAACCTCTCGCAACGAGATCGATATGAATCGCAAATGAATCGGGGCCTTGTCGGAACATCTGACTCTGAATGGGCCAATCAGATTACAATCTGGGTGTCAGTCGTGGCCATTGTCTGTTCTCCCTGTGGGCCTGGTCCACAGCCACAGCGCAGACATGGACAGACCTTCTGGTGCAGCGGCCATCTTGAACTCTCAGTAGAAGCCCAGTGTCTGGGCTCAACGTTGAACCACTAAAGTGAAGATCCATACAGACCAACAGAAAGGGCCAGGAGAATATCAAAGAAAATATATTGTCTGTGTAGGGGAAGTATTACATAAATCCAATAACTGTGCCACATTTCCTGTAAGTGGCTCGTGGCTGAGTTGCCCGGGGTCGGATGATGAGAGCGTCCAAAGGTAGACATGCACCTTCTCGGGTTTACCTCCCCTGCAGAACAGCTCTTCCTGGAATGGGGGTCAATACATCACTGATCCATCGTTCAGCACCAGGACGTCTTGCTGCTCCTGACATCTGCATCTCTACAGGCTGGTATCAGAGGCAGCCTAGGGCAGTAGAGGCAGCCATCACTAGAGGCAGCCAAGGGAATCAGAGGCAGTCATCACTGGAGGCAGCCAAGGGAACGAGGGGCAGCCAAGTCTTGAGAGGCAGGAGACAGTTGAAGCGGCAGAGGCAACCAAGGTACCAGAAGCAGCCATTACTCAAGGCAGCCAAGGGAAACAGAGGCAGCCATCACTAAGGAGAGACAAGGGCACCAGGAGAAGTTGTCACTAGAGGCAGCAACAGGGAAAACGGGTAGTTGAGGCAGCAGAGGCAGCCAAGGACTTCAGAGACACCAGAATAAGCCAAGGTATCAAGGGCAGCCGAGGCAGTGGAGGCAGCAGCCCCTAGCCTGGAGCCCAATCCAGCTCTGATGACAGTCCCTGGGGTTCAGAGAGAGGTCAGGACAGATGTGTGTGTGTGTGTGTGTGGTAACATCGAGTTCACCCTTTCACCTTGACCCAACCCTTATCTCTACTCACATTCCCACCATCATCCTCAGTGCAGCGCTCTTTTTCTTCTTTTCATTCTCGACCTGTCACACCGTCCTCCACACAGCTTTGTAATGCCTCTTTCAGAACTTATGAGTCGAGGGCAGAGAACAGCCATCAGGAGGTGATGTGGTGGGTGTGGGTTAATGTCCAGGACAGCAAATGGATTCCGTGCAAGATAAAGAGAGAGAGAGAGAGAGAGAGAGAGAGAGAGAAAGAGAGAGAGAGAGAGAGAGAGAGAGAGAGAGAGAGAGAGAGAGAAAGAGAGAGAGAGGCAGGGGGGTGGAAAGAGAAAGAAAGACATAGATGGATAATGAGAGCTAGTATATAGAGAGAGGGAGAGAAAGAGGGGGCAAAGTGAAAGAGGGAGAGAGAGAGAAAAAAATAAAAAATAAACAGCAAGCAGTGCAAGTGAAACCTGAGTGGAGGAGTCTGGGTGAGGATCATGCCACAGCAAGATAAAGCTTCCTGCTGATTGTAACAGAGTCCTGACTGACCAGATCAAACCACTCTGGCTCTCAGGCCAAGTCAAGGTCAGGAGCTGGGAAGGTCTTCTCTATTGATCAAATCAAAACTAGAGTCCATCTCCAGATCCAATCAGCTCCAGACACTTCTTAGCAGAGGCTTGTCAGAGAGAATGATCTCAGCAGATCTTAAGAAGGTTTCTGCACAGCCAGCCAACTGCTACCTGCCAGCTGCCAGCCAGTAAGCCAGTTAGCTAGCGAGCCAGTTATCCAGTTAAGTTACCCGCATTAACCAGCCAGCCAGCTAGCCAGTAAGCCAGGCAACCAGCTAGCCAGTAAGCCAGCTAAACAGCCAAACAGCAAACCAGCCAGCCAGCTAGCCAGTAAGCCAGGCAACCAGCTAGCCAGTAAGCCAGCTAAACAGCCAAACAGCAAACCAGCCAGCCAGCCAGTAAGCCAGCCAGCTAGCCAGAAAGCCAGCTAAACAGCCAACCAGCCAACCAGCCAGCCAGCCAGCCAGTAAGCCAGCCAGTTAGCCAGAAAGCCAGCTAAACAGCCAACCAGCCAACCAGCCAGCCCATCAGTCAAAAACCAATGACGTCCACTGATTATCTGTGAGATGACTGCATAAAGTTGTGCTTGTGCACTGTGCCTGAATATAGCTCTTTGTGTGAGTTACACACAATGTTATATGTAAAAACAACTCATATGATTCATGTGGGCATGTGGGGGTGTCAATGTGGCCTCAGAGATAATCCTCCATCTCCGTCCGGCTTTTAGATCAATCCAGCAAACCCTCCATTTGCTTAATACACCAAAGCCTACTGTTCACATCCTGCATATATCAGCTTCCCCAGCCTCGCCAGTTAAAGCACAGCGCAGCGAGGCAGTGGCTTGTTATGAAGTGGTGTGAACACATCATTATCTCCCCAAGTAAAGTGACCTGGGGTCAGAGGTCAACCGAGAGGCCTGACAGGGGTGTCAAGAGGGCCGACACACTGAGAGCCCATCTGGCCGCGGGGACAAGCTGCTGTCACTCTCCTGTCGCTGCCTGCCACTGCTGAGACACACACACATGCATGTATGTAGACAGATACACACTCTCACACATGCGCTGTAATACACACACTCTCTTTCACACACCCACACATCGTCACACACACACACACATAAGTATAAATGCACGATAAATGCAAGCACACGTCAGACACACACACTCAACACACACATAACACTGTTAGATACAAACATACAAAGATAAAGAAAAACAGGGACACACACAAATGCACACATACACGTACATGCACACGCACAAATGAATGTACTGTAGTAGGCATTTGACAAAATGTCTGTGTGTGAGAAAGAAAGAGAGAGAGAAGGAGAGAGAGAGAGAGAGAGAGAGAGAGAGAGAAAGGGAGAGAGAGAGAGAGAGAGGGAGTGAGAGGAGAGAGAGAGAGAGAGAGAGAGAGAGAGAGAGAGAGAGAGAGAGAGAGAGAGAGAGAGAGAGAGAGAGAGAGAGAGAGAGAGAGAGAGAGAGAGAGAGAGAGAGAGAGAGAGAGAGAGAGAGAGAGAGGGAGAGAGAGGAGAGAGAGAGAGAGAGAGAGAGAGAGAGAGAGAGAGAGAGAGAGAGAGTGTATGTGTGCATGTGCACGTATCTGTGTAGGGGACTTCTTGGATTTTCTCAGACTGAAAACAGAACCAGCTGACAACAGTAACATCTGGCTACAGTTCCAGAGATGATTACAGTGTGAGAACTCATCCACGGCCCCCGCCCCCCCCCCACACACACACACACACGCACACACAAATATATATGCACACATACACACACATACGCACACACATACACAGATCGGCGTGGCCAGATGGCAGTCTCTCATTGAGTGTCACCTAAATTCCCATGGGATGTTTGTGTATAAATGAAAATAAATGTGTATACATATACCCCATAAATACAAATAATAACTTGTACTAATTCAAATACTAAAGTCTGTGCACGAACACGTATTTGATTAGTGTCAGTCTGTGAGTGATGGTACCTGTACCAATCCAGCCCGCGCGCGTAATGTCGGTCAAAGAAGTGCGGCTCTGAGCCCAGTGCGCGGATGTCCGGGTGCAGTCTGAGAAACTCCAACAGAGCCCGCGTGCCTCCCTTCTTGACCCCTATGATGAGAGCCTGTGGTAGCCTTCGGGTCGCCGTCCAGTCTCTACCCGAAGTGTTTGTCTCTAAACCCGGAGAACCAGTGCTTGTCTCCGCCGGGTACCCATGACCTTCGTCCAGTACCGTTACAACATCGCTGAGTTTCTCCCGAGTGGCATTCACTCTCTCCTGATACCACCCCGACAGGAGAAACTCGTTGGCGGGTTTGATATACGATTCCTCAGTTAGATCCGAATCGCAACATCCCGCGAGGAAATAAACGAGAAAGGCGCAAAGAATGCCAAGAGAGGACATGGCTAAAAGTCTGTGGAGGAGTATCCGAATGTCCGGGTTCGGGGTCTGATGAAAAGCTGCCATCCCTCACAGTCCCGTGCGAGAGAACCCATTCTAAAAGTTCGCCTCACATAACTTGACTGCTGCAGTTTGGCTCAGATGCGGTAAAGGTGTCTTGAGATCCCCCCGAACTCACGAGCTGTTCCACACGCGCTCCATTCTCTCCGTTGCTGTTTCATTTTGCGCGTCCGGGACCCATTGAAGAGGCAACTTTCTGACGCCCCACGCGCCCCCCAACTAAAGGGATCAATCCACGCGTGTCATCCACCCAATCCACCCACTCACGGTCAATCAGAGCGGCGTGGATAATATACAGCTTTTAATATCCTTGCAGAGCTGAAGTTATCTTTCTCTGTGGGATTGCTCGCTGTCTTTCCATGCGTCTCTAGGGGATTCGCGTCCAGAGATCTCTTTTACCCTCCCTCCCTGCCTGCCCCCCCCCCTCTCTCTCTCTCTCTCTATCTCTCTCTCTTTCTCTCTCTCTCTTTCTCTCTCCCTTTCTCCCTCTCTCTGTCTTTTTTACTCCCCCTTTTTCTTTCCTTTCATTCTTTTATTTATTCAGGACAGAGTTCGCTTCCCGTTTGCCTAAGCTGTGTTTGATTGGAGGCTCATGGCCGAAGGTGGGTTTAATTCCAGCGCACTTATTGGAAAATGTTCCACAGAGGAACAGCATGGTGACACATCACGGACCCTTACTCTAACATATCTGAGGATATTTTCTTCACATATCTATTTTAATTAATTTGATCACCCACAATACAAAAATACTTGGGGACTAGCGAACATGTGCAAGAAAGTGTAGCAAAAAATAGCCCACATCAAAACGGTTTAATTGGGCAAACGATAAAACCATCTCACCTCAGTTATAGAAGCATAAGCTATTTGGTCAGTTCAAGAACTAGGCTAGGTGGTCAGTTTAAGAACTAGGCTAACTGCTCAGTTCGAGAACTAAGAGCCAGCTGGACAGTGTCAGAACAACACAAGCGGATCAGTCAGACTAAACTAAAGGGACAGCAATGTCTCTATTTCTTGAGAAAAATGAACTCTTTTAAGGTGTGCACCAAAATGATGACACTGTTTTATGGAACTTGTATTGAGTCAATGCTGACATTTTGTGTGGTGGTATGGTTTGGGAATCTGAATCTGGCTAATGAGAACAGGCTTGATCGGCTTGTCAGAGTAGCCAGTAAAGTCATTTGGGTAAACCAAGTCCAGCTGTCTGAGCTTTATGTTCGGCAGGTCGCAAGGAAGACCCAGGCCATATTGGCTTGTACTGACCATCCCCTGAAGGGGGAGTTTGTGCTCTTGCCTTCAGGAAGAAGGTATAGAGCTCCCACACACAGAACAAAACGATTTGGGGACTCTTTTGTTTGTTTTGCTATTGTAAATGTGCATAAATGAATGGCATGAAGTATTTATGGACGGAACTTATTCTGGGTTTTCAATATTAAGTGATCCTTGTACTGTATTGTAATGTCTTGTGTGTTGTCTTGTGTGGTGTCAGGTATGCTGCTTATGTAGTTTTTATGATGGATTGAATGTGTTTTAATACCTGTCTACAAACACATTTCCCCTAGTGGGATCAGTAAAATTGACTTGACTTGACCTGATAGGCTAGCTGATCAGTCCGGCTAAATGATAGGCTAGCTGATCAGTCCTACTGTCTGCTAGGCTAGCAGGTCAGTAGGGCCACAGGGGTGCGTGTTAGAGAGCGTTTTATCACACCTTGCTTCAGGGTGGGGCCTCCCCCTACTGTGAGGGCTGATCATAAGTGGTTTAGTGGTCAGTAACAGGACAACGGAGCGCAAGCCTGATCCTCACCCTGCCTGTCTGCAGGTTACCCACCCAGGCTGTCCAGCGCATCTCTGTCTCTAGCTGAACCTTGAAAGGTCGTGTGTCACAGGTGAATAGCCCATCGCCCCACTCCCCCCCCCCCAGCCGGAGCCCTAGGTTAAATCTGGATGAACAGGGCTTGCAAAGACCCCACCGATTTAAAATATATCTATATATATTTTCCGGAATTTTCATGCTTTCATGACACTTTTGAAGTGAAGTGTGACAGGAAAGGCAGGGATAGAGAGAGGGAAAGACATGCAGCAAAGGGTGTCTGGGAGGGAAGGGCCTGGGTGTGGAGAACTGCTCTTCAGAGAGTCGTTAGTCCTCCCCACTGCTCAGCCACACACACTCAAACACCCATAAACACACGCCGACACAAACCCGACACAAACGCGCGCACACACGCCCTTTTGAATGCGCCCACGCACGCACACACACTCACACACACACACACACACAAGCATTAGCTCACATATGAGCACACACACACACTCTTCACGTTCCATTTGGTTTACCACTGTCATTATCCTACAGCAGATGTGGCCCGGGTCAAAGGTGACACCTCAGCCTCAAATGAGAACTGTAAACCAACAAGATGGGGGATCATAAACGAATCAGGCTCGTATTATGTTATGAACAATCGTGCGGGGTTCAAACAGACGGAGCGGCATTATCGTTTGTGAGACGAGTCGTTTGAACCGCTGACCTCCGAGGCCGGGTTGTAGTATGAAGACGTCAGGGCTGTATGTGTCTGGGCGGCTGTTTCTTCATGGGCTGCTCCTCCCACATCCTAGACTGCTTCGGGCACAGCACCTACTCACTGCACTCACTGGGTTGCACAGTAGTAATAGCGCTCAACCCAGAGATTACTGAGTAAAATCATGATAAAACTCATCCCAGCAAATTCAGGGTATTACAGTCTTATTACTCAAGCCAGAGAAGACTGGGTATTATATTATGAATGGTCCACCCACACATAAATGACTATTGTATTAACAATACTCCCACATGGAGAATACTGGGTGGTGCAATGATGAAGAATCAATCTGTTGAAAAAAAAATGACCACATTTTCAATCTTCACGTTTGCCAAATGTTTTGTTTTCCTGACTTCTGATGTGTTTTGTCCTTTATGGACAGAAACAGACACAAACAAGTACAAATACAAACGCTTTGAAAATGAAATGTAGCCATTCAACGTGTGCCAGACAGGTCTAGGCAAGACCTCTGACAGCCGTACTGGTGTAGTAAGATGAAAGCTCAGGGTCACCATGGGTCAGCCCGGTAAAAAAAAATTCAGTCAACGGTCAACAGACCCTGAAAGAAGCAAATCATCATCCGATCCCATTTTTCAACAGCACTGCCACCCTGGTCACAGTGGTCTTTCAATGGACCAAAACCTTCACTGAAACCCCAAATGTTTTTACACACCCACACATCTACACGAACACACACACTTATACACACACACATACTACCCCCCCACACACACACACACACGCGCGCAGACACAACATAATGGGTAGGTTTGGCCTGGTTCCCTGGTTGTTTCATGCTGCAGAGGGACTGCGTGGCTCAGGAGACAAGGTCAGCTGTGGGGTTCCAGGCAGCGGAGGTGAACCCTTTGTGTGCAGCCCTGCCGAGGAGGAGCAGATTGCTCCATGATGGAGTGGCTCCTCCATAAAGGTGCGACCCTGGGGTCAGGGCCGAGGCTGGCTCCCTGATTGATTGTCTCACACAGGGACACAGTGGAGAGCCCCGATTAATACACACACACACACACGATTGTGTCGAGATGTATGAAACGGCTTTGGCTGGGAGAAGCTGTTGCTCGGAGCTCAGGTTTTTGAAATGGGCATTATTCTATGGGCCGACTGGCTAGAACATTGTTTCAAGACTCTGTCAGTTTGAGATAACGACATTGTTACAAAGTTTTCAAACTGTTTCCTTGCCATCTAAGATTGTTTTGTTTGCTTCTCTGCTTTAGTTCTTCAGAGCCAAAGTCATCCACTATGAGTGCCACAGTTGCAAACAAGCCTACATCCATCTAGTAGATTGAGTTTTGTAGCAACCCCCCCTCCGCCCCAAGCAGGACTCACTGGCACAGTTAGAGAGCAGGAGTAATGGTCTATGTAATCAACACTAAATTACAGCCATAACTCACCCAGAGACCGGTCTCACCTGCAAGCCAATCACAATAGCAAACTAACGAACTGCTGTCCCTGGTCGATGACCTCACCGCCTGTTTATAATCACAGGAAGTGGTATTAGTTTCTCTACCTGATCGGGACCTGGAGAAGTTGTTTGTTGTACGGTGTCAGTACTGTTTAAGAAAGTATTACGTTTTTAATGCATTCAATTCAGGCTCACTTTCTGATTGCACGGACTGCACCTGCATCTCAGAAACACAGCCGTCAACAGCACTCCCACACCAAACCTTAATGAGATGTGTGTGTGTGTGTGTGTGTGTGTGTGTGAGTGTGTGTGTGTGTGTGCTTGGAGTGAGACGTCCTAGCCTGATCACAGGTGACAGTCAAGAAGAGATAATCTGATTTTATGGCACGTGGGGCTTGGAGGTGTGTGTGTGTGTGTGTGTGTGTGTGTGGTAATGAGGTTACTGGACTGATTGAGAAATACAGCTCAGTGACTGCTGATCAGATGGATCATTCTTGAGGACATGGTCTTCATTTGCAGAAAATAATGATATCATATACTGTAGATTTACATACATTGATATGTAGAAATATCGAGATAACTTGATGTATAGACATCATTTAATGTGAGTGTCATGTCAATCTCAGGTCAATTCAGTATCAGAATGTCAGTGGATACTTACATTCCTATAGTTGCTTTCTCCCATCTCTCAAATTCCTTCCTCCCCTCAATCTCTCCTCCTCTCACCCTGTCCTCCCTCCCCCCTCTGTTCCTCTCCCCTTGTCCTCCCCTCGACCCCTCCCCCCCTGCGCTCCTCCTGTCCTCCCCTCCAATCAAACCGTCCTCCTCTCATCTCATCCTGTCCTCCTCTCCCCTCAAACCTGCTCTCCTCTTCTCCCTCCTTCCTTCGTCCCCTTCTTTATCAGTATACATCTCCCTCTGACCTCACACCAGGGTTCTGGGAAACTGTGCCATGGTCCGGCATGACTGCAGATCCATGGCTCTTAGCAAGTTCTGCCCAGGTCTTCACAGACCAACTGGGGGGGTGGTGGAGGTGGGGGTGTGGGGGCTGAAGGCTCAGACTGGGCCTAATCGGATCTATGGGTCACCTGGTGCCAACCCATCACGTCTGCATCTCATCCCCTGATGCAGAGCGGTCTAATCACCTGTGCTGATCTGCAGTTCTATGAAGACGCAGACAAACCCTCTTAGAGCCCAGGAGCTGGATTAGAGGCAGCAAGGAGATGAAAAGGTCAGGTCAATTCTGATGGGACCTGGGCCCTGGATGTCCAGGTGGGCCGTGGTCCTGCTTTGACGGCCAGGTGAAGCTTGGTGGGCTTGGAATTGCTCACTCAGATTCTTGTGGTAAACAGATGAATGCGCCATTGCGCCGGCGAGTTCCTGAGGTTGGAGAGAAGGGGGTAAGGGGGAGAGAGAGAGAGAGAGAGAGAGAGAGAGAGAGAGAGAGAGAGAGAGAGAGAGAGAGAGAGAGAGAGAGAGAGAGAGAGAGAGAGAGAGAGAGAGAGAGAGAACCAGAGGCAGGTAGAAAGGGGGTCAAGTGTGAACAGTTTCGGACGGTTTGCTGCTGACTATTGACTAGATCCAGAAAGTTTGATCACATAACATCTATCTTTACACTGGCTCCTTATCCAAGCCAGAGCGGATTTCAAAGTTCTATTACTAACCTACAAATCTCTGCATGGATTGGCAACACTTTACCTCTCTGGTCTCCTTGCACCCTATCCCCCAGCAAGGACACTTAGATCTCAAGATGTCTATCTGGGGGTTGCCAAAATTAAGAAAAAAAAAATGCTTGAGGCAGTATAGAGCACCTCTTCTCTGGAGCAAATTACCTGTCTCAATTAAGGGGGCTGATACTGTTTCGACATTCTAAATTAGGTTAAAAACTTTCTTGTTTCGTCAATTCTATGAGTGCTAAATGTAAGTGTGGGTATGTACCTTCTATGTAAACCTGGGGTATGTGTTTGTTTGTGTGTATCACACGTAACTTTTAAATTCCAATTAAAGCTTCTATATGTTAACGATACCCCATTTAGATTTTACAAATAAAGTAAACCTGTTACTGTATTTTGTTATTGCTATCGTTTCTGTTACATGTTGGTAACAATTGGGGACGGAGCATTCTCACCCTTATTCTATAAATATAGCTTATTCTAGAGTTCTCTCCCCTGGAACAGATTTCATGTTCAAACCCAGGGGGGCTTTCACTGTCTTGGTGTGTCCAATACCCTTTTTTTGCTCTGCTAAATTGCTGCACTAGCCCACACTTGACCGGTGGGGATCTCATTCTAATATGAATGTAACTGTTAGCTGCTCCTGGCATTCTCTAATCCCTGCTCTATGCTCTCTGCCCCCCACACATCCCTTGTGGTGTGGGGGGGGTTTGAGCTGTCAGCACCTGCCTGGTCGTCGGTCTGCCAACGCTGGACCTGGTCGCCCACTGGAAACCAGTCTTCAATCTTCAATCGACCAAGTTGAACAATGGATCGTGGTGTTTCAAAACCCATTGACACTTCCCTGCTGTATGACTTTGTTGAGCCCGTGTTCTGCTCCTCTCTTTCACCAACCGTCTCTGGAGGAGGGGATCCCTCACTGAACTGCTCCTCCCAAGGTTTCTTCCGTTTTTTCCCCTGCAGTGAGTTTTTCTCTGGGTTTTTCCTTGGGGGTTTAGGTTGGTTGAGGGGCAGTTCTATGGCCGAACGTGAAGCCCTCTGTGACATGTTTGCGTGTAAAAAGGGCCATACAAACAAAGGTACATTTGATTTCGAAGAGAGCGAGCGAGCACGTCGGGGAAAAAAAAGAAGGGGAGGAAATAAACGAGTGAGACGCCGATTACTACCTGCTGAAACGGCCGCCCTCGTTTCCCCGGGACCACAGACACATCTGTCAGCATTGTTTAGCCCCCTGTCCTGTAAAGAGAGAGGGATTACATGGCTGTCTGTGCTCCGAGAGGGGGAGACCATGTAGCAACACGACCAGGATCCTGGATAAAGCTGTTAGCCTGCGATTGTTCGCCATGGGGATTAGAGGGAGTAGCACTATGGGGGGGGGGGGGGGGGGGGGGGGCAATCCCATGGGTTTCCTGCTTCACCTCTGATGGACCTCAGCGTCGCGCTATAATGTATCCCATCCCCCCCCCATCACCACCACCACACCACCCACACATACATTTGTACTGTTGGGTAAAGACAGTACGTTTAGACCGTAGACACAAAGGATTGGCAGTGTGTTAGGTATGTAGTTACGGATTTACACAAAGGATTTGCAGTATTAGGCGTCCATATACGCACTTGCACAAACACGCACGCAAGCCGACACACACTTCCTGTCGGTTTGCTGTGGTAGTCTGGTGGGCGTCTGCCTAGATCACACTATGATCCTAAGCCCCTCGGTCCTACTGGTTGATGTGAAGGCTAGAGTAATCCGTCTGCCCCTATCCACTGCTACTGTTCTCATATCCATGTCCTCTATGGATTAGAAACAACTTACAACCTTGTCTTGGGTAGACGTGATGCAAGACACTTCAACTGTCAAGACAAGTGATTGTGAACATTTGTTCCAGAAAGGAACCTTCCAACCTGTCAGTCTGAAAGCCTTTTGTCAGCATTTGTCAGTGTAAAGGTTCAAGCAGCGCAAACGATGGGGCGTTTCTTTTTTTTCTTTTCATTTTGTTTTTATACTATCAATTTGATCATTTCTCTGCCTCAAGTGACCCGTTCCTGTTCCGTCTGACACTGTTTTTCTGTGCTGAATTCGAGGGGAACGCTCTGCAGAACGTGTGACAGCCATGGTTTAATATCGTTCCACACTGGGGGTGGGTGTGGGGAGGGGGCTCATTTGAATAATGTAATGCGTGGGTGAGTCAGGGATTAAATCCCTCCATCTTTTTGTCAGATTAACACCCTCTTTGACCCTCAGTCTCAGATTCAGATGACACTCGTAATGTGTTTATCTTCTGTCAATGAGATTTGCATCCCGCCAAAAAATACTTGCCAAACTTCCAGAACATTGTTGACCTAAAGCGAGGGTCTGCTGAATCGCGCCCCTTCACCCACTCATCCGCATCCACCCCCCACTGCACACCCTCATCTATGCCCCCATCCACACCCTCATCCCTCTCATTGGCCCTTTCCTCTGCTCAACTAGGTCATATTTGTTGGGGCTGTTAAATCGCTTTCCCCAGGCCCCTACCGTGCCCTACCCTGCCCCGGGCCCACCGCCTCTTCTCTCTCACCCTGGACCCTCACTGCCCCCCTCCCTCTCCTCCCTTCCCCTCCCCTCCTCTCCGTTCCCCTTCCTCTTCCCCTCTCCTCCCTCCCCTCCCCTGCCCCAGGCCCTGGCAGTAGAAAGTAGCTGGAGACTGATGACCCTGTTCATTTAGCTAGTCCCTAGGGCATTCATCTCATTGTCCCTAATAGGATTCACCCAGACACAAACACACGCACACAAACAAATACTGGGGTCTGATGAAATCCCTGATATTTTGCAAACTTCCAGCCCTGTCTTCTTTCCAGTCATAAGTGATGTCATTCTGTCACAAGCAATGACTGTCACACAGTAATCACATTGAGTCATTAACAGTCTTCATGACCAGATGTGAATCTCTAAAACGACCCATGAAAGAACATCTGAGAATCCCTGATCGGATGCCTCTTCTTCTCAGTGTGCATCAGGAATTTCTCACGTGTATTTATACGTGTGTGTGTGTGTGTGTGTGTGTGTGAAGGTGGGGGCCAGCTGCAGCCAGTAAATCCCCAGTGGGACACGAGCCATCTGACTGAACTGTGACATATGCTCCTCTGTGTCTTAATGGACACACACGGCCACTGCCCATCACATGAACACACACACATACACAAATGGCTATTTAATCGTCCTTAGAATGATTTGCTCTTTTCTTTGTTGATGATCTTCTGAAGCCAGTTGTGTTTGCTGAGCTTGACTTCTCTGTGGTTTTAAGCAAGGTCACAGTGAGGAACATATCTGCACATATGCAGTATTCAGTTCTTCTGATCTTCAACTCTCACAAATCATATTTCAGGGCATTAGAGATTAAGGGTTTTATGCCAATCTTTTGATATCTGCATGTTGTGTCATTGTGTGTCACGGTTATGTACAGTAGTAGTAGTGTATCTATGGAAAAATACACACATTTATTTATCTTATCCGTTTTTATGTAGACAAAAGAAAGTGCATTACTTAAAAAACTTGAACGGCCAACATTTACAGCCATAAAGTCAGTTTGCTCATGAACTTAATCATCAATGTTACTGTTTATCTTCAGGGTAATTCAAATTCGAACATTTGTGACTAAATCAATACCTTAAACCGGGGTTTTCAAATCAGTGACCAAATGAACCCCTACCGTTCTTTGTGACATTGCTGTTTTTCAAAAACCCCTTATATTCATGAAACTCAGTTCTCCACTTGACCTGGTTGTTTGTCTTAGTACAGTCATAGTATAATCATGACAGTCAGACTGTCAATGATCAAAGCGCATGGCAGGGCTGTGATGGCCCTTTCAGACTCAACGCGACAAAGGCACCACCGCGTTCTGAAACCTAATATTTCCAAAGGTTCGCGTCGTGCTACAGTATCTATTCCTGTGCGGGTGCATAATGATGATGAATATGACGGGTACCCGCAAATATTTGTTTTTCAGATTTGTTTTCTTCTGCGACGTCTCGAAAACATCATCATCCACACCCTTCAGACCCTCTTCGCTCTGTGAGGGTTACCTTTCCTTTCACACGCTGTCTTTCCCGTTTTCTTTCCCCTCTCTCTCACTGTAATTGTTTTCCTCTCCCCTCGCTCATCTTTTCCTCTCCCCTTTTCTTGCTCCTTCTCACCTCTTTTCCTTCCCCTTTCCCCTCCCTCTCTGGTCTTCTCCTCCTCCCCCCTCTCTCATCTTGTCCTCCGCCCCTCTCCCTTTCTCTCATCTTTTCCTCATCCCTCTCTCACCCTCCTCTCTCTCTCATCCTACCCCCCCCATCTCCCTCTCTCATCCTTGCTCCCTCCCCTCCTCTCTCTCTCATCCTCCCCCTGTGTGTGAAACAGCAGCTCAGTGAGGGAAGCACCCATTCACATCAGAGGCCACATATCTCCTCCCATTAAGAGGGCTGAATGGTCACACTCTCTGTTGACAAAGAGGGCCCGGCGGCCCGTGTCCTCCCCATTCATACGGTCAGAACAACCCTTCCTGTATGGCCGGCCCCCGACTGGCCAATCGAGAGGCAGGCCTCACAGCGGCGACACGGCTGTTACCAGCCCCTCCTGTTTACAACCAGTGATCCGAGACTTGTTAGTGAGTGCATAAAGACACACACACACGTAGGCACACACACACATACGGTGTACACGTACACATACTGGTGAACAACACGCACACACACACACACACATACAGGCATGTACAATTTATTGTACTGTAGAGAGACATACATATGGGCATGCACACACACGCACACATGCAGTGTCCAGACCACGCACTTTCACAGACACATACTGTCCAGGCAGACATGGACAAACGCACACACACTCACAGGCATGCACAGGCACGCAGAGAAATACACACACACCCACAGAGAAAGCTTGTGAGTAGGCACATTAAGAGATGTTCTCAGGGCCGGGAGCAAAACCTCTTCCAAAGCGATCATGACTCTTCCCTACACTCACACCCCCGAAACACTGCAAACACCCCCCACACCCCCCCCACACACACACCCGGGTCCTGAGTCCTGAGACCTGGAGGAGGAAAGCCTGTGAGGACGAGGACGGAGGAGAGGAAGGGAGGGTGTGGAGAGAGAGAGGGAAGTGTGCCTGCATGAAAAGGTTATGCCTTGCGGCTCCAGGCCCACCATGTAGATGATGTGTGAGCGTGTTCCATAGGGTGACAGAAATGCCAGTCAGTATGCCAGAAAGCACACAGAGGAATGAAGTAAGTGGATAAAGAAAAGCCAGTTGGCTTTGGTGGCTGTTGACACTACCCTGACAAATAAAGGACCATTTTCTTCTTCTTTTTTTACACGTGGGGGTGTAGAGAGAACAGCGAGTTTCTCCCCCTCCTTCCCTCCCCTCCTCCCTCCCTCCCTCCCTCGTCCCTCCCTCCCTCCCTGGTGGTCGTATTTGTGTGTTAGGCACCGTGATGTTCTGTATAGGTTATGACAGGCTCAGACGGTGACTGTCAAAAGCACTTTAGGCTGAGCAGCATAGCCCTTGCTGCCCAAATTAAAACGCAACCCTAAAGTCTGTGCCGCAGCGTGACAGGTCAGTCAAGTGTATGTGTGGAAGCGTGCGTGCGTGTGTGGGTTCACCAGGTTTTCTCCCTGCAAGATTCTTTCACGGAGCTACAGAAAGGTCACAGCAAAACATTTAACAAAGAACACACTCCTCACAAGGTCAATAGACATGTCTAACAAACACGCTTGACATCTCCTTTGCTCCTCTCCTCGCATCTCCCTCCCCTCAGACTATCCTTCATCACGGTTGAGGTTCTAAAGCAACACCAATTCACTCTCCTTGGTTCTACCTTTCAAAAGCTGTACCACAGGAAACACAAAGAGCCCATCTGAAAGCTAAACTCCACCTCCAGAAGCCCAGGGCCCGGGAGCGTGGCTGGAGAAAGGCCCAGGGAGGTGAGGGTCGAGCCAGGGTCAAGGCATCCATCCTCCCCTGCAGCCAGGGTTATTACTCTGGTCCACCAGTGCCAGGTTTTTCTAATTCCCCTGCCTGCCCGGTGCCCCTTCTGGTTCATTAGCAGCAACTCCCCTCCAACAACCCCCATCCCCCATCCCCCATCTCCCTACCCCCCCCTTACCATTACCGCTACCCTCTCATTTGGTGGAGGGGTTGTGTGTGTGTATGTGTGTGTGCAGTGCGTGTCTGTGCGGGTGTGCGGGTGGCGTGCATGCATGTGTGTGTGTGTGTGCTCGCCAGTCAGCCAGAATTCCAGTGATGAGCTCCTGGTTTTCATCCAGTGTAATAGCAGCAGACCTAATGACCTCGCTCTAATTGCACAATGTCAATATTGTTGCATCTGGATTCCCATAGCTCTCATACAATATGCAGAGGTAGGGGAGGGGCTCACCATGACTCAATGCAGAAACGAAGGCCACACTCACAAATCAGCCGTCACACATTGTCAAGTTACAAGTCGGGAGGAGATTGGTCGACTATTTGTTGGAAACAGAAGGACGGCTTGAATTGTTCTTCACAGGGTGCTGTATGAGGTGTTAGGGGTAGTCGCAGTGATGCGACTATCTGTTGTGTGGAGTTCATATATTTGCCGCTCACCCAATCTCCATGGGTCGAGTGGACCCACAATATTATTACGGTTTTATAGCAATACAGACGGAACGATTTCTGCAAACAAATCCCTACTTTGCACCTAACTAAAGTGAGGGAAGTGTCAACTGTCACGGGGGTTGTCGTTCAATTACAGGTTCTCTCCTTACCTTCCCATCAAGACATCAATCACTTTTTTCGGACCGTCAGAGCTTAAAACAACCCAGCCTGTTTGCCCACCAGATGACATTGAACATTCAGCTGGCGTCCAATACGTGGATAGATAATGAGTGGACAATCAATGAGACAGCCTCGAACTTTATTACGTCTCCAATTAGACACAGTGGGATCAATGAGACGGTTGACACGGTGACACGCTGACATTCTGCTACATCTGAAGGAATTGATGACACCCAATACCTGAGGGTTCTAAAACAGCAAAAAAAGGAAAAATAGAAAAGATTTGTCTGAAATGCCAGTTATTAGAAGCGTGAAGTATGTTTTCATGTCTAAGGTGTCAAAGCAGTGGATTATGAGGCTAAACTCTGCAGAGCTTCTTTAGCTCAAGTAAGGCATATCAAGGGATTGTGTCATTGCATTAACTTTAAAAGAAACGCATCTATTATTTAAAAAGCCCTATATATAGGATACGTTTGAATCATTTCTAGGTCTTTTTTTCTCAGAAACCCAACCAAACCAAAGTGATACAGGAACCTTGTGAGGCTTGAGATGAATAAAAGATTAAGCCTTCAGATTAAACATGCATAATCTTCATACCAGCAACAACAATACTCGTGAGATCTCTTGTTGGCTAAGACATCCAATGTAAGCCTCAAAAATCCCTCCTCGGGAACCGTTGTTTCCCGTCATCGCACGATCCCTCTAAGCAGCACAGAAACAGATCAAGGGTCAGCGGGTCGGACCTGGAACCTGTTAACCACACACATACGCAACAGGAAACACATTCCTAGTTTGAGACCCACAGACTTTCAAGATATCAGAGAAGTAACGATCGTGGAGACGATTGTCTTCCTGTCGGTCAGCTGTGATGCTGGGGACCAAGGAGGGACCCCGTCAGTAAAGGCCCCTCAGAGAAGAGCCCCCTCAGGTGTAGTAGGGATGTAATGACGGAGGAATCATTACCCTGGCCCCTGGGTAACCTCCATAACTCAGGTTAGTGTCAATAACAGCAGCTTTAAATATTGATACGTGTGATGTCCCCTCTCAGACGAAGAGACACCCGCCGGGGAATTCACCACTGTGTCACGACTGATGATCGTGGATGTGTCGCTTCAAACAGCACTTTGGGATGATGATTTGATTCGAATGAACGGGTCATGATCAAGCCCTGCAGAAGCCTGAAAACGACCCGTTCATTTGAATTGGGTGTGTTGGAGCAGGGAAACATCTAGAACATACAGGACAGCAGACCCTGAGGACCAGAGTTGAAGACCGATGACAGAGAGACAGGTTAAATAATGGGAGATGTGTACTTACATCAGGTTGTGACATTGATGTCATATGTTACATATTAAATACACAAATGCAAACCTTGGCACTCGATGGAAAAAGAACCTTGATGTTTGACGCCCAACCAAGAAACAGTGACGCCCTTGACACATGTCAAACTGTCGAGGGCGTGTTATCACATACAATGAAACATACATGATTTTGCATGACACAATGTTAATTCGAAGAATCAAATCGCCAATTTGCAGAGTCCAGCTGAGCACTGTAGAAAATCATCTTCTTTACATATGAGCACGTCAGGAAGTTGCATTTATTCATGCTAGTTTGAGAGTCAGATTCCTGTCCAGCACTCAGGAGGACAAAGAAGACTGAATTCCCAAGGGAGAAAGGGGAGAGAGGGTGGATAGGGGAGGGAAGAGGGGGGAGAGGGGAGAGGGGAGAAGGGGGAGAGGGGAGAGAGTGGGGAGAGGGGAGAGGGGGGAGAAAGTGGGGAGAGGGGAGAGGGGAGAAGGGGGAGAGGGGAGAGAGTGGGGAGAGGGGAGAGGGGAGAAGGGGGAGAGGGGAGAGAGTGGGGAGAGGGGAGAGGGGAGGGGAGAGAGTGGGGAGAGGGAGAGGGGGACAGAGAGAGGGACAGAGGGGGGAGAGTGACCTGCACTACCCAATGGAGGCCAGCTGGACTCCATACTAGGGCACACACACAGAGAGAGAGACACAGACTCATGGACACACGCTACAAGGCTCAGACATGTGTGACTGATTTCCATAACAACAAGAGCTGTACATGTGTTTCCGAGGAGATCTTAGAGTTTCTTTCAATAGCATCTTTAAAAATGACTACATCAAAAAATAAAGAATATAACCTTTATTTATTAACCTTTTGATAGCCGGCTACAGCCTTGAGTCCCACATTGCCAGTGTATGAACACAGGGCTCCCATGCGACACACACAATATTGTCAATGGAATTACCCTCACAGCTAAAGGTAATAAAGTAATTAGACATGAGTCAGTTCACCTTCCCATTCCCTGGTGTGGATTCTTCCTTATATTGTTTTACACACTTCAGACTGGAAAACTCATACTGGTACTGCAACACCATGCTTTTACATCAGTGTACAGAAATGTACCACGTTAATTGTTCTGGTTCACATTGGGTTTCCAGGCAGCATAAATGCTTGCCTTGGTGATATAGGTCAACAAAGCAGAAAGATGTTGCACTGCCGACACAGCAAACACAGATCAGTACCACCATCTAGAGGACATCAAGAGAAATGCATGTGCCACACCAAGCTACATAAAGTTACAGCACACTGAAAGGTTGTTTCCATTTAAATGTATTTCATCAAAACAAAACCACTAGTGTAATATATCACACAACAAGTGTATCAATGTAAGTGCAACTGAAGGGGTCTGGAAAGAGTTAAGTAACATCAACACTACAATCAAATAAGTACTCCCTCCAACAACCACATTATGTTGTAAATAGTCTGTAAGACAGGTGTTGGTATGTAAGTCTTTATAATTTCATGAATATATGTGAGGTGTAAGGCGGTGAACTCAGCAAGCCTATATCACCACTGTCTGTTCTTTGCATTCCCCTCTCTCTCTCTCTCTCTCTCTCTCTCTCTCTCTCTCTCTCTCTCTCTCTCTCTCTCTCTCTCTCTCTCTCTCTCTCTCTCTCTCTCTCTCTCTCTCTCTCTCTCTCTCTCTCTCTCTCTCTCTCTCTCTCTCTCTCTCTCTCTCTCTCTCTCTCTCTCTCTCTCTCTCTCTCTCTGTTAGTTCTCTCCTGTCCTCCCTCTTTTCATTCATCCCTCCCTTCGTCCCTCCCTCCATCCTTCCTTCACCCCTCCACTACATCTGCTCGGACAGTGCAGAGTCCTTCACTCCGGCTGCCACCACGGAGAAGAGGAGCGAGGGGAAGAGGGAGCGGAGGTAGAGAGCCACCCGGGGGATGGGGTGTGCCAGCACCACCTCCTTCCTCTTCCTGTTCACCGTTCGCACAATCTCATTGGCCAGAGCTGACGGGCTCACGCCATGGGTCAGCTGACTGGAAATGACTGGTGGAGAGAGTCGAAACAAAATGAACATTTGATTATCGTGGTTTACAAAGTCTCTCTGGTGACATTTCAGCATCTTATTATGTGTTGTGTTAGTATGTCATAGATTCATTTTTGTTGATTGTTTCAGTTTCTCATAAGTATGTTCTCTCTCTCTTATTCTATGTTCACTATTGAGGATCGATTTGTCTTTTCACAGCGTGCCTCTCTACTCACAAGCAGCCATGCCCTTGGGAGGTTTTGGGGCGGGGCTTGTGGTGGGCGGGGCAGTAGCGTTGATGAAGGTGTGGCTGATGGTGCTGACAACGATCCCATACTCCTCCACTTCTGCCCGCAGGCAGTCGAAGAAGGCCTGGACCGCGTGTTTGGAGGCAGCATCTAATGCAATAACACACACAGGGAGTGCACACGTACACACACCAACAGAGTGCACGCGTACACACAGAGAGCATCGCACGTACACACACCAACAGAGTGCACGCGTACACACAGAGAGCATCGCACGTACACACACCAACAGAGTGCACGCGTACACACAGAGAGCATCGCACGTACACACACCAACAGAGTGCACGCGTACACACAGAGAGCATCGCACGTACACACACCAACAGAGTGCACGCGCACGCACACAACAATACACGCACACATACGGACACACACGTCACACGTGTCAGGCAAAAACACACAAACCGAGCGGAAAGGCGTGACTCAGCCGTCACTGATCTTCATTCCATACATTGCAGAGGAGATACTGTACCTAATCATTATCTAGTGCTCCGGAATCTTCTACCCCTACACAACACCATGGGAACCAGCCACAAGCCCATAGCTGACATTCTACTAGGGTTGTTATTTTACAGGAGGAGGATAATGTGTCGTCACAAAGGGTTCCTAGTAGTACAAGAGCACTATTTGATGTTGGTGCAGTTCAAGAACTGACATTGATTGAGTTCTTCAAAACATAGAATATGGACCTAAGAGAAAAGTGGAACTCACAGGAGCTTCTGAATGGAACCGCCAGCCGCCCCTGGATACTGTTGACCAGTAGAATGTGACCGGCTCTCCTCGAGATCATGGTGGGAAGAATCCCTACAACAAGAGTCATTCATTTCTTTCATGTGAACTAAACACCTAAAAGTGTGTAGAGCAATACAAACACTGACTGCATTCCTTGTCTGCAAGAAAGCGAGAATTCAAAGCCTGTACCTAGTGTTCACCAACACTATTTTAATCCGAGGGCATCATTGTTAAAAATACGAACTCAAATAGAAAGACAAGCAAACCTGATCGTAACTCAACAATACTTTTGCATGAAACATTCAAAGGAAAACCTCCATGAAATGAACTCGAACAACTTAAGAGTTCCAAAGGTGTTGGCCTCCCCAACCCTGTTCCACCTCACCTTTGGTGAGCACACTGGGACCAAAGTAGTTGACGTCCATGATGTTTCTGTCCAGCTCCAGGGACACGCTCTGGACGGGAGCCTTCAGCTTCATGCTGCTGTTACACACCAGAACGTCTACACAGCCATAGCACTCCACCACCTCCAGCACCACCTCGGGCATGCTGGCCATGTCACTGAAGTCCAGCAGCACCAGCTTGGGTGTAAACATCTGCAGGAGAGGAGGCGAGGGAGAGAGGGGGGAGAGGAGGAGGGGAGGAGAAAACAGAAGGATTGGAAGACGGGAGAAGATTTGTTTACTCCAATGTTCCCTTCCACTGTGGGAGTCATACTCATTCCTGGGGTCCTCACTCATACATTCATTTCCTAGTGTCCTAACTCGTTCATTAGTTTCCCAGGGTCTTTATGCTTCAATTGGGAGAGCTGAAACCAGGGTGAAGGGATGAGGGGGAGACCAAAGCAATACTGCAACCACTGTGCACATCGTCCGACATGTCACGACACCACTAGTGTTCTAAAAGGGGTTGAAGTGGTGAGTGACAACTGTAACTTTCACCCTCATCCCCTGACCCTCTCCCTTCACAAACCCCATACTGGGAGCTCATGTGCTGTATCTGCTCTGTCAGTTTGGACCCCCTCACCGCTTCCTGGTGTCTGTGTGGTGTGGTGTGTGTGTGTTGTTTTTTCCAGACACATCTGCTCTGGCCTTGGCTCAGCAGATACCCAGAGGACAGCGCTGTCAAAGGGCAGGATATCCTGCCATTGTTGTTGACCAGGGGAGGAAGCCCCGATCCCTGAACAGAGACACAGGAGAGTGTAGCAGAACGAGATACGAGCTGGGCCCTTCTTCTGGTATCCTAACGTCCATGCTGTTTTGTTTGGTGAAATCTGTGGACGGAATACTGGTCTCGGTCGCCCGTTCGATTCACCGGGCAGTTGTGCTCATTCTGACCCCTGATCAGTCCGATCAGTGCTCTCCGGGGAAAGACTTCACGTACAGGTCTAAAATCCGTGTTTCGTCTCCAGCCCATGTACTTTGTCCGATGGTGGGTTGACCACAAACGGACCGAAAGTCAGTGGTTGTGGGAGCAGCGCAGCGTGACTCACCACTCTGGGGTCCGCTCCACTGGTGAGGGAGTCGTACAGAGACTCCATCTTGTCCCAGCTGGTGCCACACAGGACCAGCCTGGCCCCACCCTGGTGGAAGAGACGGGCGAGCTCTGGATGGAGGGATGGAGAGAGGGACGGAGAGAGGAATGGAGAGAGGGATGGAGAGAGGGATGGAGAGAGGGACGGAGAGAGGAATGGAGAGAGGGATGGAGAGAGGGATGGAGAGTGGGATGGAGAGAGGGACAGAGGGAGGGAAAGGAGGGTTTGGAGAGAAGAAGAAAAAAGAATGGGAGGTGAAACGAAAAAAAGACGGAGAGGTGAAAGAGAGAGGGTCAGGCCAAAGGTTCATCTTGTCATTCAGTCACCCACATCAAAGATACAGTACCACACTGTATCTCAAGATGTTTCTTTTACATTCCATTCGGAATTTAATTTGAATTCAAGTCCAATTGAATCAACCAATCTTTATCGGAACCCTCACCGCTTCCCACGCCCGACACAGCGTCTGTTATCACCACCACCTTGTTGCGCACCATGGATTGGGACATAAACTGGATGACCTCGGTGTAGATGTAGTAGATGCCTGCCGCTATGACGACCAGCAGAGGCAGCATCATCACCGATGGCAACGCCATGACCTGACAAGGGGACAGAGAGAGGATTGACGCGTCAGCATCCATCAATCTAACAAGCTTTGTTGGATCTTACCCACTGGCAGGAATGTCATGTAATCTAATGAGTCTCAAGTTCAGGAGGACATGAGGGGAAACGAGTGTGGTTGTGTTGCACTTTTTTTGTTACTTCATTGAGACTTGTTGGTTGTATTTGTGGTGTGCAGTGATACACTGTGAATTGCAGTCCACCTTTATAGTAGTAGAACTCATAACTCACATCTTAACATCATGCTATTGTATAACTGCTGTAGAACCACAGTATAGCTACCACCACAACATGTAACTCTGTCCTGTAAGAGGAGAGGTTCTTGGTTTGTATATTTCAGCCAGTTAGGAATGAACCTCGGGGTGTGGAATAATGCTAGTGCTCCTTGGATCGTGTGTCACCTGTCACCGGGCGACAACGCTCAACACCCCCCAAACGGTGCCTGAGTTGGGAGTGACCATCCACAAACCACCAGGAGGTCTCCTTTCAGTGGACTGTGGACTGACACACTTTTGGTCGAACCTTTGGGTTTGGTGTGCGGACTAGTACACTTCCTGCTCATAGATTTGGCTATGCAGATCAGACCCAAACACCAAACAATCCGTACTCTACTCTAATGTAGAATACATGTGTGCAAGTTGAAACTGAAAAAATTGTAATCTCAGTCACAGCCCACAACAATGGGTAAAGGTTTCATTATACATTACACTATTTGGAAAAGAAAATCTGTCCCCCCCCCACACGTTTGATTAAGAAAAGCATGTTTAACGGCCGCATCCTCAGTTATTAAAAGAAATCTGTCCCACCCACAGTTGAAAACAAACCTACGCCCTTTGACGACAACAGAAATATGGAGCCTCTCACAGACCACATTATGAAACAGATCCCGTTTGAATCCTTGCCTCCATGGACAGAGCAGTTGTGTCTGGTAGCAATCCTGCCTCTAGCCATGTAAAGTGTGTCTGAGGACAACTGCTAAATATACTCATGGCCAAAGCAGGCTGTCGCCACACACTGCCTCACACTGGGCCACCTCTAGGATAGGGTCACTGGATACCCCACCGGAGGCAAACAGGGATACAGACACATGAAATATGGGACCCTATTTGACCCTCTGGTAGGAAAAAAACAGCAGACTTTACTTGTGGAGAGATTATGAGATTAGGTTGTGTTACTGTTTAATCTGGAGGTTTGCATTCCAGAACAGCACAAGTATGATTGTGGTGATTCGATGTCAAGAGATCCCATTGGGGGTTAGTGCATGATGAACACACACACACCTTTCGCCACACACACACCTCTAATCTGTTTTATTCTTGGTACACTTACAGCGTGCGTAGGAAGATAATCCTTCACCCGTTAATGGCTGTTGTTTTCCAGGTTTGGTTGGGTAATGAGGTAATAGAGCATTAGCCACCTTCTCCCTGTCCCGTCCGTCATTCGCCCAGCCGTCTCTGTGTCTGCTGGACTTACTGTTGGACTGGTGGCTAAGTGCTTTTAATAGACACTGGCTGAGTCAGCCATTAATACTCATGTGTGTGGGGTATAGTATCTTAGGCATTCCTCTTGTTGCCAATGAGACAAATGGAGAGGCAACCCCCTCAGACCCTTGAAATAGGAGTCTGTTGCTCTTCAGCTTGGTATTATTGTGGCATGTGGATAGTTGGATGCAAATCCAGGGGGTCCGATGGTTGAAGGGGGTCAGATGGCTGAGCGGTTGGGGAATCGGGCTATTAATCAGAAAGTTGCCGGTTTGATTCCCGGCCGTGCCAAATGACGTTGTGTCCTTGGGCAAGGCATTTCACCCTCCTTGCCTCGAGGGGAATGTCCCTGTACTTAATGTAAGTCGCTCTGGATAAGAGCGTCTGCTAAATGACTACATGGAAATCACAGAATGGAAGTTTCTCTCATTCATAAAAAATGTCTAAAACATTCTAACTAAAATATGTATTTGCTTAATGCCTGTTTAAACATATCTGACATGTAATTTCATTTAATCTTAAAACCATGATGGGCTTTTTGTTGTTTTGTTTATTACACCTTCTGTGAAACTTTTTTTCTTTGTGTTTCTGTTTTGGGAAAACTCGTGGAATCATAATTTAAAAAATCTGATTGGTTGACTTTTTCCCCATATATATATCATAAGCGTCTCATGGGATGTCACATGGCAAGGTGTAACGTGTTGGTTTGGGTGGAGCGTGAAATTCATTAGACTTATGATCCATAATATTTCTTTGTTTGGATAAAGAGCTCGGTTTGAACATTATCAGCCGTTGCTTCAAATCATGCTTCCTTTATAAACTTAGTTACGTGGTTTTGGTGAGGTGATCGAAGAAAACAACACGACTTGGTGAACCGGCGGCTGTCCCGGGTGTTCAAAATAGTGTCGCGAGAGAATGCGCGGTCTACCATCGCGAGATTCCCTGAAATTCCAGCAACAAATCTCTGAGCTCACGAACTCCATCCATTGGGAGAGTTCTCGCCCGAAAAAAGGGAGAAAATAAACCCACGGGCGCTGCTTAGCAATCTAGTTATGGATACATAATATAGCTAAATCCGCTTTTGGGCGTCACTGATTTGTCAAGCGGCACTTTGCCGAATCTTGTTTTCCAACAGGAGAGTGCATTACACTGAAGATTTCGATTTGGGACCTTTTCATTCTACCATAACGCCAGAAGGAATTCATTAGCTAACGTTAGCTAACTTGCTATTGCTAGCCAGTGAAGAATCGGCCAGTAGGTAAACTTCGCAGAGATCTGGGAAGCTAGTTAGCTAGCTAATTGTTACCTTGGCTTTACTTTTGGCATTTTTCCCCTCAAATGGGCGTAGGACATCGGCAGATGGACGCTATTGCCTTGGTGCTAGGCACTGCAAACACTGTGCATTTGCTGTTTTGTGGCTTGCACCCCAGCTAACATAATTGGTTGTATCAACTAGCTAGATAGCCAGCTAATAGCTCGCTATTCGGCTTTGTGGAAACAGGCCATGGACTGAAAGACATTCATCAGTGGTCGCATGCTAGCTTGATGGCTAGCAATCACATACTAGAAAACATAAATTGGATTTAACTTTAGAAAAACCCACCCATTCAATTTGGCCTGTATGTATGTGTGCAAGTGAAGACCACTATAAATTATAAAGAAGTAGACACATCCTTTTATAATGCATTTGTTTGCTGAGCCCTTTTTCCAAACTGGATAAAGAAACTCAAAGAAAATAACGGGATTTTCCACTGAGAGTTGTCAAAATCAAAAGAAAGAACATTGCATTCGACTCTGAACCAAGACAAAAATACAATGTCTACTGCAAAAGAAAATCCATGTAGGAAATTCCAAGCGAACATTTTCAATAAAAGTAAATGCCAGAACTGCTTCAAACCCCGGGAGTTGCACCTCTTGACCGACCAAGATCTGAATCAGGTAAATTAAATGACAATAGTTCACTGTGAAATCGAATTTTGTCACTTATGTTTTATCCCTTAAGAACAGTTAGCAGGCAAAGTTTGTCGCAGGCAACCTATGAAAGTCAAGTTGCTGACAACATTGTAACCATCTACTCAAACTAGAAAGTGCGCTTCTCATACCTCATGTACTATCAGGTCTGAAATGTAGACTAATAACTAGGGACAAAACAGCCCTCCGCTGTTGCGGGTGACATTGATCTCTGCACTCGCTTTAGGAGTTGATGAGTGGATGATGAAAATGAGGGAATGTTCCCCAAAAAGTTAGACTGTCTGCCTCCGGCAAGACTCCAATGTCTTCTTATTTTATGTCAGTCTCTACCTAGTTTCCTTCGGCTAAAGAGAACACTATGCCTGCACACAACAGAACGAGTCTCAGATTTGGGCTAAAAGGGAGCGCGCATATGCTGTGAAGTTAATTTAACACGGTCCACAGTGCTGTCCTTTATTCTGCTTGGGAAGCATTAGCCTCGTTTTTGAAGTCGTTGCATAAGAGTAGACAAAATAGGTTGCTAAACTGGCTCATGTCTGCAAATCAGTCGAATATATTATGAGGAAGCGCCTTTTGATTTTACCACAATGCATATACCTCAGAGCCTAGGGAAGTTGTGAATAAGAGGAACTCTCTCCCCCAGATCATTAGTTTAGTCTGTGTTGTATCCTGTAATTGATCCCATACGATGAGGTCCAGATGGGCCCTTGAACATGGTTTAAGAATCAAACAGCAACGTCAGCATCCTTTCTCTCCACCAGTGTGTCGTTGTGTGTGTGTGTTTTGTGTGTTTTCGTATGCGGAGAGACTCTTCCTGTCATTGCATTTGTTAATGCCTGTGTGCAATTATTGCAGGTTAACCCCTTAAAACCTGGACTTCTCAGTCAGGATCGGGATTTTCATCATTACATCATTTCCTTAATCCCCCTGAGACTCAGCCCCCCCCCCCCCCCCCTCCTTTTTATCTTTCACAGCACCAATGGGACCAGTGTTTTTTGTACACCAATCACCAGTTAGGGAATTAACTAGCTCTTATCTGTGTCCAACCAGAGCATTGCTTCCCTCAACCAACCCTTTCAAAGAGTGCGTAGACCTCGTATAGAATGCACACAGCTGTCTTCATTACCATGTTAAAAAACAGCACTTTGTGGCCTCGCTAACTTGTGTAAGTAGCTCACCGTTCAGGCAGTCTGTTAAGCCAATGGCCCCTTTGAAACGGATCCAAACCCTGTTTTGGATCAACAGATTTCAATTTTCAGTTCTGAATAATGTAAAATTGCTGGGATATACTTTTATATAGTTAGCGTTAGCTACGTTTTTAGAGTTTCTGTCGAGGTATCTTTGAGTTTAGCGAAGACGCAGGCTGGAGAAGGCGTTAGCGACATTGACTTCATCTTCCACTCACTCCTCCACTGTTTCTGGTAGATAGCGTTGGTGAGCCGGCCAGAGTTCTCCCAAGCTGCGACCTCATGCTGTTGAAACGCTACAGCTACGACTCCAAACTGAGTCTCATTAGTTTGAATAAATCTGGCCCCTGGATTAAAATGGGAGCTGCTTGAGTTTTGAATAGAGTTTGGGCTGTTAGTCTCTGGCTTACAGACAGTTCCCCTTCTACTTTCATTCATTTGATCACATTCACCCCATGAATGCAACTCTGAAATGGATAGCCCACATGGAAAAGTTATCCGAAGAGAAGGAGCTTAATGTCAACGCCGAACAGTATCCAATATAAACAATCTCTTTGTTTAACCCACCAGGGACATGAGGTGTACTGGGGGAGGGCTTGACTGAGCAGATTCCTCCATCAAAGTCTGTTTAGTACAGAAACAGACATTTGATTTCCCAGAAAGGCCTTTTTTATGGGCTAATACTTTCAGCTGAAGCTTAAGGCCTTTTCAGTGCTGGTTAGTTTTTTTGTTGCTGCTGTTGTTCCGGATTTATCGCTTTGCTCTATTGTCCTTCCTTTGGCATTATAGTGTAAAGCATAGAGAGTTGGCTACAGCAGGGGCACAATGAGAGAGATGGAGAACGAGGTCGAGAGAGACAGAGATGGGGGAGAGAGAGACTGAGGGAGAGACACGGGGGGAGAGAGAGAGAGAGACTGGACATGAGAGGGACAAAGAGAGGCAGAGAGCGAGAGACAGACAGAAGGATATGCTGGGAGTTTCGGGGAGGTGAAGGAGGGAGGGGAGGTTGCCGAGCTTGCAGAGGGAACTGTGGGATTGAGAAAGCAGAGTAGAGGCTCCCAGAGGTTCCTCCCACGCTGAGGGCTTCAGCCTGGTCAACCAGGTGGCCATGGACATCAGTTTGTAGAGCAGAAAAGGACAGTGTAGTCCCGCGTGGTGTTTAGACGGCCTGTTCATCTGCCCCTAGTGGAGCAGCCGCAGTGCGGGGAATTCAAGGGACGAGAACTATTAGAATGTTACAAGGTCACATTTGAGTTAGTGTTGCACACACACACATCATTCTGGGTTCCTGTAGGCCTGGCTGATGACTGTGTCACTAAGCTCCTGTATTCATCGTTGTCCACCATGACAGTGGTTGTAGACTGGGGCTTCCTGGCCCCACCGAGGGGGGGCTTTCGCTGGGGAGGAAATGAAGAGTTAACCTCGGTAGTGAGGAGGGCTGGAGGGACTGGGAGTGGAGGGACTGCAGGGTCACTGGAGGACCACTGGAGAGGAAGTCAGCCTTGTGGGTGGGTGTGTGTGGGGAGGGGGGGGGGGGGCAGGTGTGTGTGTGTGTGTCACTGTTGCTTATTTGTGCATCCTGGCTGCATGGCTGTCGTCAGCGGTACGGGCCACAGCTGCTGGTTTGTCTGTCTTTTGGTGGCCCCCGCGTCTAATTGCCTCTGTCTCTCAGTCACTTTCTGTCTCTCTTTCTCTCGTCAGTCACTGTCGCTCGTCCCTTATCTCCCTCTCTCACCCCATATCCCTATCTCTTTCCTGATCTCCAGAAGGAGATAGTCAGGGATCATCGGTCACTGTTGGCAAATTACCTGGGTCTTGATTTGTTTTTTTTTAATCTGGGGGTTACGACACGTTTTCCCCCCCCTCTCGAGTCAAATTTTCAAACCCGCCGAGCCATCCACCTGCCTCTGCAGACTCTGCATGCTCCGACAAGACACGTATGGATTCATGGCAAACATGCAGGGGCCTGGGGGGGAAATGGCCTACAGTTAGAGCTGCTTAACAGTCGTCTGCACACCAGGTGAGAGAGGGAGAGACACACACAGAGAGGGAAAGAGAGCGGGAGAAAGAGGGGTGGGGGGGAGAAAGAGAGAGAAATGTAGACAGAGGAGGAGAAAGACAGGAGAAAAGTGGAGAGGGAAACGAATGAAGGGAGAGCTGGAGAAGGGGGGGGTGGGGGGGGGGGGTGGGGGGTGGGGGGGGCGGGGGGGGGGGCAGAGAGAGAACTGTCAAACAGGTATGACAGCTGCGAGGTAATGTGTAACTGTTCAGGCAGCGATAGACGCCTGATTCAAAGCAAAGAGGCGCCGTTATAAAAAAAGGTCCTGTGGGAACGACTCGTGTCTTTTCATTTGTTGACACGTCCCTTAATCTTCACCCTGTATTCATAGGAGCAAATAGTCGGTGTTTGAACAAGTCTGTGTAGCCAGTGGCGGAAGCCAGTATGTAGATCGATAGGCAGGCGGTGTCACTTTGCTCTTGGTTCCTCCGTTTTGCTCTGGGACATGGAGGAGTTCCACCGGGGTTCATCACATGTATGAGCGGGCCATCAGGTGCACTAACACGGTCTGTGTGGCTCCAAACTGCCCTGTGAGGAGGGAAGCCACATCTGGACCCCAAACATGTTCTCTCTACATTTCTCTCTAAGTTTCTCTCTCTTTCTCTCTCGCTCATACGGATTGCTAAAATTGCTGCTTTTTCTATTACAGGCCAAACCTATTTATGGTGGATGGCTTTGCTTGGCCCCCGAAGGAACGGACTTTGACAATCCTAATCAGAGGTCCCGGGTAAGAGTGTGTGTGGAATCGACAGACACGTATGCGCACTGGGGGACATTTCCCCCCTTTTTATCACTCTATAGTTAAGTGGGTGAATGTTTGTAATGCACAATTCCACTCAAACACGAGCCTAACCATCAGCCAACCATGCCCAGCATGTACAGGTGATAGTGGTTTGTTAACTTGTTGTCAGTTGAATCACTCACTCTCTCTCCCTACCTATACCTCTCTCTCCTCAACAGAAATGGCAGCGGAGGTTCTTTGTGCTGTACGAACATGGGTGTCTTCGCTTTGCTCTGGATGAGTCGGTAAGGAGCTCTCTATCTCACTTCATATCTTGTCTATTTATGTATCTCTCTCTCTCTCTCTTTCTCTCTTTCTCTCTCTTTCCCTCCCTCCCCCCTCTCTCCATTCCTCTCCCTCTTTTCCTCCCCCTCTTCCTCTCTGTATGTATCTCTCTTTCATTCTCTTGCTTTTCACAGCTCCTTTCTTTAAGGTCACTCCCTTCTTCTATGGTCTAGGGAATCAGGCTGACCTCCTTTAGTGTCATAAAGCACTTTTCTAGACCAGTGTCGAGCTGTTCCACTGCTGCTTGCGGGGAGATACGGGATAACTGTTCTGCGCTCTTATCTCGGGCCCGGCAGAGGCGCGTGTG
The DNA here is from genome assembly GCF_054491055.1 of Hypomesus nipponensis. Lineage (NCBI taxonomy): Eukaryota > Metazoa > Chordata > Actinopteri > Osmeriformes > Osmeridae > Hypomesus > Hypomesus nipponensis. The sequence continues at coordinate 12,901,945 of NC_140373.1, forward strand.
TAGGGGTTGAAACCGTCCCCACCCTGCTGAGGGGTGCCCTGACACTGTGGAAACACAAAAGAAGCGCACCTCAACGTTGAGAGATGTGAAGCAGGGAGAGAACTGTGAGGGAAAGAGAAGGGAGAAGAGGTGTGTGTGTGTGTGTGCGCGTGTGCCCATTTGTGCGTGTGTATGTGTGTCACTTGGGAATGTGACACGGGTGACCAAACCCACTGGCCGATCAGACTGGAGATTAGATTGCTTGTGTGCAAACAGTGAGGCCCACACTGCCCTGCCTGCCTTCCTGCCTGGCTGTTCACTGTTCCAAGCCCACAAAATGGTGGGCCATTCACAAAAGTGGATCGTCCGTCATCAAATGCGGCCCACAGAGGTCAAACGTCTGGCGCGCGTGTACAACGTGGACTTCATCGCTGTGCTCGCGAAGGACGTGAGCAGTCGACGGCGGACGTAGAAGGACGACTTGGATGCCTGGGAGGCAGGCGGCTGCAGCTTCAGACCCGGGAGCTTCCGCCCGTGTGGAAGGAGGGAGGAGGAGATGGTTGACGTCTCTCTGTTGTCCTCGCGGGTCTCGCCGCCCCGCCAGTGGTGACAAAAGCAGGAAGACGCCGGTGTATCTGGCGTGCGCGTGCCGCGTGCTCGCAGCACAGCCACATGCGCACTACTTGTTTTCCTCCGATTGTGAAGGATATTCCAACACCGTCGGCCACATTGTCCACCCGTCTTTTCATCTGCTAAGGGAACACTCTGGAAGACTGGGGGAAACTGGACCAGGAAAATGGCTGCCCCCCCCCTCCCTAACACACACACACGCACGCCGTAACCACCATCACTACCACCCACCCCCCATTAAACAAGAACCCTCCCAAATCTGACCAGATAGGACTTTGTGCTCACAAGTGTTTATACGTTTGCAAGGCTCAGCAGAAGGGAGATTGGCAGCGTAATATTCTGTCGTATATTTTACTTCATAAATCAACCCCATTACCTACATACTGGACCTTTTCAACCTCCAGACGTAAAAAAAAGGGATTCAGATATCTCTCACACACTCACTTCTCTCCTCGTTTGATCAACTGATCCTCCCTCCCATTACTCTAGCCTCCCTAGCAACTGATTAAGGGCCCCTTCGCTCAGTAGGTCTCCCAGTCCGGCCAAAGTGCAGAAGGGTTCTTACTCACAGAAGCATCAGCAAAATCAGGCAAGCTGGCTGTTCTCCACTGTTGGCTACGGGCTAGCTGGCTGTTCTCCACTGTTGGCTACGGGCTAGCTGGCTGTTCTCCACTGTTAGCTACAGGATAGCTGACTGTTCTTTACTGTTGGTTACAGCCAAGCTAGCTAACTGTTCTTTACCAGTGGCACAGCCAGGCTACCTGTTCTTTTCAGTTAGTTACAGGTGAGTTAGCTACTAGCAGTGCTCTGTTTGGTTACGGGCTAGCAAGCTAGTTGTTCTCTGGTTTGTCCTCCTTAGCTCAGCCAAATGGCTTAATGGGAAAAATGACCACTTGATAAAGATTCCATTGTTCTCTTTCCAATGATCCGATTAACACACTAAAACCCGACAGCCCGACAGCAAGAGGAATCTCCAGTCCATGTGACAATGCTAAAGATGTGGCGTTTCTGGATAAGAGCGTCTGCTAAATGACAAAAAGTGACGAAATGTTTCTCAGAATGAGCCAAGCTGACAAAGTTACACTACTGTTCTTTATCACAAGCTGACACTTGCGGTTTGACTTTCCCATAGGTTTCCCATAGGCTACTGTTATCCACCTTGAATAAATCACATCTATAAAAAGTTCAGGGTATATGGTTTGGAATGCTTGTTCTCCAAAGCTAGTCCTCTGATGGGGTTGTTTGAATCTACGTCACAGGGGCTGAATGAGCGAGCTAACTGGCTTACTGCACTTATGGTTCTGTCTGCCCGGTCTTTTGGAAGAATGTTCCGGAAAACTGGCCTGATTCTCCCCCTCCAGTCTGACTGTCCTCCTAAAAAAAAAAGACCCAATATGGTCTAGGAGCGGGATACTTATCCTGTTTTGAAGCGATTGTTAGTAATTCCTCTGCTGGTCTTGGCCAGTTGAGGGGGCGGGAGTGAGGTAACCCTGTCTAAGGAAGGGTGAGGCAGAGGTTGAAGCGGGGGAGGGAAGGGGTGAGGCAGAGGTTGAGGCGGGGGAGGGAGGGAGGGGGTGAGGCAGAGGTTGAGACGGGGGAGGGGGGGGTAAGGCAGTGGTTAAGATGGGGGAGGGACGGGGGTGAGGCAGAGGTTGGGGCGGGGGAGGGAGGGAGGGGGTGAGGCAGAGGTTGAGACGGGGAAGGTGGGTGAGGCACAGGTTGGGGGGGTGCTGCTGAGGGGTGTTGAGATGGGAGGGGGGGTGGTGTTGAAACATTGGATGAATGTAAACAATGAACAAGACACCGCTCACCAGACATTATGCTCGATTCAGTATCAAATTCAGGATGATATCCGAAATCTAGAACTTGGTTTAAGTCAGTCGCTCTCCCCCCGCCTCGGCTGTAATACATTTAGACTCTGTGTTGTTTGCTGTTGTTTGAGCGGTGGAAACAGGAGGAGTGTCTTGGTACAAACATCTGAAGCCGTGGCCTCTTAAAAGCGGAACTATTTTCGCTCTGAGAAGAGGGAGATGCTCTCAGGCCTCCAGCAGCTTGGCTCTGGAGATGCCCATATTTGGTGAACTACGGCAGGCTCCCAGCGCCCTGGCCAGGGGAGAGGAAGAAAGACAGACAGGCAGAGAGAGAGACTGTAAGCCCCCCCAAAAAACCACAAGGAAATGTCAACTAGCCCCAAACATTCCCCACACATACACACACACACACACACACAACCCACCAATTCAAGCGCCACGTTGTGAATGTGCGATGGCTATAGGTATGAACTATCGCACAGGCCTTGGGGTATCGACTTTATCATCTCGCAGTGTGAGTGAGTGGAAGGGAGAGAAAAGAGATTGGAATCGTTAAAAAGACAGCGTAACATGGGAGAGAGGCCGAGAAGGATAGATTGATAGAGTATGTGAGGAAGAGATCAGCTGAGACAGGGATTATCAGACAAAGGCAGCACGTGGAATGAGACCAACAACCTGTCTTGGAGGCTACAGCGAGTCAGTCACCCAGCTCCATCTCAGAGTCACTTTTCCCTGTCTTTTTAAAGGCTGCATTCAGCCTTGTTTTAGAGGCCGCAGTCAGCCCGCTTTTAGAGGCTGCAGAGTCACTTGGGCCTGTGTATTAGAGGCTGCAGTCAGCCTTATTTCAGAGGCTGCAGAGTCACTTGGGCCTGTCTATTGGAGGCTGCAGAGTCAGCCCTGTTTTAGAGGCTGCAGAGTCGGTCTTGAGCTGTTCTGGAGGTTGCTAGACTACCCTGTCTTAGACGCTCAGATGCAGAGCAGAATCATCCGTATGTGTGGAGCCCACGACTGCTTCCGAGCCCTGAGGTATTTAATCGGGACTGGGGGCAGGTGGAGAACAAATGAGTGGAGATGGGGGGGGGGGGGGGGGGGATTGTTGGAGGGTTGGTAGAGGAGATGTGTGGAAGGAGCAGAAGAAGAGAGGAGGAGGTTTCATAGATAAAACCAGAGTGGCAGTTGTTGCCTGTTCTGATGAAGGGGGTTGGCGTGTCGGGGCACATGTGCCATATAAAACAGTGGCTTCCACTCTGCGGCGTTCTGTGGTCTCTGACAGGCCTGCCACCGGCTCGGCCAATAAAAACCCAGCCGAAGAAGAATTCATCATTTATAGAGTGGGTGTGCGCCACTTAATTGTAAAGCTGGCTTCGTGAGTTGTATGCATGTTTTTTTTTTTTTTTTACTCTTATTTCATTTTTTACGATCCTCGCTCAGGGCAGACTGTTTTTCCCCCCCGACAAAGATATTATTACTCCCCTCTACAGATCCTTCATCTCTTTGTGTGTCACAATCTTGGAGACGCCAAACTCCTTCTCCTGTTCTGTGAGAAAGTCATTATTTTTAATAATACCCCCGTGCGGAACTATATATAGACACCCACCATGGAAGGCTGACACAATGAGAGGATATGGCACTGGAACTGTTGGGGAGAGAAATCAAGTCTGCTATAACTCAGACCACATGAATGGCAGTCTTGGCAGATAAATATCGTCTTTGTTTCGGTTCCAGCGTAAGATGTTTCTAGAAGGCAGGTTGAGGTCGCTCCATAGGCAGTGACCCACACAGGCCCAGGATCAGTTCCACCCCCTCTGTAACCCCAACCCCACCCTGCGCCACCATCAACAGTCAAACTGACCCAGGAGCAGAGCTCGCGGGCAATCCCACCGCCCCAGCGTCCCTCTGCCCGCCTGCACAGAGGAGGCGGAGGGGAGGAGGGTATTTCCTCCTAACCCCAGCCTATTGTAGGATTAAATCTTAACGCCCGTTACTGTAGTAAACACTTTCCCTCGCCGTGTAAATAAGAATGCAATTGCCTCCTATTGTTATTCCGCCAGAGGTAGTACCAGTCGTCATGGTGATAGCACAGCATGTCGTTACAGGGATGTTGCGTGCAAAGAACCGAAACATTGGGTGGTTTATAAATGCGGTACTGCTGCTTCATTTTAAAGCTCCCTTCACCCTCCACGTCAGTGAGAAGGATATCCGATCACCTCCATCTTGCTCTTCACTCTTTCTCTCTCTCTCTCCCCCGTGTCTCTGTCTTTATCTACCTTCTCTATCCCCAGCTCTCTGTATCTCTGTCCCCATCTCTTTTGGATCTCTCTCTCTCTCTATCCCCCTCCCTCTCTCCCGGCGCGAGTGCTGTGCGTCTGAGACAAGCTCCTGCAGTCTCAGCCCTCTAAAGTGTGACCCAGACTAGTTGCCATATTTGGCTGGGCTTCACTGGCTGATCTTAATAAAGCAGGATCTGTGTTGGATGACCTTAAAAGGAGCAGGGGGAAGAGGGAGGGAAATATAAAGACATGAAGAGAGGGTGGGAGGGAGAGAGAGAGAGACAGCACCTGTTTTACATCTTAAGTTAAGTCACACAGCACAAGCCCTGATAACAGCATAAGCTGGAGGCAGAAATCAGACCATGCCCCACAGTGCTCAGTCAGACCTCACTGTGGCCTTCTGGGTAGTCAGGCCTTACTGTGGCCTTCTGGGTAGTCAGGCCTCACTGTGGCCTTCTGGGTAGTCAGACCTCACTGTGGCCTTCTGGGTAGTCAGACCTTACTGTGGCCTTCTGGGAAGACAGACCTTACTGTGGCCTTCTGGGAACTCAGACCTTACTGTGGCCTTCTGGGTAGTCAGACCTTACTGTGGCCTTCTGGGTAGTCAGACCTTACTGTGGCCTTCTGGGAAGACGGACCTTACTGTGGCCTTCTGGGAACTCAGACCTCGCTGTGGCCTTCTGGGTAGTCAGACCTTACTGTGGCCTGCTGGGAAGTCAAACCTCACTTTGGCCTTCTTGGAAGTATACCTCGGAAGGTGAAGGGAGCACTGTGTGGGCTCGCATGGGCACACACACACAAACACACAATGTAGGCCCTAATCCCAGTCTGGATGGGTTTCGTGTACTGGCAGTAGGTACAGGACAGCTGTAAGGATGGTCAAACCCAGCCTTTGCAGTACTGTCTGGATCAGTGCTGTCCAAAAATCCTGGCCATTGTAAACGTGTCATGTGGCGGTCTCTTTGTACAGGGACAGGGCCAGATTGAGTCACATTCCATATCTTCAGAGAGAGAGAAGGGTTCGCTTGTATCGTATGCCAGTGTAGCACCACAGGACTCCTTTTGTGCTTACAAGGTGCTGTGAAGTGTGCTCGGCATCTGCAGCATGTTGGACGAAACTCCGTCAATCTGTCCCAGTCATTGAGCGAGCGTAGACACACACACATTATACATTTATACACACACACACACATTCGACCCATCGAGCGCTGGAACTTGATGGATTCACCGGTTACCAGGGCGACCTGTTGCGAACAGCAGCATAAGCTAACAGTAGAGCAGATGACAGGTGTGGGGGTGGTGGGACCTCAAAGAGAGACAGAGGAAAAGAGGGAGAGGGGGAAGAGAGATGGGGCTGATGGCTGAAAGACAGACGTGAGAGAGATTTCGCGGGCTTCGTCACGTCCAGCAATAAACTCCAGTGTGTCAATTTATCCGTTTATTCCTTCAACTCATGACTCCTTCGGGGAAATGTGAGGTGCGCTTGTTTTCCCACCCCAGCCCCTCACGCTGCCCCAGCCCACAGTGAATCTAAACCCGTGTGGTGTGCTTGTTTTCCCCGCCCCCCAGCCCAGCACGCTTCCCCAGGGCACGGTGAACATGAACCTGTGTTCGGACGTCATCGATGCAGAGCCCCGGACGGGCCAGAAGAACGCCCTGTGCATCATCACCCCAGAGCAGGAGTACTTCATCAGGGGAGAAAACAAAGAGATTATCAATGGGTAGGTCTGTGTGTGTGTGTGTGTGTGTGTTATTGAGGTACCGTGAGTGTGTGGGAGTCAGGTGGCTGAGCGGTTCGGGAATCGGGTTGGTAAACAGAAGGTTGCCGGATCGATTCTCGGCCGTGCCAAATTACGTTGTGTCCTTGGCACTTCACCCTACTTGCCTCGGGGGGAATGTCCCTGTACTTACTGTAAGTCGCTCTGGATAAGAGCGTCTGCTAAATGACTACATGGAAATGTAAATGTTAACCTGCTGTCTTGCTGTGTGCAGCTGGACTGAACAGCTGGTGGTGTACCCCCGGACCAACAAGCAGAACCAGAAAAAGAAACGCAAGGTGGAGCCTACCACCTCCCAGGTAACCACATACACACGGTATATTTTATATAACACAAACATCAGAATCCTCACACATACCACCCACGAGTTTGAGTAGGACACTAAGTGTGTGTGGTTCACGTCAGTGTTCATCCGCCCCTTAAAACTGACAGACAGCTCAAAGCCCTGTCATGTCATTGTTGACATGTTGTCTTTGTCATGTTGTCCTGTTGTTGTGTGGTCGTCATCGTATAATTTTAGTCGTCACGTTGTTGTCATGTTTTTTCTGTTGACCCACCAGGAGCCGGGCCCAGCCAAGGTGGCGGTGACTGGCTCGGGGATCCCAGAGGCAGAGAAGGTTCCAGACTCCAGCTCCATCATCTGGCAGGAGGAGCTGAGCCAGAGGGAGGCGGAGGGGGCGGCCGTGTGGTCCGCGGCCGACCTGCCCGCGCTGGGCTCCCCACTGGCCCCCGCAGGTAGGGAGGGTCGGAGGGTCGGTAGTGACGTTTTCGCATCCACGTCCACCTGGAAATGCTGAATCGCTGTAACATGACGACAGCTGCTTCAAAAGAGGTTCAGGGCTAGCATTGGGGCGTCCATGTTGAACTTAGGGCCTTTTCAGGGGTCGACGCACAGTTATATGGGAAAGACATCCCATTTATGGCACCGTTTAACGCGTCCTCCTTGTCTGTGTCCACCCCCCCCCCCACCCACCCCTCCTGCCTCCCCGCCCCCCAGGCGAGGGCTCCTCCTCGGCGGGGCGAGGCTCGGACGCCGGCTCCCTGAACGGCGACGAGGCGGACCGCGGCGGGCCGCCTCTCCACGGCGCCGCCCCGCACCCCCCCCACGACATCCTCTCCCCCACGGGCTCCTGCTCCAGCCTGGGGGGCCTCCCGCGGTGCCTCTCCCCGGCCGCCAGCGACCCCTTCCCCTCCGGCAGCTCCCTGCTCTCCAACGGCTCGCACATCAGCGGCTCGGTCAGCTCCCTGGACTCGGACGCCAGCGGCAGCACGGTGGCCTCCACGGAGAGCCACCCGCGCCAGCCGCACGGCAGCCACGCCGACACGCCGCGGGCGCGCCGCCTGGAGGCCGAGGCCAGGAAGGCGGAGAAGAGGAGCCGGGCGCGGAGCCCGGAGAGGGAGGCGGCCGTGTTCAGCCCCGAGAGGAGGTGAGGGAGGGAGGGGCAGGATGGATGGATGTGGATGGATGGATGGATATTAACAGATGAATGAAAGACTGACTGGATTGGTGAAATACTTTTTGGACCGGGGATGACTTGCTGGAGTGGAGAGACACCCAGCTCATGGTTGTGTCCTGGGAGATGTAGGCTCTACACAGCCTGGGAGATGTAGGCTCTACACAGCCTGGGAGATGTAGGCTCTACACAGCCTGGGAGATGTAGGCTCTACACAGCCTGGGAGATGTAGGCTCTACACAGCCTGGGAGATGTAGGCTCTACACAGCCTGGGAGATGTAGGCTCTACACAGCCTGGGAGATGTAGGCTCTACACAGCCTGGGAGATGTAGGCTCTACACAGCCTGGGAGAGGTAGGCTCTACACAGCCTGGGAGATGTAGGCTCTACACAGCCTGGGCAAGCAGAGAGGAGCTGGTCCTTAACTTAGCTGGCTGGATGCTGTCCGTTAGGTAAAGAGGCTAATCAGGGCCTGATTTAGATGAACTCGCACAGACTCCAAGTTAGAACTTGCAAACATTTGCCTGGCGGGAGAGGAGCTTATCCTTTTAAAGGCATGCCCACACACAGACAGCCCTGTGACGTGCATACACACGAGCACACACAAACACACCAATTCTCTGTGGTGCCCACTCACATCGTCCGAAATAACGGTGAAGTCTCAACGGGTCGAGAAATGGGCCATATTTGGTCAAATCCCCTCAGAGCAAAGTGATATCCAGAAATCCCAGTGTTAGTCCGCTAGGATTTGTGGTTATTGATGGATAACTCTCCTCACCAGGGTTATCCGGCCTCCTGTTCAGGCTAAACGCTCGCTGGATAAGCAGGCTTTGTTCTTTCCATCCAGACGTCCGCCTTTGGCTCTGTTCTCGGAAGGGTAACCCAGGTCGCACACACACTTCCTGGCTCTTTCACCCCCCCCTTCCGAGCCAGAGTTGAAAGGAGAGAAGAGGATAGGCGAGAGGAGATGATAGTCTCTCCCAGTAGAAAGACAACTGGTCCCTTTCGATTCCGATTTTTTCTTCTTTTTTTTTTGCATCAGATATCGCTTTGGAACTCTGTCTCTCTCTGTCTCTCTACCCCCCTTCGCCTCTGTCTAATTCACTCACTCACTCACTCTCACTCACTCACTCATCCGTACCACACAGTGCCTCACTGCACCCCGGCAGTAAGCGAAGCATCCAGAGATCATGTGACAGGAATGCCTCCCTCCCGGTCGGAGCCTTGTTGCCTTGTAAGGTAGCAGAGTTCCCCTAATAAGGACAACATTAGGGGGGAGAAAAAAAAAAGGAGTCATTTCATAATTCCCACTGCCCGTCTCTCTCTCTCTCTCTCTCTCGAGCCGTTCCTGTGTCTGTCTCTCCCTTTCTTGCTCGCTCTTTCCCTCTGCCCTTCTCTTGCTCTCCGTCTCTCTCTCTCTACCTGCAGTGTCTCGCTCTGCCTCTCTTTCTCTGGGTGAATCAGTTCTTCTCCTGCTGAACCACAGGCATGGAAGAAGAGGTGTGTGTGTGTGTGTGTGTGTGTGTGTGAGTCGAGGCCAGCAGCGCACAGTGTCTGTGTGTGAGACTGTCCCTGTCCGCAGCGAGGGCCGGCCTGTCGCGTGCCGTCCGGTGTGATCAAGCGCAGCCCTCGCCGCGTTCTCCTCATCCTTACCCAGAGACCACCAGCAGGCCTCTGCACCCTGTTGCTATCATGAACCGTGCATCTGTGCGTGTGTTTCAGTCGCTCCGGTGTGATAGAGAAGCTGGAGGCCCTGGAGCTGGAGAACGCCGAGAGGATGGAGGTGGAGGAGGCAGGGAGGGGCGGAGGCAGGCAGGGCCGCAGCGAGCACCGACGCTTCCACCGAGAGGTAAACCCTGTGTGTATAAGCATGTGTGTGTGCGCGTGTTTGCACGCTTTGGTGGGTGTGTAACAGAATATGCATTGTGGACAAGTTAACACGAGATGAGTTTTAAAAGCTGTCACACGGCACTACAAGACGGCTTCCCTCCTCTCCGCCCCCCCGTCTTCTTTTAATAAAGAAAGTTCTTTCACGACCCTCTTCCTCCTTTTCTCCAATGTTTCTACTTTCTTTATTCTTTCTCGCTTCCCCTTCTCTCTACCCCTTCTCACATCTCTCCCTCTCCCTCTCTCTCTCTCTCTCTCTCTCTCTCTCTCTCTCCCCCCCCCCCCCCCCCCCCCCGTCCTGTCTTTGTTTGGGTTAGGGGCTCGGGGGGTCAGAGTGTGCTCTGAGTTCATTTCCAGTTTCCATTCTGTGGTCAGAGTCCCCTGGTAGTTGTGCTTCCCTTTCCCACCCTGGTCAGAGAAGAACCCGGGAGAACACAGAGCCCCGAACGTGGAGCTCACACACACACAGTCACACACACAGTCACACACACACAGTCACACACACACAGTCACACACACACAGTCACACACACAGTCACACACACAGTCACACACACACAGTCACACACACACAGTCACACACACACAGTCACACACACACAGTCACACACACACAGTCACACACACACAGTCTCACACACACAGTCACACACACAGTCACGGCCCTCCACAGAGACTCTTTCTTCAGTAATCTAGCCACTGTCACCAGAAGCCTGGCCTAGAGTGGCTCCCGGTTGGGTTAGGGTTAGCATGCCTCCACTCAGAGTGTGAGCGCCAGCCCTCCAAGGCTCTGTTCCCTCTAGGTCCTGTCTCCTGCAGTGAGTCTCTTCCAGTTCCCCTCCTCTCTGGGTCAGTGCAGGGTTGCTGAGGGTACGTCTGTGGTAGGCCGGGTGAGATATGAAAGGATGTCGATCGTATCGTTGTGCCCAAATGTTTGGACGTCTCTCTGACGTTTCTCGGTTGAATCGGTTTCCTCTGAAGGATTTTGGCGACCGTTTGTAATGACGAAAGTAAGGCTGTTTCAATACACCCAAGGACAATGTTTATAGAATTTCTCAACAATAATCAAGACGAGAGAGGGGTACCATATCGGGGGGGAATTGTGAAGTGAGCTTTCTGCCGCCCCAGACATCCGTAGTCTCCAGCTGTGGACTGATATCATCTGCCAAGCCGAGGTCGACGACACTGAGCATTAGCTGCTAGCTCTAGCTAGCTAACTCCTACTACTGGAACCTTCCGTAAACCAGACACAATGCAATCGGGAACAGAACACACATTTTGACACCTTTCACGTCTGTGTAAACCGAAGGAGCCGTGGTGGCTATAGTAAAGATATATCCAATGTGAGATGACAGTGAAAGCCTTTGCCGGTAGCACAATAGTAACAATAGTGTGTGCCTTGCTGGTAGCAAGCACAATACTAAGCCGTTTGTGTGCGTGTTTGTGTTCCAGGAGCAGAGGCATGACCCTGGCCAGGGCCTGGACTTCCCCTCCACCCTGCCCCCCCTGAGGAGAGCCAAGTCCCTGGACCGCCGCACCACCGAGTCTGTGATGACCGTGAGTGTCTCCTCCCCTCGTCCTCGCCCCTCTCTCTCCTCCCCCGTGGCCTCCCTCGTCCTCACCGCCCCCCCCCCCTCTCACCCTCCTGATGTTGTCCCTCGTCCTCCCCTCCTGTCCCCCTCTCTTCCCCCTCTCCTCCCCCATGGCCTCCCTCGTCCTCTCCTCCCTGATGTTGTCCCTCGTCCTCCCCCCCCCCCCCCCTCTCTTCCTCCCTCTCCTCTCTCTCCTCCCACATGGCCTCCCTCTTCCTCACCCCCCTCTGCTCTAGTGCAGGGGCTGTATCCCCTCCGGGGTCTCCTGCCCCCCGTGCAGCTGGTCTGCAGCGGCGAGGCCAGTACAGGCTCTCACTGCCCCGGGCCTGGGCGACGGGAGGGGGGTGTCTGTCACGAGAGGCCTGCCCAGGGTCGTCGACCCTGAGGGTGAGAGTGGATGAGAGTTTGGCCCTGGGAGTCGCCAGGTGACTTGGGCTGGCCTCTCATTGGTCAAAAGCACTGGAGGCTCGAGGGGGGGGAGAGTGCAGCAGAACAATCAGGCGATGTTGTTTGTCCAAGGCGTGTGTGTGTGTGTGTGAGAAACGTTTGTTTGTGTGTGTGTGAACGTATGTGTGTGGGCTGAAGGAGTTGCGTCTGAAGGGCCAGACAATAGAGCTGCTGTTCACCTCAGCCGGAGGGTTCACCTAGGGGGAACCACAGGGCCTGGACCTGGGGAGGGGGAGGAGGTGGAGGCATGGGGAGGTTTGAGGGGGGGGCATTGAGAAAATCCTCTGTTATTACTAGCTGTTGTGTAACTCACAATCTTGTTTGTCTGATATAAGTCATTATGGCTCCTTGGTTGGGAAACCTTAACCCCGATCTGGTTGGTGTGGCAATACTGTGATGGAAACAGTGCGACAACAATTAGGTTTGTTTGGTTTAATACATCATTTGGGATCGGGATTAGGTTCAGGGATTATTGGTTGCTGTGGGAAAGTTGTGCTTTTGATACTGTAGCGCGTAGCCCTAACTCAAAACAAAAACCACTACAAAAACAGCGCTGACCTTTCTTTAGTCCTTGAGACTAACTCGTCTGTTTTGTGTGTGTGTGTGTGTGTGTGTGTGTGTGTGTGTGTGCGCGTTGTAGTGCAGGCCTCCAGGCAGCTGGGGGCAGTGCAGCCTGTCCTTCCTCTCAGGTTACCCTCCTGCTCTCTCTGTGTGCAGCCATGCCCTGTAACAGTGCACCTGTATTGCTGTGTGTGTGTTTATGAATGAGCAGGGTGTGTGTGGGCGAGTGAGCCACCAGACTTCCACTGCTTCCCCAAGGCACTGTTCACTTGACTGCGTCGTGTGTGTGCGTGGGCGGGTACTTGTGTGTGTGTGTGTGTGTGTGTTTTGCCCTCCACTGTGTGGTAGCACATCAGGCGACAATACTGGACACAGTTGGCAGGATAGGGGCGGTCTCTAACGACTGGTCTGGGCTCAGATTCCTTCGTACCCCTCCGAGGGTTGAGAGGACGTGCGGGGAGGCACGATCTGACCCTAGATCAGAGTTATGGCCCACTTCTATTTATTTGTGCATGTTGGAATGATTTTTTTTCTGCTCTTAATCCTTAAATATTTTGTATTTCGAGGATGACCAGAGAATCAGAGACCAATTGTTTCTCATCTTATCTCGTAAGACTTAGAGTATAACTTAGTCGATGATTGTTTAAGTGCAGAAAAGTGTGTTTCGTGTTGGGTTTTAAAGTGCTTCAGCTAACCCTCCAGACAGCGAAGTAGGTTCAGGTGAGTTGGCTGTTGTCATGCTGCTCATGTGACCTGGGTGTAGAGCAGTGGTTGCCTGCCGTTGATCACCTGGTACCTGTGTGATTAGCATCTCCCAGCTCGTCCTGCATGGGGGTTAGAGAGGCACAGCACTGCATCCCTGTGGGACAATGTCATAACCAGAGTTTGAGAGTGCCATGAGGACTGGTTTAAACTGCTGTCTCTCTGTCTCTTCCTGTCTCTGTTTGTCTCTGTCTGTATGTCCTCCTCTCTCTCTCTATCGTCCTCTGTCTCTGTCCTCCGTTGTCTGTCTGTCCTCCTGTCCGTCTCTCCACCTTTCTCTCTCTCTCTCTCTCTCTCTCTCTCTCTCTCTCTCTCTCTGTGTCTCTCTCTCTCTCTGTCTCTCTCTCTGTGTCTCTCTCTCTCTCTCTCTCTCTCTCTCTCTCTCTCTCTCTCTCTCTCTCTCTCTCTCTCTCTCTCTCTCTCTCTCTCTCTCTCTCTCTCTCTCTCTCTCTCTCTCTCTCTCTCTCTCTCTCTCTCTCTCTCTCTCTCTCTCTCTCTCTCTCTCTCTCTCTCTCTCTCTCTCTCTCTCTCTCTCTCTCTCTCTCTCTCTCTCTCTCTCTCTCTCTCTCTCTCTCTCTCTCTCTCTCTCTCTCTGTGTGTGTCTGTCTCTGTCTCTCTCTCTCTCTCTCTCTCTGTCTCTCTCTCTCTCTCTGTCTTTTCTCTCTCTCTCTCCTACAGCCTGATCTACTGAACTTCAAGAAGGGCTGGATGGTGAAGCTGGACGAGCAAGCACAGGTACGGCACCTTCCGCCCTGCACGTGCACGCACGCACCAGCAGTAAACGTGACACGGCCAGCCGTCTCCCCCCGTGACGTGAGCCGCCTGGCTCCGCACGCGGGGCTCATCAGAACCCATGAAAGCACCAGCCCCCCCCCCCCCCCCCCCTCCAGTTCAAAGGGCCATCTGAACTCTCCACCTCAAGCAATTCGAGAATGTCTGTAGCATTCTATGGCCTTTGGGGGGGGGCTTTGATGGCGGAGCTTCAATGGGTGGCAGTTGAAAGAGTAGGGAGGTGCTTCTGAGTCTTTTAAAGATGGACCTTATGTAGACAAGTGTGCAGTTATTCACTGATGGGGGGGGGGGGGGGGGGGATAGGGAGAGTTCTTGTTAGACTGCTGCCTGTTAATACTCGTCGGAATTAATTCCAATCTCAATCCGTTTATCATCAGTTCCGTTTAATTCATGGCTCAAAAGCAGTCCTTGTTCTCACCGATCGATCGGATAAACCTGTTCCTGCCTTTTTTTATGTCTCGCGGCTTGCCCTAACCTTGTCTCTGACCTCCCATTGGCCTTCCCCCTCCTCTCCGCTGCCCCCCTGAAGTGGAAGAAGTATTGGTTCGTGCTGACAGATCACAGTCTACGCTACTACAAGGACTCCATCGCTGAGGAGGTAGAGTCTCACCTCCCAAACACTCTCGTGGACTGACGCCGTTTTACTGTGTCTGTTCAATCAAATAACATCAACTGTGTTGTTTTTTTGAGTGTGGGGTTAGGGTTAGTGTTAAGGGTGGTTATAGTACAAGTTCTAGTCCCGCTTGTACAAGCGGTGTTCAAATAAGACTTTAAAGGGGACATAGAATGATAGAATTACAACGGTGGTATTTTCCCTTAAGACTTTTGCCCGGGACAATTATGTGTATAATATTTCTGCTGAGTCAGCAGACCAGATATTTGCATGAGTGTGAGGAACTCCTTGTGTCCCCAGGCCTCAGACCTGGACGGGGAGATCGACCTGTCCACCTGCTACAACGTCACGGAGTACCAGGCTCAGCGCAACTACGGCTTCCAGATCCACGTGAGTGTCCTCTCTCTCTCCTCGTCACAGCTCGTCCGTCCAGCAGCTTTGAGCCACTGCCACCCGCTTGGAACAGCTGAAGCAAGCTATAGCTGATTAGCCTCGTTGTCGGTCGTACTTGCGAAGTTACTACACGTCCACAGCTGTTTGTATGCAAAGATCGTGAAGTGTTAGACGTCTTCTCCTTCAGACCCAGGAGGGCGTACACACCCTGTCGGCCATGACGGCAGGAATCCGCAGGAACTGGATCCTGGCGGTCATGAAGAACGTGCGGCCCTCCTCCACAGCCCCGGATGTGGCCAGGTCAGCATCTTCCACACCTGCTCTCTGGAGCGCCAAAATCTGGCAACAACACAAATACATGGAACGTTTTTTTTTTCTTTCTGTGTTTTCTCGAAAGGTAGCTTGCCGTGTAAAGTATCGTTTTCTGTCTTGAAAGAAACAATATTGACTCACCAATATTGGCCGGGTTTCCCAGATTCGTTAAGAAGCTCTTAACGCTAAGAGCTTCTTGGGAGCGTTCCAAGAGCGTTCTACATTGTTCTTAGAACGCTCTTAAGAAGCTCTGAGCGTTAAGAGCTTCTTAACGAATCTGGGAAACCCGGCCCTTGACTGGTGTCCCACCACCACTTTGTACAGCCTTATGCTATGTCATGTTTTCATGTAGCAAACACTTTTATCCAAAGCAACACTCAGGGGGTGATTTGAACCTGCTTTTGATCTGCAGTCAAATGCTCTACCACTGAGCAATACCCATCCCTCGCGTGTCTTCAGTTCTCCATGCTTCCTGACCCTGTGCCCATCCCCCAGCCCCCCACCCCCCGACAGTATAGCCCTGTGAGTTCTAGTTCTTCATGTTTGTGCCTTTTGCCCGCCCGCCCGCCCCTCCCCCCCCCCCCACCACCACCTTCCCCCCAGCTCCACTGAGGACCACGGCTCCTTCGCCCCCTCGGAGGCCCTGGCAAGGCCCGACGTGACCCACGACTTCCCCTCCTCCTCCGAGGCCTCCTCCGCGGAGCGGGAGCCCGGCCAGGGCCCCAAGAAGAGCCGGGCGCGCGAGCGCCGGCGCGAGGGACGCTCCAAGACCTTCGACTGGGCCGAGTTCCGACCCATCGCCCAGGCCATGGCCCAGCAGCGGGCCCAGGAGGCCGAGCCCCTGCAGGCTGACCCGGGAGACCCCGAGCGGAGCCGGCGGAGGGAGGAGAGGAGGAAGAGGTACGAGTCCGTGACCGGCTCCTCCGCGGAGCCGGCGGCTGCGGGAGAGGGCAGCCGGATGGACTTTGAGAGCGGAGGGGGGGAGAGGGCCCCGGGGGAAGGCCCTGCGGGGCCGGGGTCTGTGGACAGGCACCAGAAGGTGGAGGAGGTGATCGAGCAGCACTGGCAGCAGGTGGAGAACACGCCCATACGGGAGGAGAGGAGGGTCCCCCTGCCGTCGGCTCTGCAGACCAGGGACACGGCCGAGCTGGAGAAACTGCTGGAGAGCTACAAGAAAGGGGTCTGTGTGTGTGTGTGTGTGTGTGTGTGTGTGTGTGTGTGTGTGTGTGTCTGTGTGTGTGTGTGTGTGTGTGTGTGTGTGAGTGAAAGAGAATTTAAAATAAAATAAGCTCACATTTTCTTAACATTCCTCATAGTACGCCAGTAGTGTGGGATAGTATGCAAGTGTACATTTCCTGTGTCAATCTGATTGGTGGTGTACTGTAGAGCCCAGACCAGCAGCCCAGCACTGTATACTGCAGCGAGAGCCCGTAGCACGTCCTCCCTCCCCTTCCTCTGCTGACGCCTGGCCCCTCCCTCTCCCAGGTAGAAGAGCTGAAGGGACAGCTCGACAGCTGTCACCACCAGCTGCTGGACTCCAACCAGCACAAGCAGGAGCTGGAGCTGCAACTGAGGACGGCTCTGGACAGAGAGCAGCACGTCCGCACTGGATACATTTCCCCTGTAAGAGCCCGCGGTTTATCGATTACCTCCTCATCTCTCTGTGTGTCTTTCTCTCTCTCTCTCTCTCTCTGTGTTCCTCATCGCTCTTTTTTCACCGTATTTCCCTCTCTCCTCCATCCTCTTTTTGTCCATCTTTCTTTGTATCACTCCCTCCCTCCCTTTTTGCCCCCGTCTTTCTCACCCTCATCTCTCTCTCTCTCTCTCCTCCTCCTCATCTCTCCTTCCATATCTTGCCCGTGCCATCTTCCTCTCCTTTCCCAGCGCTCTGCTGTTTTATTATGTATCATATTATATGGAGGCCAGCTGTTTGAGCTCACACCTAAGTTTCCAACTGAGCCATTTCCTCTCCTATTTTGTAACATTTCTTTGCATGTTGTATTTTATCGATAAGACATCCAACAACAAACTGACACCAGAGCTGCGATTAAAAAAAAACGGCTATGCAGACAAGCCTCTGCATGAGTTCATTGCATGTGAAAAGAAACATGGAATATCTTTTGATTTCGATTTTTTTATATTGTGTTTTATGTCTTCCTCAACTTCTATTCGCTCATCTCTTCCCGCTGTGTGTCGTTATGTTACAGCTGAAGTCATGAAACTCATGCTGGCACTTTTTGGATTGAGCATTCAATTACTGATAATAATTAACACCAGGCTTTGATGATGGCGTCTCTGTGCTGGGGTCAAGGCGTGAACGCTCAGGGGTTCTTTGGATGCCAACAGTTTAGGTGTGGTCTCTTGTGTGTAGATGTCTGGTTGGAGATGTGACCTTGAACTTTTGGCTTGTCTTGTTTGGAAAGTTATGCATGGTGGTCAAATGAATCCTCTTATTTCAACTGCTGTACGTGGACTAGTAACTTCTCCAGTTTGTGTGTCCCATATTCTGCACTGGTGGTGAGCAACACAAGGCCCCAAATCTGTGAGGTTTCGACTTGGTTTAGTTGAATATAAGAAACGTGTGTGCACACTGATGGGCGAGTTGGCGTGTGGGTGCAAGAGAGCAATGTTGTGCTTGATTGAGAATCATCTCGCCGCTTCGCTTTCATAGTTATGTGAAGATTGAGGGCAGATCGTTGTCAAGGTTGATGGAGTAGAATAGTTTTCAGTTGACAGGATGGGGTGCCTTGAGGGTTTAACGGAACCCAGATGTTTTCTGTTGCTTTTATAAAAAGGGCGTAGGTTTCAAAATATCAGGTCATTGTTCAGTGCATAGAAAAGTGCGTATTAATTGTGCTTATGATTAGGCTATGTCATGAAATTATTTTTCATTCTTGATTTTGATTAAGTATTAAGAGTATAATTTCACAGTTAAGACCAGAATGACGTAGTTTGGCTTCATTGGCATTATTACAATGCAATAGTTTTCATCTTTTTGGATTGTTAGAAAAGTAGATACAAGGTGTTCTTTCTTTTGTACAACCCAGGGTGCCTCCCATCTCCTAATAAACCATCTAGCTAGTACTAATTTTGCATCACTTACCCCATGAAATAACCTTTAACCGTTTAATGTGCATGATCTCTTGTGATTTACTAACAAAGGCCATTTATTCTCTCTCCAGCCCTCTAATATACAATCTTATAATGACAATCTTATAATCGATACCCATTTGTAATGTTTTTTTTATCCTTAATAGTTAATTTACATAATTACGTACAATGTAAGACAAATTTAATATGGTAAATGTTTTCATGCAAATCTGAAAATTGGGGCAAGTAATTCATAAAACCTTTAGGCCTAGTTCTTTTTTTCACCCCCCCCTGCTGTGTGTTAACAAACTCTCTGGTCCCCTTTCCAAGCTGGAGCATCCAACCGGTCTGGATGCCAATGTTGCGGCCCAGACGAAGAGGCCTGAACTGGTTAGTTCTCAGGCTCAGAGCTTGACAAAGAAGTACCAGGAGACCAAAGAGCTCCTGCAGCTGCAAGAACTGAAAAGGCGCAATATGCAGGCACAGCTTGGCCTCTCGCTTTCTCACACCTCCGCTGAGGAACCTATCCTTTCTGAACCCCCAAAAACACCCAGTTCGGAAAGCCCTCCCCCCGAACCCGTCCAGAAAACAGTTAGTTTTGTCCTCCACGATAGCGCAGACAGGATTCTTAAGATAGAGGAATTAACAGCAGGCCAGCCACTAACCCTGAGTGTGTTAGTTACGCTACTGCGATCACTTGAGGGTGCGAGTCAGCAAGTGGATAGGCGGGGTAGCTGTCAGAAGCTTCTGGACACATGGAAGTATCAGCAGGATGCGGAGAACGAAACCATAAAGAAGAGCTTGGCCGAGGCAGGGGAAAGCATCCGAAACTACGAGTCTCGTCTTTTGACCATGGAGGACATGCTGGGGAGGGTTCACAAGCAGAAGGTGGAGAGCCTCAAAAACCCGTACGGCGCTCTCTGCAAGATGGAAGACCACCCGGAAATGCACGAGATCACCATCGGGACGCTGTCACAGAGGGTCGAGCTGCTGACCAGCGAGAACGCGGCGCTGACGCAGCGCTACCAGGAGATGCTCAACCAGCTCACCGAGGCGGACAGGGAGATAGACAGGCTGAAAGCGGAGCCGAGCGCCCTGCAGGAGGGGAAACGGCACCTGCCGCTCGTGGAAGAGCTGAACCGCGTCAAGGCGCAGCTGGCTGAAAGCAAGGCCAGCGCGATCGACAGGGAGTACTACGAGAGAGAGCTGAACGAGAAGTCCCACAGGCTCCATGAAGCCCTGGTCACGTTGGAGATGTTGGGAGACAGTCTGAAGGACACGGAGAGGAGACTGCAGCTGAAGGAGGCCACGCTGAGAGGCCTGGGGTTCCACATGGAGGACGGCCGGGCGGACCAGTCCCCGCTGGAGGGAGAGCGACTCAGAGGGCAGCTGGCCGCCACGGAGGCCAAGCTGGCTGAGACTGACGAGCTCCTCCAGTCCACAGAGGGGCGCTGTAGGGAACTCCAAGCCCAGAACGCAGAGCTTAAAACCAGGTGTGAGGAGGCTGTTTGGGTCGGTAGTCGGAAGCTTCTAGAGGCGCAGAATGAAGGATGGGCGACGCAAACCGGGTCAGGGGATGAGGGGATAGCAAGTAGGGCGAGAGAAGAAGCGACGGCACATGTTGTTGATGAAGAACGGATGCAGACGGACGAGAAGCAAGTTGTAGATGACAGGGTTATACAGGAAGTAGTAGGGGACCTCAAGATGAAGTCCGTGGCCCTGAGCACGGTGTTAGAGATGCTGGTGAAGGTAGACTGTAACGTGGACAAGATGCGTAGCGATTGGAGAAGCACTTTACTTAGCACAGATTGCCTTGCGTCTGCAGGGGAGGAGCGAGTCGAAGTGAGTGAGAGGCTAGTGGAGATGTTGGTAGCGGGAGTGGAGTTCTGGAGCCAGCTGCTCGGCGCTATTAAGGTCAGCCCCGGATGCTCCCAAAGTGAACCATCCTTTGAAAGGCGTGTTGCCGAGCGGATGGTGGCAGAGAAGAGTGCTCTGCTTTTGGTGAGCCGGCGAGCCCCTCAGATGAAGGTTGACGGCGAAGAGACAATGTGCGAGACGGTGTCCGACACCGTCGTCTTGAAAGATCTAGTGGAGACTTTACGAGAGAAAGTACGTCTGTTCACCCAAATTGCCTCCGCCGTCACCATGTTGACCGACAGCAAGCTCATGTCCTTGATTCTAGCCAGCTTTTCAGGCAGTCCCAAGAAACGTTGGTCGGAGTATCTTTCGGACGCCATGACAGAGGCTCACAATTCCTATCTCCTCAGCAGGCTGAAGTTCCAACATGTCCTACAGCCGAACGCCAGCCAGGTTCAAACTGGCAGCTCCGACTGTCCAAATTGCCTTTGGCTCCAAAACCAGAACAGAGATCTCCAATGCAAACTGCAAGACCTTCAAAATCGTCTGTCAGACAAGGAAAGCCAAAGAGGAGGCGACCAAACAACAACACCAAAAACACACATTCAAATTGAGGGAGAACCCATAGACTCCCTGGACAAGGCCATTCAGCTCCAAGACATGATCGCCAAGCACAAGAAGGAGCTGCGTGAGGTGAAAGACGCCTACGAACAGGAGGTTGAGAAGCTCCGGCAAGAAGTGGCCACGGCGGGCGAGACTCTGCGCTTGCTGTCCGACGAGAACGTGAAAGAGATCGACTCCCTCACCGTCTGCATGGAGAACCTGAAGCGGAAGCACGAGGCCGAGAGGGGGAACATCTTGGAGAGGTTCCAGAGGGAGATGGAGGAGCTGCGAAGTGTGCTCGGCCCGGGAGGAGATGCCCCAGACGGGCCGGACGGTCGTGGAGCGCTGCCCTCCGAGTCCTCCCCCTCCACCCTCAAAGAGCGTCTCCAGGAGCTGGTGGCCCAGGTCTTGGCCCTGACGGAGGAGATGAGGCGGCGTGAGCAACAGGGAGACACGACGACGCTCCGGCTGAAATACGAGAAAGATCTGGAAAGCCTGAAGGTGGAAGCGTTCCCTTGTCCTTGCTGTTCTCCATCCGTGATGCCTTGTGTCTCCTTGTGGCACCCCCAGACCCATCCCACCTCCCCCCTCCGTTCCTTCCCCAACCCCCCTCCTCGCCTACCTAACCCTGCTGGCCTTTCCTCTGCTCTCTGTAGACTCAGTATCCTCCAGTGTTGCATGGTGACTAACCCTGTCCTGTAGTGCATGTGATCGTTAATGCTAAGTTGTGTAGCATGCCGAGGAACCCATTTTGTTGATCGGTTCGCTACCAGAACCTTGTCAGAAAGTTAGGTTAGCTGAGCCAATGTTTGAGCACAACTTGTATTCAGTTCCAACATGCATCAACATATTCAGTGTGAACATGTAGACGAGTTGTCCAGTTTTACGTTGCTTATGAAATGAGTTCCTCTGTAGTGTTAGTTTGATGTGCTTAACAATGTTTTCTTTTCCTCAGCCGTTGTAGACTGGTTACAAAGACAAAGAGTTCACCCATTATTTTTATTAAGTGATCAAAACAAGTTTTGGAAAATATATTCTGGTCTTTTTATTGTATTTTTATCAATCAATCAATCTTTTTATTTTCATTTTTTTTACCCCAGAAAAATGCATGGGGTTTACCTCTTTGTCTTTGTTTGTATCTAGTTTTACATACTGAAACTTTCCCTTTTCTAACTGGTTAACAACATGTGAATATTATTTCACAACGAATTGCAAATGATTAATTGGTTTAATCGTTTGGTTTTAAGACAAATAGAAAAATTATATTGCTCAGAATTAGAGTGCCAACAAATGGTTAAACTTATTTAGATGTATGCTTGTGTAAACAATTGTTTTCACTCAGCTTAGTTTATAAGTGTTTGCTATGCATTACTCTCCATATAAGGTAGTTTCAATATGCAGATTTGCTTCTAGACTTGTTTCTGCCAGCAACGGATCGGCTGGGTTTTTGATGAGGGGCCAATGAGTTTGAGCAAGGAACCATTTTATAATTTGTCAGATTTGTCTGCTGAGTGTTTGAGTCTTTTAAAGATCACAGTGTATGTATATATACCTCTTCCTGTATTGAGTCTTTAATAGTTTAGAGGAACTCAGTTGTGTATACCCACAACCCCCTCACCCCTAAACAGGATGTGGGGCCTCTGTGTCTGTCTGGCACTCTCTTGCTCTCTCTCGCGCTCACTCTCTCTCTCTTTCCTGCTCTCTCTTTCCTGCTCTCTCTTTCCTGCTCTCTCTCTCATTGCTCTCTCTCGTTCTACCCCTATCGTTTTCACTCTCTCTCTCTCCCTCCCTCCCTCACACGCCGACCGAGACACACGGAACAAGTATCTAAACAAAACTGCAGGTGCTGCTCGCTGTGATGTCAGAGCGTTTACCCTGCGGGGGGATAGTTGGGCTCAGTATGGCTCTCACAGTCGTTTTCCCGGGCCTGGCTTCCGAGCTCTGGAGAGTTATCCCAGTGAAAACAGGCCGGGGCGGCCCTGTTTGGCTGTCTGGGCTGTGGCAGGGAGAGAAGGGGGCAGAACCTCTGACTGAGCACTCCAGATTAGTGTCTCTGAATAGAGGACGGAAGCGGGCCTAGGTTTCGGGGTCGAGCCAGACGGAAGGCTATTCAAATCCCCTCTTGTGGAAACATGCACTGTAATTATAATAGCATTGGTGAATGGCTCCCTTTTTCAAAGCGTGGTGGTTGGGGATTACTCCCCGCCCCCTGTTCTCCGTGTTATCTAAAGGTGTTAGTGCGCGGCTGGCAGCCTTTCCTCGCTCGACACTGGCTGGGGCTACGCCTCGCGATGAAGATGCATTGGGTTTGTGTGTGCCAGCTCGATCCTTTTGGAATCAGTCCTTTCATGAGTTGAGTTGTGGATCCAGCTCCAATCCCACATTCCACACAAACAGTTGGCCAACAGCAGCGGCTCATGGTTTTATGTGCATAAGCACTCAGACAATTGCAACAGAATTCAGACATGACACCAGACATGAATTTGGGTTGTAATTGACATTTTATAAGAGTCGGCGCAAACCTGGCCGGGACTTCTGCTCGCCCTACGGGGGAGTAAGGGCACGGTCTCTCACCCCTTCACTGCCCACACATTCCTTCAGCATGTTCGAGTATTCTGTTGTCCTCTTAACCCTCCGCTAACCGCCGGCTCGTGGCTAACGTGCTGTAGCTCGCTGCGTGTTTGCAGTCTCTGTGTCCGTGGAGCGGTTCTCAGCCCAGGTCGAGGCCGAGGCACTAGAGTTTTCCCTGGTTTGGTTCCCATGGTCAGGAACAACTCTTGGTCCGAGCTGAGGCCGCGTGTGGATGTGCATTGTGTGTGCACTCACTGTGTGTGTTCTGACTTGTGTGTCTATGCGCACTGACAGTATGTGTGCGCTCAGTGTGTTTGCTCTGTGTGTGTGTGTGTGTGCTGACCGTGCGTCCTCTGCCCTGCAGGCCACCTGCGAGCGGGGCTTCACCGCCATGGAGGAGTCCCACCAGCGGGTGGTGGACGAGCTCCTGAGGAAGCACCAGCGCGAGCTGGAGAACCTGCAGGAGGAGAAGGAGCGGCTGCTGGCCGAGGAAACGGCCGCCACCATCTCTGGTCAGTACGCCGTTCGGACAGGAAGTTACAGAGCAGGAAGTTACGGAGCAGGAAGTTACGGAGCAGGAAGTTACGGAGCAGGAAGTGCCGGAGCAGGAAGTTACGGAGCAGGAAGTTACGGAGCAGGAAGTTACGGAGCAGGAAGTTACGGAGCAGGAAGTTACGGAGCAGGAAGTTACGGAGCAGGAAGTTACGGAGCAGGAAGTTACGGATCAGGAAGTTACGGAGCAGGAAGTTACGGAGCAGGAAGTTACGGAGCAGGAAGTTACGGAGCAGGAAGTTACGGAGCAGGAAGTTACGGAGCAGGAAGTGCCGGAGCAGGAAGTTACGGAGCAGGAAGTGCCGGAGCAGGAAGTTACGGAGCAGGAAGTGCCAGACCCCAGGAAGTTACGGAGCAGGAAGTTACAGAGCAGGCAGTTACAGAGCAGGCAGTAATGGGACAGGTAAATCATTTGTGCCCTTTTGTGCTTGAGAGGTGAGGCTCGCTCTAGAAGTTGTTGACTTACCCTAAATGTCATTCCGGTCTTAAAGATGTCCATTAATCTCTGGCCTTGGATCAGATCCTAACCTCTGTTTTGATGCTCTTGGTCAGTAACACCCCAGATAGACTGTCATAATGTAATGGATTAATTTAGCAGACCCCTTGATCTGCAGTCAAATGCTTTACCACCGAGCTATATACACACACATACAGTATATAGATCAAAGCCCAATCCCCACTCCAGTGGGATCAGTTTAGTTGTTAATGAGATGCTCATGACTGTTTTATTAAGGGGAGGTAAATGTGTGATGCAAGTTGTTAAAACACAGACCCAAATGGACAACATCGCACATCCCTGAAATAGCCAGCAAAACACTGCTGGTCATGTGACAAACAGATGCTTGTTGTTCTAGCTGAAATAAAAACTGTTACGCAACGGGCCAGTGTCTGCAGGTTGTTTCTGCCAGGAGCCGGCCTCTCCTCTCAATGGCCCTCTTTGTTTGTGGTTGCCGCAGCGATCGAGGCGATGAAGAACGCCCACCGGTCGGAGCTGGAGAAGGAGCTGGAGAAGGCGCGCAAGACCGGCAACAACACGGAGAACGCAGACATCGAGGAGATCCGCAGGCAGCACGAGTACGTTTTAACCCCCCTCCTCCCCCACCCCCACGAACGTTAGTACCCAGGAGAACCAGGGGCGCCCTTTGTCGCGACAAAAGAATACGCCGTGCTTGGGGTTTCAAGTCATTCACTCGAAATTGGACTCGCGCTCTGCGCTGCTGACTCAACTCACCTGACTTGAGCCCGTGTCAGTTCCAACACCTAACCCCTCCCCTCCCGCTTGACAAGTAGATGACAGATGGCGATATAAAAAAGACTCCTAGATTTATAACTTTAATGAATCTTCAGTCTCGGATGTGTTGCCGGCAGCCAGGCGACAAGCTGCGACTTGACAGGCTTGCTGCTTGTATCCTCGCACCTGCCCACGCTGTGAGGTGAGCGACTGTTCCCAGAGACCTGTGGGGCAGCTGGGCTCTGACTGACCCGACCGATGACGCCGTGTAGCAGACTTGAGCGCGTGGGTTTGAGCATGGCCTTGCCGTCATCAGAGCCAGGGGAAGATTCCCCACAGAGATGTGCATGACTCGACAAACTGTCCCCACTCGATATTTTCGAGGCTGAGGTTGTTTTTCCTGGGTGTCCTCAGAAACTGTGCGGAGGCTGAGTGGGTTGGGGTTTCATGGGCTGGGTGGGTGGGAGGGTTCATAAGCTGGGTGGGTGGAGGGTTCATGGGCTGGGTGGGTGGAGGGTTCATAAGCTGGGTGGGTGGAGGGTTCATGGGCTGGGTGGGTGGAGGGTTCATAAGCTGGGTGGGTGGAGGGTTCATGGGCTGGGTGGGTGGAGGGTTCATAAGCTGGGTGGGTGGGAGGGTTCATGGGCTGGGTGGGTGGAGGGTTCATGGGCTGGGTGGGTGGAGGGTTCATAAGCTGGGTGGGTGGAGGGTTCATGGGCTGGGTGGGTGGAGGGTTCATAAGCTGGGTGGGTGGAGGGTTCATGGGCTGGGTGGGTGGAGGGTTCATAAGCTGGATGGGTGGAGGGTTCATGGGCTGGGTGGGTGGAGGGTTCATGGGCTGGGTGGGTGGAGGGTTCATGGGCTGGGTGGGTGGAGGGTTCATGGGCTGGGTGGGTGGAGGGTTCATAAGCTGGGTGGGTGGAGGGTTCATGGGCTGGGTGGTTGGAGGCTTCAAGGGCTAGGTGGTGTGTGAGTGGAGTGCCCAGGGCCTGTCTAGCTGCGTGCAGGACTCAGGCTGGCTGGCTGTAGGGTTCAAGCTGTGTGGCGGGTTCAGGATGAGCAGACCATGCCTGTATGTGTGTGTCTCGCTGTGCCAGCTGTAACCATGGTAACCGGGCGCTGAGGTAGCAAGACGACCTTGCCAAGCTTTGGAGTTTCAGACACAGTTTAAGTCGTCCCAAGGACGAAGCCTGTTTGACTGGCAGTCTGGCTACCTGCCTGCCGGCTTGGCTGGCTTGTCTGCATAACTATCTGCCTGCCTGTCTCTCTGGCTGCCCGTCTCCCTCCCTCCTGTTCTCTTTCTCTCGCTCTCTCTCTGGTGCCGAGGCTGTGTTTGACCCTGTGTGTGTGTGTGTGTGTGTGTGTGTGCGCTGCAGGGAGGAGCTGTGCTCGTTCCAGCGGGAGATCGAGGTGCTGTCAGAGCAGTACTCCCAGAAGTGCCTGGAGAACGCCCACCTGGCCCAGGCGCTGGAGGCAGAGAGGCAGGCCCTCCGCCAGTGTCAGAGAGAGAACCAGGAGCTCAACGCACACAACCAGGTGGACCCACGTACACACATACCGTATATATGATCACAGACAGCGGTTTCTCTCTCTCTGTCTTTGCCCTCTCCCCCTTGTTTGGCCTCTCTCCCAACCTCTCTCTCTCCCTCCACACACATCACACCAGTTCTGAATTTTGTTGTCGTTTGTCGTTATGTTGTCAGGAGCTGAACAACCGCCTGGCAGCAGAGATCACCAAGATGCGCTCCATGACCAGTGAGGAGGGAGACTGCTGCACCCTGGTCCAGGGCAAGGAGCTGTATGAGCTGGAGGTAGGCCCAGTCCTAGTCCCAGTATTAATATTAGGCCCAGTCCTAGTCCCAATATTAATATTAGGCCCAGTCCTAGTCCCAATATTAATATTAGGCCCAGTCCTAGTATCAATATTTGTCCCAGTCCTAGTTCCAGTATTAATATTTGGCTCAGTCCTAGTTCAAGTATAAATATTAGGCCCAGTCCTAGTCCCAGTATTAATATTAAGCCCAGTCCTAGTCCCAATATTGATATTAGGCCCAGTCCTAGTCCTATTATTAATATTAGGCCCAGTCCTAGTCCCATTATTAATATTAGGCCCAGTCCTAGTCCCAATATTAATATTAGGCCCAGTCCTAGTCCCAATATTAATATTAGGCCCAGTCCTAGTCCCAATATTAATATTAGGCCCAGTCCTAGTATCAATATTTGTCCCAGTCCTAGTTCCAGTATTAATATTAGGCTCAGTCCTAGTCCTATTATTAATATTAGGCCCAGTCCTAGTCCCAATATTAATATTAGGCCCAGTCCTAGTATCAATATTTGGCCCAGTCCTAGTTCCAGTATTAATATTTGGCCCAGTCCTAGTTCCAGTATTAATATTAGGCCCAGTCCTAGTCCCAATATTAATATTAGGCCCAGTCCTAGTATCAATATTTGGCCCAGTCCTAGTTCCAGTATTAATATTTGGCCCAGTCCTAGTTCCAGTATTAATATTTGGCCCAGTCCTAGTTCCAGTGTTAATATTTGGCCCAGTCCTAGTTCCAGTATAAATATTAGGCCCAGTCCTAGTCCCAGTATTAATATTAGGCCCAGTCCTAGTCCCAGTATTAATATTAGGCCCAGTCCTAGTCCCAATATTGATATTAGGCCTAGTCCTAGTATTAATATTAGGCCCAGTCCTAGTATTAATATTTGGCCCAGTCCTAGTCCCAGTATTAATATTAGGTCCAGTCCTAGTCCCAGAACTAATATTAGGTCCAGTCCTAGTCCCAGAACTAATATTAGGTCCAGTCCTAGTCCCAATACTAATATTAGTCCTAGTCCCAGTACTAATATTAGGCCCAATCCTAGTTCTAATTTCAGGCCCAGATCCATACTTGGACTCAGGCCTTATCCTAGTCTCAGTGCCAGGCCTAGTGTCCGTCTCAGACAGAATCTCAGGCTCAAGGACTGGATCTCATCCCAGCAGGCCTGACACTGTATGGAGGTGCTGCTGGTTTTGACCTGCTGTTGTCTGTGCAGGTGATGCTGAGGGTGAAGGAGTCTGAGGTGCAGTACCTGAAGCAGGAGATCAACTCCCTGAAGGATGAACTTCAGGCAGCCCAAAGAGTACGTGTTTGTCAGAGGTGAAGTTTCAACTCAAAGAAACAAAATAAACAAACTTGAGACTCTAAATGCCGATTGTGTTTGTGTGCGTGTGTGTTTGCGTGTGTGCGCGCCCAGGATAAGAAGTATGCGACAGACAAGTACAAGGACATCTACACGGAGCTGAGCATCGTGAAGGCCAAAGCAGAGCGGGACCTGGGCCGGCTGAGAGACCAGCTGCAGCTGGCCCACGAGGCCCTGGGGGAACCCTCGCTGGAGGAGGTGGAGCGAGGAGGCTACGGTACGCACACACACACGCGGCCCATATCCTCTATCTGTATAGTCACATATAAGTGAGTCTAATACACATCTCTGATACACTTCCTCTCTAACCTAGCTAGCAGCACTGTTATAGTGAGCTGGGGCTAGCAGCACTGTTATAGTGAGCTGGGGCTAGCAGCACTGTTATAGTGGGCTGGGGCTAGCAGCACTGTTATAGTGAGCTGGGGCTAGCAGCACTGTTATAGTGGGCTGGGGCTAGCAGCACTGTTATAGCGAATTGACTAGCAGCACTGTTATACAGTCAGCTCAGTTAGCACTACTGTCAAACTGAGCTCCGTCTGCGCTCTCCTCTCAGATATCATGAAGTCCAAAAGCAACCCAGACATTCTCAAGATGGCCGCCGCTGCCGCCAAACGCTCAGAGCGCACCATGAGGTCAAAGGTAGGGTCCCCTCGCCCTCACACACTGTCCCAGCACCAGCTGTCAGCTCTAAACACGCCCCAGTCAGACCTACACAAGTCAGTTAACAGACTGAATTGGAGGTTACGGTACTTTAAACATGAAAGGGGGGAGGGGGATGTAAACTTGGTTGTCTGTAGTTAGTCTGCAAGGCAAGCGCAGAAAGAGACTAAAACAGTTGTATTTGGAAGGACACGGACACAGCCAGTAGAGGTCTCCCTGCGCTGTGAAAGGTGCAATGTTTTTTTTGTGTTGTCGCAGACTGCCACCTAGCGGTCAACCACTGTAACAGCTTTGTAATTGCACACTCCAGCGGCGCATTCGCTTCATCCCAAAACAAACAAACACACAAAACCTCAGACGTTTGACCATTGACCATTTGACCTCCTAATTGTGGATTGTAACCAATCACTGCATGTGTGTACCAGCCACCTTGTGTATGTGCTAGAGCTAACAGGAGACGTCCTGGTGGAGATGGATCTCTCTCTCTCTCTCTCTCGTCTAACACACACATACTGGTGTGTTCTCCCCCCTTCTGTCCTCAGTCTGTGAGTCGTGACATGCCCTGGGACAGCTAGGGCTGCCTGAGGACCGATAGGCCTACCCTTCTCCTTTTAGGTAAACCCAACCCAGACCCACACTATAGAACGGTGCCTGGTTGCCCTTTTTGGAGCGCAAAGTCCATCGAGGAATGTTGTGGGGTTGCCCACAGTGGTGTCCCCGGGGATTATGACTCGGGATGAGAAGCGGGGGAATCTTGCACAGAAAGAATGTGTGTGTGTGTGTGTGCGTGTGTGAGACTATGTAGGGTGTCTGTGTACGTATAGTGTGTGTGTGTGTGTGTGTGTGTGTGTGTGTGTGTGTGTGTGTGAGACTATGTAGGATGTCTGTGTATGTATAGTGTGTGTGTGTGTATGTGTGAGACTATGTAGGATGTCTGTGTATGTATATTGTGTATGTGTGAGACTATGTAGGATGTCTGTGTATGTATATTGTGTGTGTGTGAGACTATGTAGGATGTCTGTGTATGTATATTGTGTGTGTGTGAGACTATGTAGGATGTCTGTGTATGTATATTGTGTGTGTGTGAGACTATGTAGGATGTCTGTGTATGTATATTGTGTGTGAGTGAGACTATGTAGGATGTCTGTGTATGTATATTGTGTGTGAGTGAGACTATGTAGGATGTCTGTTCATAACTGTCTCTCGTACCACGGGCCTCCCATCACCAGGTGGCTTCCATCCACAGTGCTCACCAGCCTTCACACTGTGGTTGACTGTACGGATGGAAGTGTTTCATCCTCTTTTACCTCTGGTTTCTTTCCTTTGTTGATTTGTTTGACTTTGAATGCATGTCATATTCGCGCGCGCGCATGTGTGTGTGTGTGTGTTCTATCTTAACAAAGATAGAAGGGCTTATTGGTCGGTCAGATTTCACACTTCACAGGATGGTCGGGAGTGATTCAAGGGCTTCTGTTCAACTTGATCACTAACGTTTTTTGTTGTTGTTTGTTTTCTCTCTCCCCTTGTTCTCGCCCCGCCTCTCTCCCCTCTCCCTCCTTTCTCTCTCGGTCTTTCATTCTTTGTCGTACTCATCCCCCCTTCCCCACTGTCTCGTTCTGTCTATTGTCTTTCTCTGTCTGTCTCTGTTTCTCTTCTCCTCCCCCTCTCTCTCGGTGTCTCTCTCCCCCTTCCCCCTCTCTGTCTGTCTCTCTTCCCCCCCCTCTTATACTGTCTCTCTGCAGAGTCTGAAGGAAGGGCTGACAGCTGAGCAGAGACTCCACCTGTTCGACAACAAAGACACTAAGGAGTTCTGACAGGGACGTGTAGTCCACCAACGCTGCATGTTTAGAGGCTCACTATATTTTAGCTCTGTAATGTACTTACTTAGAAACACACTGGTCACAAACACACATGCAATGTGAGTGTGTGTATCTATACATATATATATATATATATATATACACACACACACACAATATATATATAAAAAACACATGGTATAAAGTTTCAATTTCATGTCTATAGAAGAAGTCTGCATTCTATGCACTTCGGTTACTGTGACATTTGTTTTGCGTTTTGATTGCCATGTCTTACTGTAAATACTCTGTATTGTTTTTAATGAAGCGTCTTATCAAGCAAACACTAAATCGTGACTGAGTAAGCTACTGTTTTAACTCCTTAGACTGTTGTTAGCCAAAGGAGTAAGTGACGGCTAAACACATCGATGATCGAATAACCCTCACGTAACCAATGGTAGGAACGATGTTGCCTTCAGGCCTGCGTATTATGCTTGGTGTGGTCAGTGTGCACATGTTGAAGCTTTCCTCCAAACCCTTATCATTTCAGCACAGATGGAAGTCTTGCTAAATAAACAAGCTATGGGAAGAAAATATTTGCCTGCATCACTGTACAAGTAAACTAGCTGTTGCACAGGATATTGCTCATTCAATGCCTGAGGTGTTGGCATGTATATGGTGAATACACATCATAGATTATGTTTTTCTGAAATCTTGGACCGTTTTGAAATTATCCCGTGACAGGTGACTGCTGAATGCGTATGGATGGGATTTGCTTGTTATAAAAATGAATATAAATATATATATTTACATTTATATGGTTTTTCTCCCATCTCTCTGTAATGATATTGGTCCAGTTTATGGGAGGGAGTTCTTGGGTTATGTTTGTAGTCATGTTCAGTGGCAGTCCCTGTGTATTTATTTAAATGTTTTGGGGGTTTGTTGCTCATTCCCATTCTCACTGTACTCTCTTATTGTAAATATACAGCAAATGTACACCAACTGACAACAGATTTATTAGCAATAAATATTTTTGCACCATGTGTTTGAATATTTTCAAATCTGTCATTTCTCTAACTGGACAATTATATATATTTGTTCTTATTTCTGTCCTGTAGTTGTGGTCTGGCTGATAAACAACCTGTAAGAACCCGTTACAATAAATAGTGTTTAGTCAGATATTGATTGATGCTTTATCCAAACGTGTTCAAGTGCAAAACGACGTACTATTCCACTGTCAATTTTGAGGTTTGGGGGTTTCCTAAACTCACTATAGCAATTAAGTAGCTCGAACTACATGCAGTCCAACCCCAAAAAATCAAGTTAACCGCAAGGACTTTAATATTCATATCAACTAAATATAAACTAATAAACAAACATATTAACGAAACAACTAAACTTAGTATTACCTTGTTTTTATAATTTTTTTAAGTAACGTTGTAAATAGATTTATGTTGAAAAGACAGCTAATGACCGTCTGATATACATTAGTCACAATGAAACAGTCATTGTAGAACACACCCTGTGTATTCCCACAATGCTTCACTGTGATCGCCAGCTGACAACTGCTGTTGAAGTGCATCTCACGTACGAAGAACTGTTTTCAGAGAAGTACGGATTATCCTGTTTTATCGGCAAACCGGAGGTGTGCTTTTCTCTTATCAAATAAGGTGATCTAGGATGTCGGCGAAAGACGGGCTCCCGAACGACATGACTGGTGGGACAAATTGTTGAATTGGACGTTGAACCCCCCCACCAGTCTTTCCCGGTGGGTAAGTTTCGACGTCTGGCAGCGTAGTACGCTCCCTCTTTGTCTCATCTATGCAGGCCCAGAAAGCACACTGGTAACGTTAGCCTAATCTTAGCTAGCTAACGTCAGATGAAGTCATCAGTAGCCTACGTACCTTAGTACCAACTGCTATCAAGCTATCCAGCTCGATATTGATAACTCATCAACCACACCATTAGCTGTTCAACAAGGTAGAGCCATACTTGTTCCTACTTACAGTAGGTCAGTCAGTGAGATACATTTTAAAAGCGATGACCGAGGGTGAATCCGCGTTATGAAAACGTCAGGCTGGGAGAGTTAGCTGGTTAGCATAGTTACCTCGCTAGCTTGCTGTCTAGCAACATTTTAGTGAGCTAACTAGATAATGTCAGCATTTGTTAGCAACTAATAATAATACTAGTATCTGGTTGGATTGTACATAACTCTAACACTAGGTTACTTGCTAACGTTAACCTACCAACGTGAACATTGGCTCAAACCAGTGACATTATTCTAATTTGAAATATCATAATTACATGTTTCTACATAGATTGTATTGTTCATGTAGTTGTTAGCCAGTTAGCAGTTAGTCAAACATGCATATCTTTAGAAAACTTGCCTCTTAAACAATAAAATTATGAATTTATCAACTAATGAAAAATTATTTGGGATAAATAAAATTATGCCACATAGAGACTGAAAAAATAGTTCGTGAAATCTAGTTATAAATTTGATGATAATCTCTCATTGGCAGATTACAAACAGCTAAATCTGTTTCAAAGTAAAAACCTCATTAAAACCTCAAACAATCTCTTTCTGTCCTTTTTGCAGTTGCCATGGAGCAACCCCAAGGGAACGTGAATAACCTCCAACCTCAAGACCTCTCCTTGACCTGCAGCCTCCCCTCCGTGATCGATCTCACCAGGAGAAGTGAGGAATGTCACCCAAAAGCCAGCTCCATGGATCCCTTACGGGTGGTCAAGTCCTCCTCCTGGTACACAAACTCCCCCAGCAACAAAGGTCTACCCTTCCCCGAGCCTTCGTCCGATCAAAGGCTTCATTCTGGAGACCAGATCCAACCCGACAACGCCTTTTCCAACACTACGGTCACACTGTCTTATGTGAGCAGGTCTCACGTCTTCTCCACGCACGAGTCCCAGCACTCACCCCTGTGTGGTGTACCGTCTATCAGCAAATTCTCTCTCTGCCCCACCTCATGTAAACTGGAAGAAGAGTCTGAGGAGATGGTGGAACTCAACCAGGAAGTCAGCCAGCACTACCTGCACCAGCAGGGAGACAAGCCCCTAGACCTAGCCTCCCAGTCCCAACCGACACGCCACGCCGTGTCCCCAACTCGGGCGGCCAGCGGGAACGTGGTGGGGGCGTGTCGAACGCAGCCGCCTCGCGAGCTCAACGGAGGACACGCCGCCACGAACGGGTCCGTCGACGGGCGCCGGAGCACGCCTCCGGAGCGCCGTCCGTCTCAGGACGCGGCCCCCGGCGACGGAGGGCTGAGGAACGGCCGACGCAGCCGGTCCGACTCTGGCGTCCGTGCCGGGTCCTTACCGGAGCGCCACGTGTCCGACACCGAGGACGGGAGACGGGAGGGGAAGGACTCGGAGGTGCTGCTCCTCATCTCCAGGACTGAGAACCCAGCGCTGCTTCCCGACAGGAGCCCCAGAGGCCTGTGCGCCCTCGGCGCGGCGTACGCTAGCCCGCTGGAAGACCCCGTATCCCCCTCTGCTACCTCGCCGGAAGACGTGTACCTCCTACCCGAGGCGTCCAGCTCGCCCAGCGCCGACAACTCGCCGGCGGACGCCCGCCGGGACGAGCCGGAGAGGGCGGGACGGGAGACACGGGCGGTCGAAGGGCCGGCGCTCGACCGCGGCTCCAGAGGGCGCCGGGAGGACGCTCGCCCGGTGGCTTCGGAACCCGTCATCGACCTGACGGACGACGGGTCTGCGTCCGAGGCTCTGGAGGAGAAGGCCAAGGACGGAGCTCGATCCCCTCACCTGAACGGTAACGCTAGGCTGGCACAGAACAGCTTTGAGAAGAAGAAACTGCCCCCACGCTCTGGGAGGGGCACGAGGCTGGAGGCCATTGTGATGAATATTAATCCCACCTGGTATAAAGGGTCGGGAGCTGCGCGGCCCAGCAAGAAAATCAAGGCTGCGCAGGCCCAGATGCCGACTGAGATAAGTGCGTCTGAAGCTGTCGGCTCCTTATCTGTAGGCCAGGAGGAAGTCGAGGAGAGCGCCGCTCTCCCTCCAGAGATCGAAATCAAACTACACTCGGCACCCACACTGGAAAAGGGTAAAAATAGCATTCACAAAAACACCGACAGTTACACAGAGTCTACCTCAGATTTGGAACTCGCCATTCCTCCTCAACACACACACAACAGCTTCACTCCAAAAAGCCCACAGTCTGCGACAGACAAGGGGTCCCCAACCGAAGAATCCCCGCCCGTATCCGACCCGGAGCCCCCCTCAATCGTCGATGTGACGGTCGATTCCTCACCAGGCAAAGCTGAGAAGAAATCTCCCCCGAAGCAGAAGGCCAAGGCCTCGGCCAGCAAAGTGCCTCCTTCCAAGAGGAAAAGGCCAAAATACAACGCCTGCCAGCCCTCCATGTTCTCCCCGAAGGAGCCGGAGATCCGGCTGAAGTACCTCCACTACAAGGAGGAGAAGAGGGACCTGAGGGCCATGGACAGCTTCTCTCCCTTCATCCAGGTGGAGCGAAAGCAGGTCCCGTCCACCTGCACCGTCATCAACTACCCAGAGGAGGACGCAGCCAGGCTGAAGAAGGGCCATCCGCAGGCCAGCTCAGGGGGCTTCATCCCTGGGGCCATCCCCACCACCTCCTGCCTGCAGCCTGGCCGGGTCTCCACCCACAGCCCGTACCAGAACTCCCTGGTCTGCTGCCTGTGTGGTGGGTCAGCCAACGCCCTGGACCTGGGAGACCTCCATGGGCCCTATTACCCAGAGGGCTACAGGCCCAGGGCCAAGACCCCCGCCAGCACAGGTGTGAAAGAGGAGGAGGAGGAGGAGGACAGCGACTCAGACTCGTCCTTCAGCAGGAGAGGGAGGAAGTGTGCTCGGCCACCGGGGGTGTGGACTCACCGCCCCGCCCCCCGACACAGTCAGGACAAGAGCCTGCCGGGGAGCCACCCCAGGTGGACCAGCTACACGGAGCATTCCAGCAGCCCCGCGGCCAAGCGGGCCAGGCCAGGGGCCGGGGACGAGCCTCTGGAGGAGTCCAGGCAGGAGGCGGGGGCCCTGGAGGGGGCTGCGGACAGGGGTGGGCCTGCGGGCCGGGCGACGGAGGACTGGTACGCCCCCCCCGTGGTGCCTCTGGAACCGTGCGAGTACTGGCTGCACGAGGACTGCTGCATCTGGTCCGCAGGCGTGTTCCTGGTGAAGGGGAAGGTGTACGGACTGGAGGAGGCGGTCAAGGTGGCTCAGGAGACGGTAAGATGCCTTCTGTTTGGCCTTCCCAGAGAGCCATCAATACCGGTCACATCATCCAAGATTAGAATGACTAGACTTATTCTTGCATTTGAATTTGTACATTTTTGATCGTGTCTCCTGTCAGCTTTGACATTGAAAGTGGGACGGTAGAGGTGGATCATGGGAAACGTGGTCCGGTGAAGAACGTGTTTGTCCTCTGCCGTTGGCCCGGAACGGGGTTAATGCTGAAGTCTGGTTCTCTGTGCTGTTTTCAGACCTGCTCCGGCTGCCATAACCCAGGTGCCACGCTGGGCTGCTTCTTCAAAGGCTGCCCCAACAAATATCACTACAGATGTGCCCTTCAGTCAGGTAAATCCCTGTTTGCAGGGCCAACATGTCCCAGCCTGAGTCTTAACAACAGGAGTAAAAATACCACTGCGTGTTGCAAATTGCACTGTTCTTTGAGCTCCTCACGGACTTAGGATGAATATTTAACCCATCAGGGTGAATCTCCACTGTAAGCTGCAGGCCACCAAGCCTAATGAGCAATCACTGCTTCTGCTTTAGATTTTAACCGCACTCTGGTCATTAGGTCTGGCTGTCCCTAGACTGAGGGCCTGGCTCAAGCAGTGTGCCGCCTCCAAGCAGTGCGTGCATATCTACAGCCGGCTCATGCTCCCTGCTAGCTCGAAGGCTCCGGGCACACCTGTGGGATGAATCACGGGGTCTTTTACTTGATTGACTGTGCTTTTGTGTTTGCAGACTGTGTGCTCATCGAAGAGAACTTCTCCATGAAGTGTAGAAAGCACAAGGTGAGAATCAATCGTCACTTAGCGACCTCTTTTGATGTCGCGTCCACCGTACAGAGCTTGTAAAGAGCTCACTCTTGGTCAATACATTTGTGAGGGGATATGATGTGTTTTTGCTTTGTATTAGATGACCCCCCCCCCCCCCTTCTCTCTCTCTCTCTCTCTCTCTCTCTGTCTCTGTCTCTCTCTCGCGCGCACTCTCGCTCTCTCTCTCTCTCTCTCTCTCTCTCTCTCACAAATACACATACACAGAGATTTTGTAACACTAGTAGTTTTATTTTTGTCATTGGCCTTTGTGGTGAAATCTGTTGCATCACTCCTGCCGAAATCTTGCCTCACAGCTGCTTCTCTGGTAGGCAAACTGACATGTTATCAAAGAAACCAGAAAGGGGCTGTTGAGAGGCTGGCTCAGTGACAAGCTAGCGGTAAGCTGCTAGTATTCGTGTAGGTTGATCTCTTGGTTCTTTCCTGCTCTAGAACAAGTCATTGAAAGGCCCCCCGGGGGCCAGGAGAGACGGCAGGTGACCTGCCCAGCCGGAACTCATTTCCTGATTCACATGGTGAGACTGTCTGATGCTGGGGTTGTTCTATCTCCCTCTAGCTTTCTTTTTTCTCCCCCCTTCTCTCTCTATCTCTCTCTTTTCCCTTTTCTCCCTCTTTCTGTGAATTTTGTTCTCAATGTGTCTCTCTCTCTCTCCTTTTTAATCCTTTTCTCTTCCTTTTTCTCTCTCACATGATATCCTTGAATGCCCTCTCTCTGTCTTAATACCTCCCTCTTGTCTCTCTCTCCCTCCCTCTTTCTCCAGAGGTTAGAACATGCTGCTTCCCTTTGTTGTTTTACCAATGCAGATTTTTGCATCTGAATGTGGGCTGTCACAGCTTCCGCAATAATAAGGCAAACGGCAGAATATTTGGGCCATGCAAATAAGAATGTACCTACCCCCCATGTTTCCAGAAAGTGGGATTTGGCATAGCTTGCCAAGCACACAGCCAATGCAGACCCGCAATATATATGCAATATCTCTTGTTTGTTTTTCTCCGTCCTGTCTGATACGGGTATTACTAAAGGCCGAAATATGCTTCTGCGTCTCCGTTTACGGATGGGCGGGCGCACGGATACGGACGGATAGACACCGTTTATGGTTCTCCGTAGGCTATGGATGCCGAAAACAATTCACCGCCAGAAGAGTAGGAGACACAACGTTTTTTCGACATCGTCGAGTGTTTATTTACTGAGGTTACCGAGAAGTCGAAGCAAATTTACAAATGAGCCGTTTCATCAATAAAATACGCACATTTTCGGCAACTACACTACCCATTTCTCGTCACATTTCAATTCAGATGCAGATTTACATGTACTGTTCAGTTGAAATATGACTTCTAAAAACTTTCCGAGCAATGACGGTCAAAAGATTCTGTTCTTCCTGCTATCAGGGCAACTCCCGTCCCTGATGCAAGCGGTTCTTAATACTGACCAATCACAGCCAAGGGGATCTCCGTAGCTCTCCGTAGCTACGACGGATAGTTAGAAAATTCAGGAGGTGCGCGTCAAGCTCTCCGAGGGCTGACGGAGAGCTCGTAGAGGGCGTTCCACGGAGACGAGGACGTTCCCATGTGTCCGTTTTTCGAAGAAGACAGAAGCATATATCGGCCTTAAGACTTTCTCTTTCTTGATCTGTCCCTGTCTCTCTCTCTCTTTAGACATTCAACCGTGGCGTTCTCAGGACTTTGTCGTGGAAGCCCGGTAACCATGGTGACAGCGGAACCCTGCCCTGCTGATTGACAGGCAGGCTCAGATGGAATGGAAAAAAACACCCACAAACCTTAACAAACCCTCTACTGGGAACACGCCGCTCGACAGCTGGCTGGTCTGGTCCCGTTGCCCACTCTGTCCAGACTGACCGGGACAGCCCAGGCCGGGACAGACCCAGTTCACTACTGGGAAGAGACTTTGACTTCTCTCGTAATGGCATATCCAAACTGTGCCATAACTTCGTAATTATTTATGAGTTTGGGGTGGGTGGGGGGGGGGAGTTTCTCCCGTCCTTTTGAATGGAATGAATAACAATCTTTAGATATTTAATTTTGTAAAGCTTTGTAAGTATGTCATTTGACTTTGATTATTTATTTCTGGGGAATCTCGTGGCGTTTTGGTTTGCAGTTAACCCAGAGCTTAACTCTTATGTGTTCGGAAGACATTGGTGAGGTCACTCCATGCAGGGGATTGTGGGAACGCTGTTAGCATAGTGGCCGAGAGAGAGAGAGAGAGAGGAGGAGGAACCATCTCTAGTTCAGCTACCCTATGGCTCGTCTGTGAACCTTCTGTAAACGCCACTTCACACAGCGCAGGGACCGTGACCTCGCCGGAGAGAGACGCACGGGGCCGGGTGTGAGTTTAGGAAGTACGACTGACTTGCACTAAACAGTCGGCCGGTTGACTGTATTGCGATTTAGGGTCCCGAGGAGAAGAGAACGACAGTATGGTTTCATTTGTTCGTCTTGTGAATGTACTTTCCCACCCCTCCACCAAACGAGGGATTCGTAGGAGCAGGAAGCACTTTTGAGTGATGCTTGGCAAACGAAACTGCCAAGGACAGTACGAGGTGGTGCAGTATTATCTATATTGTGTTGGCTGGCCCTACTGTGTATCCTGCTCAGATTATCAGTAAGAGAGGACCGGGCTCATCTCACGGCTGTTTGTCACTGCTTGCACGCAGACACAGTCTAACTGTGCATGCAGACTATCAGACATACAGGCACGCAGTCTAACTGTGCATTCAGACAGACATACACGCCTTGATTGTTTTCGGTTGGCTTACAGCACTTTGCACATCTGCTTTTATGCTTGAATGTTTAGCCTGTCGACTGCAGACTGGAGTTCTGAGAATGGTGTCCTCTTGTAGATGCACCTCTGCAGAACCCTGGGTTCTCCTGTAGAAAACACCTCTGCAGAACCACGGGTTCTCCTGTAGAAAACACTTCTGCAGAACCTGATGATCCCCTGTAGTAACACCTCGACGGAACCCCTGAAATCTATGTATTGAACCCAGCTTGTCCTACTTGGACTCGACCAGACTGTTTTAGAGAGACTAGGAGAGATGGAATCCAATTCTTTCCTTTCAGATACTTGGTTTGCTTTGTCTTCTAAGATGCTCCGTCAGTCATCTTTGTCAGTCATCCCCCCCCCCCCAACAAACTTTATTTTCCCATAACATTTTTTGTACCTGTGACACTAGTTGATTTTTATGTTTCAATTTCAGTCTGTTCAATACATTATTCAATTACATTACCTACATGGTTTGATGTTAGCCAACACTCATTACCTATAACCACACTCGGTTGAGCTTTGCTCTAGGGCTACTCAAATAGAGCACGTTTGTACTTTGGAAACGACAGGAAATGTCTTCTTCTGTTATCTTTGCAATTCACTGTTGTTACTCATGTAAGAGAGAGAGAGGTCCTGGGAGCTGTGGAATTGGTGTGTAGCTTATTTATGAAACATGGTTTGACTTTGAGGCTCACAGCTTCTGGATAATAGTATTTGTTGATATTTCTCATCAGCTTTCATCAACTTTTGCTGACGTGATCTGTTTACGTTTCCACAAGAACTTTCTTACAAGCCTTACGACAACTACAATATATCAATTTTTTTCCTCACCAGCTATGGTGCGCAGACAAATCAGTTGATGGTCAGGGCCTTCCTCCATGCAGTCAAGCACGTGTTGGAAAGTTTGCTTCCCGCTGCAAACATTTCCTTCTCCTGGGGTTGGACACAGTAGTGTGTCCAGGGAAGGAGCAATTGACAGTTTTGCTTTTTCATTCAGGTTCTGCAGCCTAGGTCAGCAGAGGGGGATCATGTGGAGTTGATGTGCATGTGTTTCTGCATAACGCCCGTAGGGGCGCTGTTGTGTTGTATAAGATCAGTGTAAAAACCTGTGGGGGTGGGCGGGTTGTCGCAGCCTGGGGTGGAATGTTACAGAGATCACACACACTCACACACACTCACACAGACACAACTCACGGCTCTCCTCTGTGTCCGTGAGACGGTGGAACCTTTTTGTTGTGCCATCTGGTCTGTTTCTTTCTTGTTTCACGGTGAAACCGACATTGTCTGATTCAAACCAAGTCAATGAAACGTATGTTACGTCACCCCAGGCCCTAAATGTCACTGCAAGTGTGTTCAGTTTAATCAGCCAGATGCATTGTACCAAATACGTTTTTTTTACAGTTGCAGAATTTTGGGTTTCCTATGTATTGTTTCCATGTAAAAATAATAATTATAATCTCAGGGCTGACTGCTATTCAAATGAAATGATAATTTTATTGTTATGAATTTGTCTTTTCTTTTTTTACGGATCATTAAATGAATCACCCATTGACTGGAGTAATGATAAAAAGTAGCAGCTTTCGAGTGGTACAGCGCCAGATGCTCCTCACATTCCACCACCTCAGTTTGCGGGCTTGTCACTTTCGATCACAACACAAGGCCTGCAAAGTCGTCTCATATTCTTCTACCTTGTTTTAACGGCAACCTTGGGCTACTCATGTCATTTTGTACTGTTTTTGTTTTCCTTTTCATCTTTTTTTTTTTTTTTTTTTTTTTTTTTTTAAACCT
This sequence comes from Hypomesus nipponensis, assembly GCF_054491055.1. Taxonomy (NCBI): domain Eukaryota; kingdom Metazoa; phylum Chordata; class Actinopteri; order Osmeriformes; family Osmeridae; genus Hypomesus; species Hypomesus nipponensis. The sequence goes on from NC_140373.1 coordinate 12,943,409, forward strand.
CTAGACTGTCGAGGGGTGATTTGTTCTGAAATAAATATTTTATTGAACTCTGTGTGCTTGGCCTTGAAGTCAGTGATGTTCAGATAACAGTTGTTGACAACATTTAGGCCAAATCTTTAAGAATGTGTGTATTTGGTCTTTATAGTAGGTATGTCATGAGACTGCAAAGGACAGTACGAGGTGCTGGCTCAGAAAATAACCTCCCAAAAATATAGGCCTATATAGCCTGGGTTCCTATCAAAACACATCATTGATCTGGGGTGGTTGGAAGCTTTTTTTCATGCCTGCTTCCAGTAAGAGTTAGCAGATTTGCTTCAAATGTAAAGTGCATTACAAATAAAATCTATTATTATTAGAATTAGATGAGGGATGCTGTGGCAACACATGTTCCGACAATTTGCAGCAGTTTTGTGCATATAATGTAATTTGCAGCAATATAAATGGAATGTTATGGAATGCCGTTTGATTCTAAATTAAATAAATAGATGGGTAAATAAATACATAAATAAATATGGCTATGAAATAAACCCTGAAATTACAAAAAGATGGCAATAAATATATGAATATAGTGTCATAATTATATAGCTGAATCCATTTACCTACTTCAATAAATACATTTACTTATTTATAAATGACGTTTTTGTAAATACATTTATTTATTTCATGGGACTTTAATTTCCTAATGCCACATTTATTTATTTGTTGAGACTTTTATTTCCTAACGCCACATATATTTCCGAATCCCACATGTATTTCTGTGCTGTATTTATTTCCAATCCTACATGCAAGCGAGAGGGGCGTGGTTATCTTCAGACCAAAGCAGCTGCACAAGATCGAAGGCAGATAGGACACCTAGATTCGAGAGATGATGGAAGCATGGGCGTAACCACGCATTTTTTAGGGGGGTCGTGTCCCCCCCAATATTGAAAAATACCTATCTGTCCCCCCCAATATACAGCAGAAAATATGTAAAATATACGTTCTCCTTTTATGAATCCTGTCAATGGATCGGTCTCTTGTTATGTCCTATTTATTTTCAATTTATTTCCGTTTGTTAAGAAAAACATCTCGTCTCGTCTCTCGTCATCTACCACTTATCCAGGGGTCGGGTCGCGGGGGCAGCAACCTAAGCAGGGAGGCCCAGACTTCCCTCTCCCCGGCCACTTCCACCAGCTCTTCCTAATAGCAAGCTTATGAGAACATACTAACTAGTATCCAATGACTAGTTCTCTTGATTAGTGAATAATGTAAGCAAACAGGAAATCTAAATTTCTTCCACACACTCCACCCTTTTCCGGTCGATAACCATGGCCTCAGATTTGGAGGTGCTGATTCGCATCCCAGCCACTCCACATTCGGTTGCGAACCGCTCCAGTAAGAGCTGAAGGTTGCGGCCCGATGAAGCCAACAGGACTACATCATCTGCAAAAAGCAGCAACCCGATCCTGAGGTCACCAAACCGGACCCCCTTAACGCCCTGGCTGCGCCTAGAACTCCCATGTACCCTCCAGGACTCTGTGGAGGGTATAGAGCTGGTCCACTGTTTCACGGCCAGGACGAAAACCACATTGCTCCTCCTGAATCCGAGGTTCGACAATCCGACGGACCCCTGAATAGACTTTCCCAGGGAGGCTGAGGAATGTGATCCCCCTAAAGTTGGAGCAGACCCTCCGGTCCCCCTTTTTAAAGAGGGGAACCACCACCCGTCTGCCAGTCCAGAGGCACTGTCCCCGATGTCCACGCGATGTTGCAGAGTCGTGTCAACCAAGACGGCCCTACAACATCCAGGGCCTTAAGGAACTCCAGGCGGACCTTATCCAACCCAGTGGCCCTGCCACCGCGGAGCTTTTCAACCACCTCGGTGACCTCAGCCCCAGAGATAGAAGGGCCCCCCCCTGATGTCCCCAGACTCTGCCTCCACGTCGGAAAGCGTGTTGGTGGAATTAAGCAGGTCTTCGAAGTATTCCTTCCACCGATCCATGACGTCCCCCATTGAGGTCAGCAGCGCACCATCCCCACCGTATACAGTGTTGACAGAGCATTGCTTCCCCCTCCTGAGTCGCCGGATGGTGGTCCAGAACCTTTTTGAAGCCGTTCGGAAGTCATTCTCCGTGGCCTCGCCGAACTCCTCCCATGCCTGCGTTCCACACCATCGAAGCCAACTCACCACCAGGTGGTGATCAGTTGACAGCTCCGCCCCTCTCCTCACCCGAGTGTCCAAGACATGCGCCCCCAAGTCCGACGACACGACTACACAGTCGAACTGAGACCCCGGGTGTCCTGGTACCAGGTGCACATATGGACAACCTTAAGCTTGAACATGGTGTTTGTTATGGACAAGCCGTGTCTAGCACAGAAGTCCAACAACAAAACACCGCTCGGGTTCAGATCGGGGGGGCCATTCCTCCCAATCATACCCCTCCAGGTCTCACTGTCATCGCCCACATAAGCATTGAAGTCAACCAGGAGGACGAGGGAATCTCCGGGAGGAGCGCCTTCCAGCACCCCCCCCCCCCCCCCCCCCCCCCCCAGAGACTCCAAAAAGGGTGGGTTAGTATCTCTGTTAATCAATTATTTGTTTTATCTCACTGTGTTGGTTTTCAGATTGATATAGAAATGGAGGTGGTCAGCTTCCCAAACAGCCATGAAGAAGCCGGGGAGCCCTTCACCAGCAGCTCTGCAGCAAAAACGTCTTATAAACATTTAAGTAAAATGTAACATTTATATCAAATTATTTTATCAGAGATAAAAAATAAAAATGCAACCATATGAGCCAAACTTCGATCCAAAAACGTATTAGAATGATCTTACTTAACACGTGTAATCTGACCAATTTATTCCTAATAGCCTAGGTGGGGTTCCAAATGTTCTAGGTTCTATTAAGATATTTTTGAAGAGACCACAGTGACAAAACACATCAATACAACAGGTTTTAGCATTATACATTGCAATTGACTTTTTCCAGTCTAAATGAATAGACAGCAAACTCCTCGCCTGGTATAACGTGTCATTACAGTAGCCTATACCACTATGACTATTCTGACAGGGGCAAACGTTTTTGTGAAACAAGCCCAGCTAGTGAGTACTGTTGAAGCTCCCCGTCTCACGATTGTATCTTATACAGTACGAACTAGTGAGGTGAGCAGAGCTCTTTTGAAGTAACATGGCATCCAAGAGGCGAAGGGCGACTCCAATCATTCTCTCCCATGCTCCTCCTATATGTGACACATGGGGGAATTGAAGATCTTTGAACAGCTTTGGTCTTGAAAGTCTATAACTATGTATTCTGTATTTATCTTCAGCTCTTTGCAGACTCCTTTTAAATTAGTACCTTGATCTGAGTGGAGCTGTTTCACTGGTCCTCTGATGGATGTTAATCTTCTCAAAGTTTTAATAAGTGGACATTCATTCTATTATTTAAATATGTACAGCTCTAGTCCTCAAACATGTGAATAGGACGGCCATGCCTCTGGTACAATGTGTGACACACTCGTGGATCTGTCTGGAAATCAACTGCTTACTTCACACCATCCACTGTCCAACAGACCAGATGGCACCTTCTGTGAAGTGGCAACCCTGGTGTGCCACTTCTACGGGGTAATTGAAGGAACACCCCCTGCAGGCACTCCGCTGCATAGCATTTTTATACATGTTATACCGTTACCGCATAAAACTCATACATTTTAACATCTGTTGGGACTAGGCTTATGAAATTGAACGATTGTGTTTAACTAACCTCAATTATTCACTGTACCAAGCTATGAATATTTACCATAAAGGAGCTCAAACTCCTAACCCCCAGTACCAACAGGTGACAAAACTGCACCACCTAGAATCCCACATTTTGGGCTAAAAGTCCAAGTTCAGATGTCCATATTTCACATCAGGAACCAAGTAGAGCCTTCAGACTAGCATTGTGTTTCTCTTCTGATAAAGACCTTTCCAATGATGTATTTGGTGTCTTTGTATGACAACATTTTAATTTTCACCCTGCTGGACTAGACCTTGTGTCGGGCATACATTTCGAAGAGACATTAAAAGGTAAAATGCATGAAATTTGCTTTTGTGTACATAGTTGATACAATCCTTAATGATAATTGTTTTACTTTGTTGTTAAGGATTTAACATGAGGCCAAATACAACTTTTACACAAATGTACAATACAAATACAGGGTTGCAGACACACATGCAGTTTTGGTCCAAAATTAGGGTTAGGGTTTTGAGTTCCCTTTATGGTACATAGTCATGGCTTATTACAGTGAATAATTGGGGTTAGTTAAACACAATCTGTCAATATCATAACCCTAGTACCAACAGGGGATTAACAGCACCACTTAGAATCCCACATTTTGGGCTAAAAGTCCAAGTTCAGATGTCCATATTTCACATCAGGAACCAAGTAGAGCCTTCAGACTGGCATTGTGTTTCTCTCCTGATCAAGACCTTACCAATTATGTATTTGGTGTAGTCTTATGACAGCATTTACATTTTCACCCTGCTAGACCAGACCTTGTGTCAGGCACACATTTCACAGAAATATGAAAAGGTAAAATGCATAGAATTTGATTTAGTGTACATCATGGCTAAATTCCTTAATTATACTTTTTTTTTTACTTACTTTTATTGTTAAGGATTTAACCTGGGACTAAATACAACTCCCTGCCTGGGATTTTGTATTTAGACCAATTTGACACTTTTGATTGTATATATATTTTTTAATTGTAATTGTTGACAAAGATGTTTAAAATAACGAGTTTAAAAGAAAACTACATTTCTGCATGAACTCTCTTCATTCGCCTACGTCATTTCCTGATGTTCTATCCGGTGGTGTCCCAAGAACCTGAGTCATAGATGTTTTAATTTTTTGCAAGTTAGCAGCCCAGAACTTTGTTTTAAGTTTGAAGCTCAACACGGGGCTGTATGCTACTAGCTAGTTAGCCCGTTGTTTCTTCCATACTGACTGTTTTGTTGTGGTTGTTTTTAAGAATGTAGCCAATGTTTGCACGTTGTGAAAAAGTGTGAAGCAAGTTATTCATGTTCTTCAGATGCAGCGGTCGTCTGAGAGTGTCTTGTCTCTCTCCAGGTATGTGCTCTTATTCTTGTAAACTACCATTTTACCGTTCACTTGTGCAGCAAGTCACGATAGTGCGCAACGGTGCTGCGTTCTGTCTCGCCCGAAGAGCAGCTAAGCTGTGTAGCTAGTGCTCTTCTAGACTTACATTCCGGACAATATTATTTGTTGTAATTTGATCTCTGGTCGTAATCCACATCTTAGAAAAAAGAGACACACGCAGTAGAGTTTGCCCTTTTTTAAATAAATGGATTCTAAATTTGCAATTACAATTCAAAGTAATTTGTATTTATTTCAATTTAATGCTTAGTGTTATGATGTAGTGTATTATTATACTATCAATTATAATTTGTCAAAGAACCAAATTACTTTAAGAAGGAGTATTTTGCTGGAGATGTGGTTGTCATCACAGTGTTGTGTGTTTGTCTCTTTACAAAATACACCTCAGAAACACACTGCTCACCAACTGATCAACATTACATATGCACAGTAGACTTAGACAAAATATTTGTTGTGAAGGCTGAATGCTCATTAAATTGGACTGTTTCCTCCAGATCCCCTATTGGCCAATCATGCTTGATTGTGGGTGGAGACGAGACAGAGGACATCTTAAGACTCAAGAGACTCAACCAGAGAGAAACCAGCTTCTAGACACCAGACAGGCCCATAGAGACCAAACAGAACAAAAAGATACCTGAGTTATGAAGACACATCAGTGTGGAACCTGTGGGAAGAGCCTTTCCTCGTCCAGAAACCTCGTCCAGCACATAATGATCCACACTGGAGATAGGCCCTACAGCTGTGACCTCTGTGGCTATAGTTGTACAAGAAACAGCAGTCTGAAAAGCCACATGTATATCCACTCAGGAGAAAAGCCTTACAGCTGTGACCTCTGTGGTAAAACCTTTAGACAACCTGGCGTATTGACAATTCACAGCAGGATCCACACTGGAGAGAAGCCCTACAGCTGTGACCTCTGTGGTAAGACCTTTGGAGACCCTTGTAGTTTCAGAGTTCACAGGAGGATCCACACCGGAGAGAAGCCCTATAGCTGTGACCTCTGTGGTAAAACCTTTACCCATTCTGGCCATTTGACAGTTCACCGCAGGATCCACACTGGAGAGAAGCCCTATTACTGTGACCTCTGTGGTCAAACCTTTAGACAACTTGGCCAATTGACAATTCACAGCAGGATCCACACTGGAGAGAAGCCTACAGCTGTGACCTCTGTGGCTATAGTTGTACAAGAAACGGCAGTCTGAAAAGCCACATGTATATCCACTCAGGAGAAAAGCCTTACAGTTGTGACCTCTGTGGTAAAACCTTTAGACAACCTGGCGTATTGAAAATTCACAGCAGGATCCACACTGGAGAGAAGCCCTACAGCTGTGACCTCTGTGGTAAGACCTTTGGAGACTCTTGTAGTTTCAGAGTTCACAGCAGGATCCACACCAGAGAGACGCCTTACAGCTGTGACCTCTGTGGTAAAACCTTTAGGCAAGCTGGGCATTTCAGAGTTCACAGCAGGATCCGTACTGGAGAGAAGCCCTACCGCTGTGACCTCTGTGATAAAACCTTTAGAAGGAGCGGGGATTTCAAAGTTCACTGCAGAATCCACACTGGAAAGAAGCCGTACTAGCTGCCCACACTGTGACTATTCAGGTCAAACAAATGGCAATCTGAAGAGTCACCTGCGTATCCACAATAATTAACTAAACAAAGCAGTGATGTCTGGGGGCAAGCTGTCCCAGCAGTCACCTCCTGAGAGAACTTCTGTATGACCCACAGCTGGAAGAACTACTGGCCTACACCTACTGGGACAGCACATAAAGTAACACCAGATCTACAGTCCAACATGACAAGACACAGGAAAGATACTCTACCCCTGTAATGATGGAGGGGAAGCTGTGTCAGACTGGGTAGAAACCTGGTCAACCCTGGCTGACATATTTCTGTTCTGAAGCAATTTGATTCAAGCAATTGGAATTTTCCATCTTTTGTTGTTCTGTTTGTGTTGGTTAAAAAAGTCTGATAAGAGCTCTACAGGAACATGTGGGTTGTTCTAGTAGACAGTTACTGTGTATCTCACCAAGTGATCACTTCTATAGTTTTTCAGACTAGACTGAATATATTTCAGACAATACTGACTGAATAGGTTGGATCCGTCAATAGTTACTCTATATTGAAGTGCTATATTGAAGCTTTGTTGGTAAAACTGATTTGAAAAGTGATATACAAATATCCCCCCCCCCCCCCCCCCCCCCCCCTGGCCATTGCACAGTCTCGCGCTTGCTCGAAATACACAATCCCTGAATTCCGGGATATTGTATAGCATTTGCGGTTGTCCGGGACCCGCTATTGAAATGCGGGAGACTCCCGGAACTTCCGGGAGACTTGGGATGTCTGAAATGAGCACATTATCAGTAACTACACTGCCCACCTCTCATTACATTTTAATTCACATGATGATTTACAAGTACCGTTAAGCTGAAATATGAATTGTAAAAACTGGCGGTCAAAGGATTTGTCTTGTTGGTCACGGTAACCACGCCACGAGAGGTTCTTACTTGGTTCCCACACTAGCCCAGCTTCGAAGTGGTGCCCGTTGTGAACCACCTTCCCTGGTTCGGTGCCGGTTCTCAGGCTGTCGAAAGAGAAAGAACTGGTTCGAGATTAAGCACTGGCTCCGAACCAGCACCCAAAACGCGTCGGTGGAAAAGGTGTAGCATAGGACAGACTTGGCTCCAGAACAAGTTAAATGGGTGAGGATTTTTTTCATAAGGGGGGCACACATTTACAAAGCATGTATGAGAGCAGGGGCGGATCTAGAAACATATTCATGGGGTGGCAAGAGGGTGGCAGGAGATTGTGAGGGGTGGCACCCCGTGGCAGAAGTGTGTGAGATAAAAATGAAAAAACTAAAGGCTGTGCAACATGTATGCACAGTCAGTGAACACTGAAATGAATTTGAGGATTACAGGTCACATGACCAAAAAGCTATTGAAATTTGAATATTTATTTTGAATGTTTTTTTTATAACCTGAGATGAAAATAAACAAAATAAAGGCTGTCCAGCATGAATAACCCATTATTTTGACGCTCCTAGTTCATGTTATTGAAAAGCTATTGACTTTTGTTGACGGTCCCTAAACATAAAGATTGCTTAACACCTCATTCCTCTGGTGGGGTCTGCTGTCAGTGCCGACGATTGCCTACTTGAGTTGGAGCCTTCTATGGTCAGTTCGCGCCTTCCTTGTGTTCAAATGAAAGCAACTTCGGTGGCGGTGTGGGGAATGTGGATGGAGTCGTCTAGTGCTGCATTCACTTGCAGTGGGATATTAGAAATTTGCTCTCGCAAATGTCCGATGAGCCACAACTTTTCTTTGTTTTCAAAGCTGCCAGCTGGGGTGGCAAGGCTATTTTTAGGGTGTCAAAATAAGAGCAGATACATATTCCTCAGGAAAGTGTAGCCATCTTGATATTTAATTTAATTTAGCCAATGCCAGTATTAAAGTGTTATAGCTAGTTACTGTGTGCTGCCCCCCCCTACTTGCAAAAAAACTAAAAGTTAGAAGGGGAGTAGGATTTTGGCAATACTGTTTTACACACCTGCCGAAGTCCACCCCCACAAACACTCTATCTTGGGACTATAACACATCCCATCTATGCGGGGAGATGTTGAGGATAGGTTCCCTCGCATGTATTTATTTATTTAGGTAAATTGATTCAGCTATTTATTAATTTGATGATATATTTATTGCCATTTTTATTTTATTTCAGGGTTTATTTTATAGCTATGTATTTATGTACTTACCTATGTATTTATTTACCTTTAAAAAAAAATGTTTTACTAAACGTTTCATTCCATGGTAGAATATCTCTAGTAGTTCGCCGGTCAGCACACAGTCAGACATGACACAAAGCTCAACGCCACCCAATGTTCCAACGATAATTCTCATTTTATTCGTAGACTAAATCGGAATTTACAGGAAGACAACTTGTATTGCAAAGACAAAGGGATCGGACACGTGTTCTAGCGCTGGGTTCGTCTATTCACTAAAACTCCACTAAAAATTATAGGGCTTCAACATATACATACCACTAGACAGAAAGACAAGGAGCTACATGTTCACGACTGGCGGCACGTTCACATGGTGAGAAAATGAAGACCTCAGCGTTTATCCCCGTCAGAGACCGGGAGAGGTCCAGGCTGGCGAATACGGGCTTCTGGTTCAGCCAAGCACGCTCCTTTATTCAACCGAAAACTCTCCCAAAACGGTTGTAAACAGTGGAAGTTTACCAAGAGCCTGCTTAACAACAAATTAACATCTTCGGTTTTTCAGCGTCAAGGAAAAACACGAACAGGTACATATCAATGTTAGTGCTCAAATGAACCAAAAGCCTGCACAGCCTGTTTTTGACAAGCTAGGTTACTTCTAGATGTCAAACAACAACCTCCAGCCTAACAGAACAGCCTCTGTGTCTGTATCAGCATTAGTCATTGTTGACTGAGTCAGGGCTGGGCAGGGTGAGGTCAGGGATTGTCACAAGATGTAGTAATTAGACAACACAGATCTGGGCTCTGGCTGATTCTTCTTCCACACAGTTAAGGTTTGGGCCAGTGGTGTATTCTCACTATGTTAGTCCACTATAAAATGAGTAGTGATTAATGGTTTGAGGATGACAGGGCAAAGAGTGTGGACTTGGTAAATTGATAGTATGGGTTACGGTTACTAATTCATACTAGACAACACCACTGGTTTGGGGAAGACGCTAAAGCCTGATCCTATATCTGAGCTTAACTGCAATGTGTGCCTCCAGCACAAATGAACTCAAAGCAAATATGTTTGATTAAAAGTATGACTTAGTCTAAAGATGAGCTGAAGTTGCAGAGAGTACTACTAGATGGGACTTTGGGGCAGATTTATTTTGTACTACCACAGCTTGTGACAGCAAAACAACAGCCAACAAAATCACTGTTTCTTTTTCTACAAATAGCTTCCCAGTACATACAGATTCATGCAATTATGTCTGGAAACACACACATATGAAATGGCTGTTCCACTGTTTCAATGCATTTTTCTGTTTTTGTTACAATGCTTGAGTTCATTTTAATTTGAGTTTTTATTGTTTAGCTTGGCAATGATGCAGAATATCCAGATTTCTGCATTGCTTTTGAAACCTGTTCATTTCAAACAAACAAATCATTTGAGAATTCGAATAATATTTTATACCAGCAGTTCAAAACAATTTCCCCCAATAGGACAATCTCTCTACCTCTCTCTCTTCTTCTTTTTTTTTGTTGAGGTGAAATGGAAACAACAGTTTACAAATACAATACATTGATTTAAAAACTAACAATTATTGTTCTTTCAGATTTTTAGCCCTAGTTTGTCTCAAGAGATCATTAGTACAACATTATTCACTCTAGGATAATAATGCAAGAAATTGTGCTACAGCAAAACTCCACATCACAACATTTGACATTTTGTTTTGTAAAGCCAGTTCAAATTTCAGATGAAGGTTTGTCTTTTGTTTATTTTTTTTTATTTTTTTATCATGCAATTTCAAAATGTGACTGTGTACATTTTCACTGTATTTTTCTTGATTTAACTCATAACACAAATGTATCACAATATACTTTCCTTAGGCTTAATAGATTTCAAATGAAACAATAACAGGAAAAGAATAATTTAAGGAAATGCGTAGAAAATATATTTTTGACTGTGAAGTAGATATGTTTGTATGTTAAGGAGCTGGGCAAAAACAAGAGATCTTTGAACACAAGGGACATCTTGGTTTATGTCCATTTACAGAACTACTGCTATCTGTTAAATACATTTATCAATGTATTTGATCAAATCGATGTAGCAAGGCTTTTAACCCTTTGTTGGCCTGGAACAATTCAATTTAGATATGTACAGAATTTCACCTTAAGTGAGGTTGTCACAAACACAAAAGCCTTGATACTAATTCAAATTGAAAATGCCCAAAGATACTTTAAGTTACAAAAATGATACAAAAAATATAATTTGAATATTTAGAATTCAAATAAATAAAGGAACTTTGAAGGCAGAAAAGTAAAGGAAATATATTCCAATTACTGATTCATACTCACACAGCACACAATGATACACACACACATACACACACACATTCACACTTTCACATTGCAGTACATTTAACATCAAAACTGTAGTTCGCTCAACAGGCTTCTTTAGGAACACTTTACAAGGTATTTCTGTGAGCTGTATTGAAGTCGGTTTCAAAAATACAAATCTCCTTTCCATAACTTTGTCTGAAGCGATACCTGATTCTACCATCCTGTACAAACCCCTTTTTTTTGCTCATGTCTTCTTTAGTTTCAGTCTTTTTTGCTGAAAATATTGCTTTAAGAAATACATTTTGGTCTTCTCAGACGATCCATTTACCTGTGTCTCAGTGTCTTGTGTTTCTTGACTGAAAGGTTAAAGGTCGTTGTTGTAAAATGTGTATGTCCTTCTCCCCAGAATAGTTTGAAAACATTTCAAGACTTTCCAACCCTTGTAAGGAATGTGTGTCTGTTGCCGTGGCCACCTTTATCATATCCTTCTAAGGGGGTTTGTCTGTTTTCTACAGGAGAGATTCATACATATTTCTGCATATTCATTCAAAGTCCATTTCCACTCTGGTGTCAAGCTTATTCAAGGAGTTTAACGCACATGTATCAATGTTTGTAATTGTTTGTATATGTGGACAGTATGTGTGTCTGTGTATGCACTGGATGTGTATGTGCCGCCATGTGTGCTCACGTGTGTATGTGCCGTGTGTGTGTATGTGTAAGACAACAGAAGGACATCAGCGTGGGGCCGGGGCTCTCAGACACAGATCTCGATGGGCGTGGCCACCAGAATGCGTCCGCCAGGGGAGTTGTTGTCTCGGGGCATGCGCTCGTAGCTGTTGGTGGACGACAGGGAGCTGGTGGTGGAGACGGAGACAAAGTGGTGCCCCCCTCCGGGCTCCATCAGGCCTCCCTTCACCCCCGCGGACCCCCGCTCCACCGACACGGGCGAGAGAGGCGACATGGGGGACAGGGGCGAGAGAGTCTGCTGCTTCATCCTCTCCACCAGCGCCTCCTCGTCCTCCTCCCCTGACGAGGACGACGAGCTGGTCCCCTCCGCCTCCTCCCTCCCCCCCCCTCCTCCTCCCCCCCTATCCCTCTCTCCGCTCCCTCCTCCTCCCCCAGCGTTCCCGTTGTCCCCGTCCAGCATCCAGGTGTGGCTGAAGTGGCCGAACACCTCCTTGACGGAGCAGCGGCGCTCCTGCTCCACGGACAGAAGCCTCCGGAAGAGCCTGAGCGCCTGCTCGGTGAAGCGCCGCCACTGGGAGGGGAACGGCGCCGCCCGCCGCCGCTGCCAGCGGACAAACTCCTGGTAGAAGGAGTCGGAGGGCAGGGCCTTCTCCCAGGGGAAGTTGCCGGTGAGCATGCAGAAGAGGAGCACGCCGAACGCCCACACGTCTGTGCTGTAGTCCACGCTGAAGCCCTCGTGGCGCGACGCGTCGCACAGCTCTGGGGCCGTGTAGGGGATGGTGCCACTCACCTGGAGGAGGGGGGCGGGGGGGGGAGGAGGAGAGGGAAAGGGGGGAGGGGGGGGGGAAAGGGGTCAGAGAGAGATAGAGAAGGGAGAAAGAGAAGGAGGGGGAGACGGACACAGAGGAGGAGAGAGACAGGGAAAGAGAGAGACAAAGGGAGGGAGATTTACAGATATATCAGAACTTTTCCAGAGACGTACAAAACATTTATTTATATAAATACCATTTCACCCCATTCAATTTCAGACATAACAGACCGTCTCTCTATTGTTTATCCTTCCATCCACTCACCCGTTTGACGGGAGAGCCGGCACGGCGCGTCATGCCGAAGTCAGACAGCCGGACCTTGCGACACTCCCGGTCGAAGATCAGGATGTTCTCCGGCTTGATGTCTCGGTGGACCAGCTTCTTGCTGTGGAGGTAGTCCAGGGCCAGCGCCACCTGGTGGGCACACCTCTTTGCTATTGCCTCCGGGAGACCCACCTGTGAGGAGGAGGAAGAAGACAAAGAAGGAAGGGAGAGAGTGAGAGAAGAAATAAGGGGGTGGGGAGGAAGGAAGGCAGGGAAAGAGGCAGAGAGAGTGAGATGGAGACAGAGAGGGAAGGAGAAGGAGAGGAAAGGATAGAGGGTGAGAGATAGATGGAGATGAGACTAGTGTTTGTGTGAGACAGAGAGAGAGAGAGAATATGAGAGAGAATGAGAGAGACAGATAGATCACGGCACCACACACACAGAACTCCACCGTCAAACCCGACCAGCCAGACGTGAAACCACGGTGACGGTCGAGGCGGGGAAGGTTCCCAGGAGCGATGGGGGGATGAGTCCCACCTGTGGAGGGATGATGTCGAAGAGGTCCCCTGCCAGAGCGTACTCCTGGGCGAACACGTAGTAGTCGTCCGTCTCGAAGGCGATGCCGAACATGTTGATGATGAAGGGGCAGGGGGACAGGTAGAGGGAGATGCTGTACTCCCTCAGGAACGACTTCAGCTTGGTGCTCTTCTTCTTCAGGAACTTCAGGGCCATCTTCGTGCCTGGGGATACAAACACATGCTGTTGTGTTATGTGGGTTGTGTGTATAGTGCATGTGTTGGGGTTGTCATGTGTGTATATCTTACGTATCTTATGTAGACAGCCATTTAGTTTTTTCACAACATATGCTTCATGTTTTGGCTGCTTGCAATGTTTGGGACTACCTCGTTGTTATGATCAGTGACCTATGCTCTTTTGTAAAGCTCTCTCTTGGAAGTCGCTTTGGATAAAAGCGTCTGCTAAATGCATAAATGTAATGTAAATGTAAATATCTGTGTCTATTTGTGTGTATGAGTAGTGTGTCTGTATAGTGTGACAGTATATAGTTTGCAGTGTGTGTGTAGAGTTTGTAGTGTGTACAGTTTATCAGTAGTCTGTGTGTAGTGTGTGAGCAGTATGTGTGTGTGTATAGCATGTGCATTTGTGTGTGTGTATAACGTACGTGTGCATGTAACGTTTGTATTATCGGTATAGCAGGCACGTGTGTGTAGTGTGCGTGCAAACATCCTCACCTCTGATCTTGTGGACCACCAGGTCCACCTTGCCGTACGTGCCCTTGCCCAGCTCCCTGATGACCTCATAGTACTTGTTGACCTCTAACCTCTCCAGGTTCTGAGCAGCGATGAGCTGCAGCTCGTCCAGGATATCCATGGAGGCGCGTGACCCCAGCGGAGACAAGCTCATCTTGGGGGGGAGGGGGGGGGGTGGCTTTAGGGGGTGGATTGGGGGGGGGGACAGATGCTTGTCACGGACAGGAGCAGTGACCAACAACTGGTGTTACTGCGGAAGGAAATCACACACACACACACACACAGGGTTGTTAGAGAACCAATGTCGTTTGTTTTTCATGGAACGACGAATGAAAAGAAAATGCGTGGGACAAACAACAAAACCTTCCAGCATTGATCTTTTTTAAAGCCTCTTTGAAACGTCCTTCTGATGTCTCTGCATTAGCTGTGATCTGTGGTGTCACTCGACATTGCCTCAGCACTACACACACACAAGTAATTCCATTTGACAGAATCTAATACCACTGCCTGTAGCTTGAATGGGGTGTTAAAAATGTGTTCACACACACGCAAGCACACGTACCCAGAACTGCACAAACACACACCACGGATTGCAAGCGCAACCAAATCCTTCCGGAATTGTGTTTTCAAGACAATATGACCTGTTCATCTGCATCCATACCTACATGGAAGTGAGAACGCACGCACGCACGTTACTCAGTGTGCAGAACACGCTCTCCCATTCTCTGTGTCTGTTTTCCTTTCTATCTCTCTCTTTATCTCCCTCTCCCAGACAGCTCTGGAGTCTGTCATCCTCTCTCCTCCTCAGTCCTGGAAGCCAGACGTGCGAGCTGATTGACGGTTCATCTTTCTTTGTGTGACGGGGATGAGGGCAGCGCGCTCCTGCTCGCCGGCATCGTCCCTGACGGATGAGACAGCCGTAGAAACACGCAGGGCCGAGGTGGAGACGGAGGTGTTCGTTAAAACGCCACCCGTCAATGTGCTCTCTTCCCCGGGAAACGACACCCCGAAGTAACTGTTGCACAGCAACGCACTTATCCTGATCCAGCTTCAGAATGCACACACACACGCGCGCCCTCTCTTGTCCTCACACACACACACACACACACATGCTATACACATGCTCACACACTCTCTTTAGTCCTCGCACACACACACTCTCTTGACCTCGCACACTCACACACACACTCTCTCCACACACGTACACAAACAGACACTTTCACACACCTACCTACACACACACATGCAGTCAGCTGGCATGTCTTCATTGTGCCTGTACTGGTGGCGTGAGGCAGACAGGGGAGCGTGTGACTCCAGCAGATGATGAGAGATGGCTCTGTTCATGTGATCAATGGAAGGGAGGCTGGGGGGCTGAGAGGCTGGGGAGGCTGGACACTGCTGTGGTGTTAACCAACTGTCCTCCTTTTTTGTCTGACATGCACACACACACACACACCGACACACTCACTCCAGCACACACACACCAACATACACTCACACTAGCACACACACATGCCAGTAAACAGACACCGACACACACTCACACCATCAGACACTAGTCCAGGGAGCTGTGCCTCTGCTCTGCAGGGGTTGTAAATAGCGTTTGTGGCTGCCTGAGATGGGAAGGGATCACTTAGCGCTCATGTCCTCTGGCTGTGTGTAAATATGTGTCTGCATGTGTGTGTCTGTGTAAATGTGTGTGCGCTTATGTCTATGTTGTTGTTGTGTGTGTGTGTCTGTGTGCATGCGTGCGTGCGTGTGAAGGCAGATATCTCCTCTCGGTGCTTAAAAAGGTTCAGAAGCAGGATCAGAATCATGGCTGGATGAGTCATCAGGTCAGAGCCAATGTCAGCTCTGAGTGTGGAGAAGCAGCCTGACAACCATCAAAACCTTAATGTGTGAGAGAGAGAGAGAGAGAGACAGAGAGAGAGAGTAAGAGAGAGAGAGAGAGTGGTGCATAGTGAAACAGTAATCACTCCTAAGACCTATTTGTGCTAAAACTTGCTCAACACCATCAGTATGCATCATGACTTGCATAATCATGTTATAGCTTCACACTTTAGGACCGCATCTGGCAACTCTGGCAAATGATTGGATGTCACCTGGCAGTTCTGTCTTGTGATTGGATGAACATGCCGGGTGAAGCAGGAAGTGTGGTCCATCTGTTGGCTGAAGAAGCAGCAGATGAAGGGTCTGGATGCTGCTCTAGCAGACTGACTGAGCTGGGTTGCGCAACACCCATCTGGGTTATAGGACAGGACCAGGATTAGAACCAGGACTAGAACGAGGACTGGGACCAGGGATCAGGGACCAAGATCAGAACTAGCACTAGAACTAGAACTAGGACTTCAACCAGCACCAGCAACCAAAATGAGGACTAGGACCAGGACTAGAATCGAGCAAACTAACGTACCTGGTCAGAACACATGTATCACTACACTGATGCTGCTGTCAAACAGCTCTTTAAACCCTCTGTGTCCAGATCCCCTCCATCATATAAGACACTGTTACAGGCTGCAGGGGGAAACAGGTTATACGTGTAGCTGCTTGCTGAGAAGCATAGAAGCACCTTGATCTATAAAATCCTCTCATCATAATAAAAACCGAGACCACTGTTTGATTCCTGTCCGGAAATCCCATACAGGGAGGTTTCCTATGGAGACAGGTAGACTGGGAGACAGGAGGACAAGGAGACAGAAAGACAGGTAGACTGATAGACAGGTAGACAGAGAGACTGATAGTCAGGTAGACAAGGAGATAAGGAGTCAAGGAGAGAGAGAACCAGGGAGAGAGGCAGTCAGTGGAGCCAGGAGACTCGTCGCTGAGGAACAGGGCTGTTTACTTCCAGCTTCCTGATTTGACCTCAGGGGTGTGAACGAGCTGCTGAAAGAACCACAGCAGGTACAGTCCTCCTTTGACTCAGCTCCCTCCCTCCCTCTCGCACACAGCATCTATCTCCCTGTATTGCTCATCCCTCTTTACTCTTTCAAGCAACCTCTGTATCGTTCTTCCTCCCTTTATCTCTCCCAGACACACACGCACACACGGTGGTATATCTCTCTATCTCACTCTGTCTCTCTCTCCACCCCATCCCTCCCCTCCGTCCTGCTTCTCTCGCCTGTCTGTGTTGGGTATATTTCGGGAGTGTTTGAACCTTGTGTTCCACCTCCCAGCTCGGCCCCAGGGCTCCAGCACTCGTCAGCCAGACAACAGTGACTCATCCCCCTCAGCACTTTCACTGAGGGCCCTGGTGAAGAATACTAAAGTCAGTTGTTGTTTTGCATCAGAAGGACATGTCAGGCAGTCTGGTGTCAAATGTGAATGCTAAATGGTCCAGGAGAGAGAAAGAGAGGGAGAGAGAGGTGCAGAGAGAGAGAGAGAGAGAGAAAGGGAGAGAAAGAGAGAGAGAGAGAGAGAGAGAGAGAGAAAGAGAGAGAGCGAGAAAGAGAGAGACATAGGGAGATAGAGAGACAGAGGGACAAAGACCGAATGTTGTGTGTGAATCGAATGCTGTGGTGTCTGTGTTTAGTGCTGTTGTGTGTGTGTGCGTGTGTATGTGTGTGTGTGTGTGTGTGTGTTAAATGTTCTTGTGTGTTTTTGAATGCTGAAGTACAGCACGGAACATTGCTTTGTCTGACCAGTATGACTCAACGTACTTTTATGTTTTTGTGTATGTTTATTTGTGTGTGTGTCCCAGGATAATGGGATGCGACAGTAATGGAGATGATGTTAGGTTGAAGAAGCCTTATCTGCACTGCTAAAAGAATCCGCAGACTCCCACTAAAACCCTTATGAAAGGAAACAGAGAAATCTGTATCAACATTGATATTAAATCTGGAGCAGACATTTACTTGATACAATCCCGATCGTTCTCTCGCTGCAGGCACCTCGAGGGACAATCTCCTCATTAAACTGTGACATAAAATCTTTGCACATAGGCTATCGTACCCCGCGGTGGAGCCGCGAGGACTTGTGTCCGGACGGGACCGTAAAGCAGCGCTGTGACAGGCCTGCATACGCTGCAGGGTATAACACAGCTGACGTCCACCACTGCGGACAAAGGGGAGAAGGGACACACGCACCCCGCAGAGACACGCTAATATTCCCTCTCGCTCTGGCTCTCTGGGTCGTTGTCTTAATGACCATCATGTGGAATTCCATCTGGGTCTTTTCAGTCTCCACATTCTCTATCCAGTTGTGTCCTTCCACTCACGTCCCTGAATGTTCGACTATGAATCCGTGCTGACATGACGATGACCCAGGCCAGTGATGAGTGACAGCGGGGCAGAAGCGCCAGGCGACCGCAGACACCTGCCTCTTTCTCACTCTGTCTCCCCTAAGCCCGACAGACCGCTTCCTCTCTTTCTCTCTCCCTCCCCCCAGTCAAACCACTCTGTCACTCTGTCGCTCTCTTTCCGTCTCTCCAGTCAGACCACCGTCTCTCCGTCTCTCTCACATCACCTAGACCTCCGCTTCAGACACCTGCAGGTGACCGCGTCAACGGCCAGTCTGAGACAACAGAGACTGGCAGCCTGGCGTATACGATGCTGGTGGAATGTGTTTGAGCGGTTGCGTGACAGTGCCCCAAAGAAATAAAGAGGTTTGCGTATTTCTTGTTGTGTAGTTTATAAGCATCATTAATAGGCTCATAGTAGGCTACACATCTCAGAAAGTAAAAAACAAATCTCAGTTACATCGAACCGCACTTGAATAGAAGGTTGATAACAGAGAGACCGTTCTAAAGGGTATGTTAATACCGTTTTAAAAGCAATAATTCCAAAACAAATAATTAGCCATAGGTTTTAGAAGCCAATTCCAGATCTAACATTTACAGGCCGGGCAACAATGCTGTAAACACAGACCATCACGCTTAGCTGCGTGCTTATAATAAACACCGCTTGAAACCGCATTCTTTTAAAACCGCAACAGCATTCTTGTAAACAAACCTGCAGCCGTTTTACCGGACACAATTCGCATCACCTAGCAGAGGTAACGGGCAGCCGTTTTCCAAGGCACGGGATGTCTTGTTTATTCTACTCACCATTCAATCGGTACAGCACACAAGGGCTCTGGAGTCCGCCCAGTGAAACCCAAGAGAAGCAGGGTAGTGTGGACAAAACGATTGCATGCTAGCCTATGTTACAGTGGTGCACGTAGTAGCCTGTCCTAATGCCTTCACTCGCTTTCTTCTAGATTGTTCTATTGAATCTCAGTCTAGCGGTAAATTCGCCTTGCTCAGCGGACGCCTGGTATTTCACAGGCTCTTCTACAGCGCGGTCCTATTGTCTCCGCATCGCTCTGCTCTAGGATGAGAGAAGAGGAGCGACAGAGAGAAGTAAACCCCAGCCCCCTTTTCCGCGTCAACCAATTGCATTGGAGATCAGCCGGGAGCGCACACTGGCCTGCACGCCAATACCCAAACGACGGTCCTCGCTCGCTGTCTCCGTACAGATTACCGACCGAAGACCGGGAATGTTGAGGGAACGAATCTGCGGAGACAGAGAGCTGTGGGGAGGGGGGGGGGGGGGGGGGGGGGGGGGGGGTTCAGGGCATGCAGATACTTAGCTGTAGGAAAGTATGTGAGAAGCTATATCTTGAAAACACAGGCTTTAATATATGAACGTATTTGTTTCATGATTAAATGAACCTGGACGCGGTCGGTTAGCCTGTTGGATCACGGATCAGCGTTCCCTTGCCCCCCACTGCGATGCTTTAGTCTGTAGAAGAACGAAATCTCCACAGCGGGAACAGAAAGCAATTATTCACCCGTCCCGTTCTCCTCGTGACCGGTCCTGTGCCTTTACTGATAAGGAAACACAAAGGCAAGGCAAATGAAACCCTGAGCGGTGAGGCCCCTCACACCACCCAGATCTCGGCCTTGCTCGACATTGTTACCAAGCGGTTGCATCATGAGACGTAGCTAAACAGATTACCAAGATGCTATAGTGCATTCAATCTGTCTTCACAGAATGATTGCAGGAAAGAGGCTAGGTAAGTCTGGATGTATCGATACAAAACAGTCTCAGCCCGTGAAAGAGTACGAAGAGTAGCCTACAAGAGTGATGTACAATATCAGTCTTTCAATGTGATATTATGTACACCAGGCACATTGTTGTGTGTCGACTGAAAGATTAACCATGGGGTCATGAGGTGAGATGAGGAATATTCCGGAAGTGGTTAAGCATGTCCCAGACACACAGAGAACGAGAGGGTCATCCCTCGGGTCCAGACTTTGACAGGTGTGTGTGTGTGTGTCTTGACAGGGTGTGAGGATGAGTGAAGACGATGGTGCTCCTTCTACAGGTGATGTCAGACATGATAAAGATGAGATGATGAAAAGAGAGAGAGAAAAGATAGAGGAAGAACATAAGAGAAAGAAGAGAAAGCAAGAGAGAAAAAGGAAGATGAGAGAGGGGCAGATAAACAAGAAAAAAGTGCATCATTCCAGTGTTAATATTCAGCGAGGCACAGCTCCCATACCCAGTGTCACAGCAGTGCGCCTGCCATTACTCTCTCTCTCACACAGCCTGGCTGACAGAACGAGGGCGAGGGATTCATCATTTCATTTAGCAGACGCTTTTATTCAAAGCGTCCCGTACAGTACAGAAGGGATTTGAACCTGCAACCTTCAAAAATCGGCAGAGTGCCCTAACCACCGAGCTATACCCTTCCCTAGAATGAAAACACAGACGTTTCAACTGGGACACAAACTCTTGACTTTTATTGTTACAAAGGAATGGTGCAAGTGATAAGGTAGTATTAGCTCTAGTCATTAAGTGTTAAACCTTCTGATGTTTTGAGAGCCAAAACTGAACAAAAACAGTGCAGAAAGATGAAGTTGGAATGAAGAGGTATTCTACAGGTCATCTCCAGTATAAAAGTCATTACTAATTTTTCGAAAACAAACAATCTCTTTTCATCTGTCAGCACAGTGTGGAACAAATGACGCAAGTGGTTAAATATGTACAGTGGAACAGGAGGGTCCACTTTCCATGTCAAGTACATTACCAGCTCATGAGACAGGTGGACGGAGATAGGGCACAGGTTTCATATAAAATTTAAAAACATAAAACTGTATTTAAACGACCCAATATGAGAGACTCCACAGATCTGAATGTTGATCAATAAAAAAAACACCCTAAAAAAATCTTGAATATTCAATAGGAACATGAATAATACAATAAAAGAATAAAACATGCAGTGAGCGTCATCGAGCCGTCCAATGAGAGTCCTAGACAAACAGGAAGAGCTGCAGGTCCTTGGTGTGCAGATGCTGGGCCAGGTTCTGGATGCGACACAGGCGGACATTTTGTGCGTCTCCGGCGTTGTACACCCTGAACACCTGGTACCTCTCCTTCTCCCTCAGCGCAAAGTCCAGCTCGTTAGCAGACAGGTGGATGAACGCCTTCTCCTTCTTCACGGTGGCCTTCACCTCCACAAACACCTCCCTCGCCATCCCTCCTCCTTCCCCCCACTCCCCCGCCGGAGGGTCAAAGGTCATCTTGAAGTCGTAGGGCTGGCCGCTCTCCCCGTTCTGGTTGGACCAGGTGATGTGGGCGGGGCGCCCGGGGGCGTCGCCGTCTCTCCAGTGGGTGAGGAAGGAGAAGACCAGCCGCTCGCCCCACGCGCCGATGCTGTCCAGGTCACGGGGCTCTTCGGAGAACACCACCTGCAGGGACACGCACGTAAACACACGTCAGCCCCCATCTCTCTCTGGGGTCGAGTTGATAACTGTTTAAGGTGAAGGCTAGAGCCATCCCCTTCTCTGTCCTGACCCCTTCCCATCCCCAGAGTTCCATTGTATCCTATTAGACACCCCCCCCCCCCCATCGATCATATCCTTTGTGTGGTTCTACTGTATACAAGGTCGTCTCCAGTGTATCAGGGACTCACGGTGGTGGGTCTCTGGCAGGTGAGCTCCAGGTCCTCCAGGAGGGGGTGTGCTTGCTGGGACTTCCCCCACACAGGGGAGTCCATGGCCAGGGGAGGACGCTGGCCACAGTCCCCTACCCCTCCAGCCCCATGGAACACGCTGGAGACCACTGCGTCAGGGACCAAGATGGAACTAGGGGCAGAGAAGAGGAAGAAGGAGATATTACAAGAAAGGAACGAGGTGAGAATAGGAAACATTTTGAAATCTTACAGAAGAAAGGAGAAGAGGACAAAAGAGGAGAAAAGAGAAAGAAAGAGAGGATCAGTGCAAAGAGGAGTGGAAGTGACGCGATAGAGGGGGTTATGGAGGTAAACAGGTGGAGATGGTAACAATAACCTGGCACTCCAGAGAGCAGAGAGAGAGAGGGAAGGAGAGAGGGAGGGAGAGAGGTCTTACTCTGGAAGGTTCCGGAGGCTGGTCTGGTCTGGGTCCGAGGCCCGCCTGGTCGCTCCTGAGCCAGCCAGGTTTGTTTGGGTTCTGGCACCACTAGTCCTCTCCCTCTCAGGTTCTCCGCTTGGTTCTCCTCTTCCTGGGGAACGGTGCGGTCCAGAGTCTGTGTTTGGTTCTGATTCCACACCACTTTCCCTCCTAACACCTGAAATAAAAATATGTGTGAGTGTATGTGGAAGAGCAATATTAAATGACTAGAGCTACAAGCTGCAGATGGTACTGATTCCAGACTAACCAGAGGACAACCAAGAAAGTTCCGGAACACCTCACCTGGACCTGACGTCCCCGAGGTTGCCACGGCACCCTGGTGGCTGGCGTGGGTGTGGTCTCTGGGAGGTAGGTTATGGTTAGCGTCAGCCGGGCGATCGGTTGACCTCTGACCCAGGGGGGGTCCAGGGGCTCCGCCGGGGGCGACGCTGCCCTCACCGCTGCCCCTCCCTGGGGGGGGCTGTCTGCCGGCGTCCCCTGGACCCGGGGGTGGGGGCCACATCCTCAACACTGCCTCCAGCGGTCCAGTCCCCTGACGCTCTAAGGCAAGGGTGTCAAACTCATTTTCATCGAAGGTCACATCAGCATTATGGTTGCCCTTAAAGGGCCAGTTGTAACTATGATGTAACGTTAGTAACGATGTAAAAACATAGTGTTTTAGTGGTAGCTTTTGTGAACATAGGGCCTATTCTGCTGCAATTGCAGTCCACCTTTTAATCCTTGGACAATCTGCTGTTTTTCTTGGAGCAGAATAGCTTTTTGAGCTTTATTTAAAATAAACATTGCCGTTTTCCAATTGGTAAAACTTAGTCTAATGAAGGTGATGTCTTCTAGCCTGGCTGCCAACCCAACTTCTCCCCGCCCACAAAAGAATTAGGTCGGGAAGTTGGGTCTGGAGGGTCTCGTATTGGGAACAACTACATAAAACCAGGATCTGGGCGGACCAATGAAATTGCCATGGCGGGCTTTATACGATGATGGACAGATGATCAACAGTAACGTAATCAACAACGTCACGAAAGAGCCCTTGGGTTGAATTCGTTTTCAACAAACAACATATTATGTTGCTCTGATTGGTTGTAGGTCTATCCAATTGAGCGTAGAGGCATTTGTTTTACGAGTTCGGTTGAAACACGCCCCGTAGTCACAGCCCAACGGAGAGTTATCAGACTCATATTCTGACTAGAATTATGAGTATGACAACGTCAGGCTAGTATTCATCATTTCTGGCTCCAAATAGTTGACAGGGGAAGCAGAAACATGCTAGCTTGGCTGAGTACTCTAACCAAGTTCGAGAGCGATACCAACTTGGGTTGAATGCCCGAGGACCTTGGCTGAAAATGCACATGGGGTGCGTTTGCAGAACCGGCTGCATTGGAGTGCTGTCATTCAAACCATGCTCGCCTTCACCCAGTTCAACTTTGCGTTTAACACTGATGTGCATACACTGCTTTCTAGAGGCGGGATGACGTCACTTTGCCATAACATAATCAAAATGCATTGTGAGAGATGTAGTTTATGGTCAATGCACGCTGTAAAGCAGCGTAGACTTATTTCAATTCCCCATTAAGCTTCCGCGGGCCACATACGCACCATACTGTATACACACAGTACTAAGCCCTCACACAGACTGAAAGTACCATATTTTGTACTTCCGGCCGTACGTACACGCATTTAGTAGTATATACAGGAGTAGCTGTCAGGTTTTGTCCTTGACGGCAGTGTGGGGTACCTGAGGAGTTGGAGGGTGTGTTGGAGAGAGAGGAGCGTGGGGGCCAGTGGTTCAGGACCTGCTCGCCGGCCTCCGGCCTGGGACTAGGAGCTTCCTCTGGGGCTCGGACAGCCTGGGGCCCCCCGGGAAACACTGGAGGGGGGAGGAGAGGACAGAATGAGGGAGGAGAGGGGACGATGGAGAAAGAGAGGGGGGGGATGGGAGAGGTGAGGATGGGGGTGGAGAGGATACGAGAGGAGAGGATGGGATAGGGGTGAACAGAGAAGAGAGGAGGGGTGGTTACACAAAATGTTACTAAAAGGTACATTCATTTTCCGACAAAACAATCCTTTCAAAATGCCACACACATCCTGGTCAAATTCCATCAGCAAGTTCCATTTATTATTGATTTGGATTTGTTTCTAATGATTAACCCCTACATGTACATCCTTGTGGCTGTGTGTCTGTGAGTGTGTGTATACATGTGTGTGTGTGTGTGTGTGTGCGTGTGTGCTTGTTCATCAGAGTGTGTGTATTTTCCCCATTTCTGAGCGCGTCTGTGTTTCTGAGCATATGTGCTGCGTTTCTCACGTGTGCGCGTGTGTGACAAGGAGACAGAAAGAGTGCGTGCGCGCGCCTGTGAACGAGGAGAGAGACACAGAGTGTGTGTGCCTGTGACAGTGTGTGTGTGTGTGTGTGTCCTGTTAGGCTGTGCCGTGGAGGATCTTCTCTCAGTGTCTGAGCCCTGGCAACAGCTGCTCTTGCATGTCACCCGACAGAGAACAGAGCACACCCAGATTAGCATACGGGCAACACTCCATGAACGTATGTGGGCAAGCTTGCTGTGTGTGCGTTTGTGCATGAGGGTGCGTGTCTTTTTGCGTGTGTGTGTGTGTGTGTGTGTGTGCTTGAGCTTGCGCGTGTCTGGCTTGCGACGCAGAGAACATTTAGAATGTTACGAAATGAGGTAGAAATTGGGTGTTGGAATGGATTGGATGTGTCAAAGTGGAGGATAGAGAAGAAAAACGAGAGTGTGAACGAGAGGAACACCTTATTCTCTCAGCATGTCTGTGCTGCCTAATCATAGCAACACAGCACAGACCAGCAGTAATTAGTCTCACCATCGCTTATTAACACACACACACACACGCGCGCGTGCACACACACACACACACACACACACACACACACACACACACACAATCTCTCTTTCTTTCTCTCACACTTTCTGTCTCTCTGCGTCGGTCTCTTTCTCTCTCTCACACACACGCCCCCCTGAGCAGGTTCCAAAAGTCTGCAAAACCCTCCCTCCCGACGACAGCCAGATGGTATGTTCCATGTTCCATGACCTCCCTGAGGGGAGGAGGGCTGACAGGCAGGCTGAGAGCCAACAGCACAGAGCTTCCAGAACAGCACCTCTCCAGTCCAGCACCCAGCCCAGACTGGGAGCTAGGAGCAGGGGGCTGAGATCATACAGCCTGCAGCACCAAGTCTCCTTTTAGCTCAGTACACCTTGTGGTGCCTTGTTACGGGTTAAGGACCTGACCCGACCTAAGTAGCTTGTATGACCACCACAAGCACCGGTTTGACCCGCAAATGGATATCGAGGTGGCAGCTACCTGGTTCAGGCTTGGCCTCCACAGGTTTGGGAACCTCCCAGACCACCTCGTTCTCAGGAAGATCTCTGATGTCCTCTTTGAGCAGGAACCTCTTCAGAGCTGCGGGGTCCTTAAACACACACAGGCCCAGACACACACACACACGGTAAAAACAGCATATTCGTTACGAACCAAAACATCCCCCCCACACACGCGGAAATAGGGGAAGAATTCTCTTCTTCAGAGTTTCAGATGCGTTTTATCTCATTATAATGTTGATGACCTAATTAGAATGTTCTAGAATGAGCCGTTTGATCAGTCCTGTGGAGTAATGAGCAGGAAGCGCTGATAGTTCCCTGAAGACTCATGAATGTGTATACATATGCTAATATACCAGACTTCTAGCGTTTTTTGGACAGGCATGATGATGATTTCAGATTTCTGACAATTATGCAATTAGTCCTCGTCAGACAGTCTGTGTTACGTAACCCAGTCCTGGAGCTGGCCCGGAGCGTCTACAGCTCCAGAACATTCTTCATTAAGTCATGTCATACATGATGTGGAGGTGTGTTCAGCTTTCCGTCTGGTGCCTGACGACTGAGACGGCATTAACACGGTGCTCGGAGCTCCGGGTTGCCATGTAAGCGCCGAATATCCCCCCCACTAATCCTAGCTCCTGTCACCCCCTCTGGTGGGTTATGTTTAGAGAGAGGGATGAGACAGACTGTATGGCATGGAGAGGGAGAAAGAGGGAGAGAGAGATTGAGAGAGAAACAGAGATGGAGAGAGAGAGTGAGATAGAAGGAGAGAGAGATCGAGGGAGAGAGTTTGTGAGAGCACATCTACAGGAGTAGAATTGAGGGTGAAAATGGAATGAATGAGAGAAGGAAAGATAGTCTATCTTGCACTATTTCAATGTATCACAGGAGGGCTGTACGTCACGTTTACTTTGACGCTTTTATTCAAACTGACGTCCACATCGTGCCTATAGAAGGTCAAGCACACATCTGCCATGATCACAGGTTCGACAAAACACAATATCCGGCGATGTCACTTACATTTAGTGAGGTCATCAGGCCACTCAGGAAATGAGCCAGCTCTTTCCTGTGATTGCTCTCAGTGCTGAAGAGTGTCGCCAGTTCTCTGGAAAAAAACACACGCACACCAACACACACTCCGACATTTGAAGCATTGGTCACAACGACCCTTACACAAATGAAGGGCATGGAAGCGCAATTGAAGCGCATACACGCACCCAACGCACACCCATCACACCCAACGCACACCCATCACACCCAACGCAGACACACACACACCTGCAGATGTCCAGCTTGGCTGAGAGGTGGTCCTTCTGGATGTAGAACTCCCTCCTGTCCTTCAGCATGCAGATCACATCCGTCATCTCCACGATGGGAGCCTCCTCATCGGCCAGGGACAGCAGGTAGCGAGTGTACAGCTTTCCTACCTACACACACACACACACACACACGTGCAACACACACACGTATGCCTCAGCAAAGGACCTTCACTCCAGGTTTTAGTTTCCCGTCCATAAGACAGATTGTAAGACAAGATTTTAAGATGAGGTTCTACGGTGGGTTTCTAAGGTGGGGTTCTAAGGTGGGGTTCTAAGGTGGGGTTCTAAGATGAGGTTCTAAGGTAAGTTTCTACGGTGAGGTTCTAAGACGAGGTCTAAGATGAGATTCTATGGTGAGATTCTCTGGTGAGGTTCTCAGGTGAGGTTCTCAGGTGAGGTTCTAAAGTGAGGTTCCTGAAGGCGAGGGTCTCCACCTCACCTGTCCGTAGCTGAGCTGTCGGAGGCTCTGAGCGATGTTGCTCTCCAGCAGCTCTGGGTAGAGCTCGCTCATCTCCTCGTGGTGGTAGAGGAACCTCTGGACGTAGGGGACCACCGAGGCGACCAGGGCCTGCAGCGCCGGGCAGGGACGGAAGTTCTCCGTCTGGGCCTCGGTGCTGACCTGCTGGGACAGCCGGGAACGCCGCAGGCCTCCAGGAACAGAGCCCGGTTCTCCTCGCTGAACACCACCGGCCGGACTGGGGGGGGTGGGGGGAGAGGGACATTTTAAAGATGCATACAGTGACACACACAGCCCTCACCTCCCCCGTCTACGACGCGTAACCAACACCCGTCCTTATCTGACGCAAAGCCCTAAAATCGACGCGTCCCTTTCTGGGTCCCACTGCACTACAGCTGTCAGTAGCCGGTAGCTGTCTCTGTGAGTGGATACGACCAGAAGCACGCAGCTGCCACTGCTAGAGGAGGGGAGGGGGGGGAGGCGGTGCAGCCGGCGTACCGTGGAGGGGTCCGGTCCTGGGGGCCTTCCTGTCGGAGGCGGGCAGGCTGAGCAGACACACCTCGCGGTAGGGTTTGAAGATCTTCTCCAGCTCCCTGCTGTCTGCGACCATGGGTCTGCTGGCCAGGCTGACCCAGGTGTTGTCCTTGGTGGGGAACACTCTCTTATCCAGCAGCATGCCTGGAGCAGGGGAGGCCACGGGTAAGAGAGAGAGAGAGAGAGAGAGAGAGAGAGAGAGAGAGAGAGAGAGAGAGAGAGAGAGAGAGAAAGAGAGAGAGTGTGTGTGTGTGTGTGTGCATGTCAACACGGTTTATAGGTGTGTGTGTGTGTCTGTGCAGCGTGTAAGCAGTGTGTGTGTGTGCGAACACGGTTTATAGGTGTGTGTGTCTGTGTAGGATGTTTGCAGTGTGTGTGTGTGTGTGTTCCTTACCCTTCAGAGTAGAGCAGTAGCTGGGGTTGATCTGAGGGATGTGCTCCAGGTCTCCGGCCCTGGTGGTCTTGCACTTCTCCCCTGCAGAAGGGGGGAGGAGGAGGAGGAGAGAAGGATGACACACACTGGATACAGGAAGCAGTCGTACAGAAAGCGTAAGAGTGGCTGCTTAATAACTAAATGTAATGCAGAGAAGAGACAGGGAGAGAGAGAGAGAAGTCAGCGGCAGAGAGAGAGAGATACAGAGAGAGGCAGACATGCAGAGGCAGGGGGAGAGGCAGAGAGAGAGAGAGATACAGAGAGAGGCAGACATGCAGAGGCAAGGAGAGAGGCAGAGAGAGAGAGATACAGAGAGAGGCAGACATGCAGAGGCAGGGGGAGAGGCAGAGAGAGAGAGAGAGATACAGAGAGAGGCAGACATGCAGAGGCAGGGAGAGAGGCAGAGTGTGTCTCACCCAGTGCTGCGTAGAGGACAGACACGTCCTTCAGGATGTCTCCGGTGGCCAGAGGAGTGGAGGAGCAGACCAGCTCCAGCAGACCCACGTACTGGAGCATGGAGGGACTGGGCTCCACAGCCAAAAGCTATACACACACACACACACACACACACACACACACACACAGCATAGATACACCCAAAGGTGCACGCACACACACACACACACACAGGCATGGATACACGTACACACAGGATAAAAGGCACACAAATATGAAAGAAATATTCACAGATCAAGAAATTGCTAATTTGCAAGAAATTGCAAATGGTTGGAACTGCAAAACTGAGTGGCCCTCATCCCTGACCCAGAGTGGCCCTCATCCCTGTGTAGAGGGGTCCAGGCTGGGGGGTCGTACCCGTGTGAACAGGTCACTCATGCCCTCCAGGGGCCCGTAGAAGGGGGCCAGGACTCTGGGCTCCTGCAGGGGGCTGGCTGGCCCGCGGGTCAGAGACTGGTACCGCTTGAACATGGCCGTCGGGTCGTTCCAGCACACCTCCTTCAGGTGGTAGAACCTTCCAGAACACCACTCCTCGCCCCTGGAGGAACAGGCATATATGTCCTCTATTTCATGTTTCACAGTAATCACTCAGCAATCACAGATGTCCTTCTCAAAACTATTCTTTGTGTGTGCGTGTGTATTCATTTGGAGATTGCTCAATAGATGACAGATTATGCTAACCCTATGCCATGATATCTTATGCTAAACTATGATCGATTATGCTATGATTTATTATGCTATGCTATGATACATTATGCTATGCTAATCCACACCTCTTGTGCTCAATGAAGATGGCTGGGTTGTGAAGGAACAGCTCCTTCAGTCTGCTGGGAGGACAGTTCCTGTGCAGGTAGGAGTACACGTTGTGGATGTGCTCCGGTGCAGACGTGAACTCTGACCCTTCGGACTCCTCTTCCTGTTCCTCTGGACCAATAGTTGGCTTCGATTTGACGCACCACTTCTTCAGGTAGCCAATCACCTCCTCCACTGAGAGGGTTTGTCTCATGCCTACAAGAGGAAAGTCATTTATAGTCATTAACACACGCACGCA
Source organism: Hypomesus nipponensis (assembly GCF_054491055.1). NCBI lineage: Eukaryota > Metazoa > Chordata > Actinopteri > Osmeriformes > Osmeridae > Hypomesus > Hypomesus nipponensis. Next base: position 12,973,579 of record NC_140373.1, read on the forward strand.
CACGCGCGCACGCACACACACACACACACACACGCACGCACGCACGCACGCACGCACGCACACACACTTACCCAGAGCATTGGTCATATCACTGGACTGAATGTCCACGTAGCAGACATGGGTCCCCAGTAAACAGTGGACCTCATGTGAGAACAGGTAGACCGAGTTAGGACAAAGATACTCGACTTCTTTCCCCCCGCCTGGCTGCAGACGATAGGCTGGGACCCACGGGAGGCGGGACAGGTTGTGGAAGAAAGAGGACTTGGTTTCTTTGATTGGACGTCCCTCGCTGTCAATAACCTGGGCTGTGAGGTACTGTGAGTACTGGTCACTGAAAGAGAGAGAGAGAGAGAGACAGAAAAAAAATAGAAGGAGAAGAGGAAGAAAGGGGGAACGAGAGGACAAGGAGAACGTTGTAAAAACACACTATAAACCACTCGCCCGTGACTGAATATAGAGGCCATATAAACTATTTATGGATGACAGAATAGTCTTAATGTAGCCAACTTCTACAACTGTGAGCATGTTCATATTCCGTGGCCTACATTCTACAGAGCTCACGGGGGCACTGGAGTGTAACACACACACTGCATAGTAGCGGGGAGGAGAAGGAGGGAGGGAGGTTGGGGTAAGGGTACGAGCTGGTGCCCGAGAAGCAAGAATGTGTTGCTCAGAGAGAAAGGGAGAGACAGCGAGGTATGGAGAGGAGAGAAGCCGGGAGAGGATGAAGCAGGATGAGAGGGGAAGGGAGGGAGGGAGCGAGAGGAGAAAGGGGTTGGGAGGGAGAGGAGCAAAGCTGGGAGAGAATCAGGACGCAGGAAGAGGGAGGGAAGACGGGAGGGGGAGGAAACGAAACCAAAGTGGCGAGAGAAGGAAGGGAGGGAGAGGCAAAAGAAGGGAGCAAGGGTGGGGGGGAGGGGAGGAGCGTGCCCAGGGGCGCGAGCCCTGAGGGCGGAGGAACACGAGAGCCCCGCGCGGCCTCCCGTCAGTGAGGCCTGTCCGGCGTGACTCTCTCCACCTTCGCGAGCGCGCGAGCGGCCGAGCGTGACTGACAGAGATGGGTCTCGTCGCCCGGGCCTGCGGTCCTCTGCCAATACCGCCCTCATCATTACCCTGGCATGGCAGGTCGGACCTCTGGAACACTCTGAAACTCATTATTGTCGGATCTTTTTTCCCCCCCTCTTCTGAACGGGTGACCTGATCGATTTCTCCCTTTCGCACCCACGCGCTCAGTCTCTCACACACAGACACAAAACACACACACACACACACTCTCTCTCTCTCCCCCACCCACACACACTCTGCAGACTAAATCATTACTGTGAGTGCTGCGTAGCTGTGTACTGTTCTCTGTGGAACGCCATGTGAAGTACCCCCCCGGGGCCTGACCCAGACAGGCGGAGCGGGCCGCAGCCCAAACACAGGCCGACGCCCCGGCCTCTGTCCCCCAGGCCACTGCTCCGCGCTCGGGGGACCACGGCTCTGAACCCACGTCACGTCCCTAGTCACACTCCGACCACGGCAGGGAGGGATAGGGTTCGTCCCTCGCCCTAATCGCACAAACACACTTGGTCCACAACCCAGGGGTCAGGTGGCTGAGCGGTTGGGGAATCGGGCTATTAATCAGAAGGTTGCTGGTTCGATTCCCGGCCGTGCCAAATGACGTTGTGTCCTTGGGCAAGGCACTTCACCCTACTTGCCTCGGGGGGAATGTCCCTGTTCTTACTGTAAGTCGCTCTGGATAAGAGCGTCTGCTAAATGATTACATGTAAATGTAATGTAACCCCTGAAATGACACGTTTATGATTCATCAGAGGCACACACTTCTGAAGTCGGTTCTGGGTTTGCTGTGCGAGTACAGAATTCAAGTACTTGAGTGTTGCTGAGCGTGTGTGTTTTTGTTTGCTTGTGTATGAGGGAGAGAGAGAGATCGAGACAGAGGGAGAGTGAGAAACAGAAAGGAGAGAAAAAGTGGGTTGTTTGTGTGTGTGTGTGTGTATGAAAGAGAGAGAGGACCAGACAGAGATGAGCAGAGAGAGATGTATGTGTGTGTGGGTACGTGTGTGTACTGTGTGTGTGTGTGTGTGTGTGTTTACCCTGTGTCCCAGTTGCTGTGCAGCAGCTCCAGCAGAGCTCTCCTCTGCTCCAGGAGGGTGGGGGCTGGCAGCTGAGCGGTGGCCAGGGACCGGAACTCCTCGCTGGGGTAGTCATCCAGCACATACCCCCCCTCTGGCCCTCCAGCTCCACACGGCCCCAATGCACTCTCCACTGCCCAGGGGCTGGAGGCCTGAGAGGGAGGGAGGTAGAGAGGGAGGGATGGAGGTAGAGAGGGAGGGATGGAGGACAGTAGAAAGGGAAGGATGGAATGAGTGAAGAATGAAAGGAGGGAGGGATAGAGGGACGTAAGGAGTGAGGGATGAAATGAGGGTTGGATGGACAGCAGGAGAGGATGATGATGAAACGAAGGAGCAATAACAAAAGGAAATTGATAGAGGAATGGAGTTCATAGGGGACAGGGAGAGAAAAAATTGAAAGGAATTAAATTGTGGAAACCTTGTTTGGACAGTCAGTCACCCACTGAAATGGTCAAACTCCCTTTATGCAGTGCAGTCCAAATAAAACATCTCTATTCAATAATCTATAAGCGTGGTTCAAAACCAATCAATCATGCCGTATGCCATCATGTGTTCTAATCCCGCTCTAAAACCAGACGCTGTTAGAACACGGATCTCCCTCGAGTCAGAACAGCTGTTTTGTTCATCCGTTAATCGTGTATAGATTACTCAAGCCTGGTCTGAGTCACCCCAGATCAGAAAGCACCTCTGATCCATAGGTCATGCCACTCAGTATCTGGTACATTCTAACCAGACCCACGGTCTCCAAGCAACCAGTAAATATTGCGCCCTTGTGAAACGGCGCATGGAAGCCTTTGATCGTTCCATCATCATCGCTGTCTGCAGGTGCCCAAAATATCTCAGCTGTCAGGATCACAAGTCAGAAGGAGTGCTTGTCTTTAGGGCCCTAACTGCCCTGACACACCTGCTGTATGACCCTGTAACCCTCTCTGAGGGCTGCACTTTATAGAGAGGTTGAATTTGTTAGGGATTCGTTTCTTTGATTGGGATTCATATGATTTGTTTTTTGGGTTTGTTTGATGGTGTGAGATTTGCTTATCAGTAGGGGATGAGTTGATTCGTACGTGATCTGTTGGTTCGGTTGAAATCCGCTTTTTCTTCTCGGCCATTCATTTATTTGCATGTGATCCGGTTCATTTGCATGTGATTTGTTCACAGAGAGTTACGGAATTTAACTTGAGCGGGCACCTTCACCCGCATGCAAACATTCACACACACACACACACTCATCACCAGTTCTTTAGCGGAGAGGGTCCGTCTCTCCTTGCGGATGATGAGGCGGTCTCGGACGCCCAGCCTGGAGAACAGGTCCCTCCAGCCTGCCACATCGCCGTCGGTCTGCACATAGCAGTCACTCAGCAGCACCCACTCACACCCTGGGGGGGGATAGAGAAGCCCAGAGAGAGAGAGGCATCATGGGAGATGAGAAGCAGGGAGAGAACACTGAGTGGTGGTGGTCACTGTTCATCTCACGTTGCCTCACTCTCTCTCTCACTCTCTCTCTCTCTCTCTCTCTCTCTCTCTCACTCTCTCTCTCTCTCTCTCTCTCTCTCTCTCACTCTCTCTCTCTCTCTCTCTCTCTCTGACTCTCTTTCCACAGGCCGGTCAAGCGTTCTGATCCATTTTCCACACCACGTCCACTTCTCTATCCCTTACATAACACTCACACAACCCCCCCCCCCAGCACCCCACCTAAACTCACACGCACACGCACGCACACACACACCCCTCCCTGGCATTTCATGCCTTCTCTCCCCTTGACAAAGGGATTCAATCGCACAATCACCCCACAAAGAAGGCTACTACACACTCAGGCACACACACTGCACAACAACTTGTCATATTTCAGTAGAAGACAGGCACAATGGCACCCTAGACTATTTCCCGAGCCCAGTGGCGTGGACACCATTCCATCACACCTTCACGTTTCCTGCAGGGGTGCTGCTGTGTGAGAGCGTCTGCAGCTCTGTGTGTGTGTGTGTGTGTGTGTGTGATACCTGGCAGGGTTTTGGGCAGGTCCACGTTGCCGTACTCTTTCGAGAAGTGGACTCTGTCCTGTCTGGGGCAGAGCAGCTGTCCCCTGCTGGTGAGGACGGGGACTGCGGTGTCCGGGTCGGCGAACTCCTGGCTGCGGGGCGAATGCTGCTTGATGAACACCAGGTAGCTCACCACCACCGCCTCGGGCTTGGACTTCATGGGGGGAGGTGGGGGAGGGGTCGGGGGAGGTCGAGCGAGAACAGAGGACATGGAGTCGGTGGAAAGGGATTTTCGAACCTCGTGGAATAACACATCCAACAGAGCCTCAGAGGTGTACACGTGTGGGGGTTACCTTCCAGGCGTGGCTCTTCAGGGCAGGGTAGATGTGCTGCTGCAGCAGGTGTCGGGGCTCCGGGTGATGGACCCCCAGCCTCTTGAGCAGCTCCCGCACCTGCTGTCGCTCCAGGGGCTCCACACAGCTCAGCAGGGCGGGCTGCACCACGCTCACGTCCCCATGCAGCACCCCCAAATACCCTGGAGTGAGAGAGTGAGAGAGAGAGTGAGAGAGAGAGTGAGAGAGAGAGTGAGAGAGAGTGAGAGAGAGTGAGAGAGTGAGAGAGAGTGAGAGAGAGTGAGAGAGAGAGTGAGAGAGTGAGAGAGAGTGAGAGAGAGTGAGAGAGAGCGAGAGAGAGCGAGAGAGAGCGAGATAGAGCGAGAGAGAGCGAGAGAGAGCGAGAGAGAGCGAGCGAGAGAGCGAGCGAGAGAGCGAGCGAGAGCGAGAGAGAGCGAGAGAGAGCGAGCGAGAGAGCGAGCGAGAGAGCGAGCGAGCGAGAGCGAGAGCGAGAGCGAGAGCGAGAGCGAGAGAGAGAGAGAGAGAATGTTAGATCAGGTTCAGGGCAGGTCAACACCGGTGGCCAACTTCCCGGGATATGTCTGAGCGTGTGTGTATGCATGAGACTGTGTGTGTGTGTGTGTACGTGTGTGTGTGTATGCATGAGACTGTGTATTTGTGTGTGTGTGAGCCAGAGTATGTGTGTGTCCTACAAACCAATGTACCTCTAATCTATTTATGAGGACACAGCCGTTAGCGCAGGCCCTGTCTGAAGCCATCACACACCTCTACCTTCTCCTGACTGCACTGATTCATAAAACACACCGTTTCATTCCGTTACCCGGCCGGCTGGTCTCTCTGAGCAGACGGGCTCTCTCTTCCCCTTCCTGTTTTTAAATGTTGCAGCAGGGGCGATTCTAGGATCAGACCTTTAGCGGGGCTCAGCCCCCAATGAGAACGTGACATGGATACAGTGCCTCGCAGAAGGGTTAAACCCCCTTGCTAATAAATCACTAATTTCACTGGATAACAATTAATACATTTAGTTTTTATTATGCAAAATATTGAATGAATAAAAAAAAAAAACTCAAAACACCTTAGAGCACAACTTATTTAAGATAATAATAATTATCTTAATAAAGCTGAGATGAAATTTAGGTTGTGCTTGAGCACGCCCCCTAAAATCGCCATTGTGTTGCAGGCTGGAACGCTCAGAGGAGAGGAAGTAGATAGATAGATAGAAGTGTGAGATGGAGACCAAAAGACGGAGAGAAAAGAGGAAAAGAGAGGGGGAGAGATGAACAGAAAGGGTGAGTGAAAGAGAGAGGGGGGGTGAAAGAGAGCGATAAAAAGAAAGGGCGAGGGAGAGAGATCAGGCAGTGGAGGTTGGAGGAGGTGATGCAGAACTGATGGAACATAGAAAACACTCAAACAAGAGCCAAACCAGTTTATTCCCCATGAATACTGCAGAGCTGTCCTGTGAGTGTGTGTGTGTGTACATACCCAAGTGTGCATGTGGTTGTGTGTGTGACTAACTCTGATAGATGCTTACATCAGAGCTTGAAAATCTATTATTCATGGTTCCCGGCTTTGGGTGCTTTTTGTGTGTGTGATGACGCAAAACACCTCTGCTGTTCCCAAACTCTGTGTCTGTGTGTCTATACTTAGACCGAGACCAAGCATGGAGGGGAAAATAGTCATACTCTCTTACTTTAGCACACGTTTGTGTGGGTGATGGTGTGTGGGTGTGTGAGAGAGATTGTTATAACTGTTTATTAAGAACTAGGTGGTAAAGAGATCCTGTTGTCAGCAAACGTTGATGGAAAAGACTTTCTGCTTGTCTCCTTATCTTATACCTAGTGAAACTACAGCAAACAGGAACGTACAAGGAGTTCTAGAAGGTTCTTCTGGTGTGGTTGCGGCAGGTGCCACTTAAGTCCTACAAGTCCAGTTCTAGAAGGTTCTGAGTCCTAAAAAGGTGTAGTTCTAGAAGGTTCTGAGTCATTAACGTCCAGATCTAGAAGGTTCTACCTGTTTGAGTATTGGAGGTCTTCTTGCTGGTCTTGTCATCCATGGGGAAGAAGACCCTCTCCCTGCCCAGCGCCACCACGCGGCCGTCCGCCAGGGGGATTATGGGTAGCTCTCGGAGGGCCTGCAGTATGGCATCAGCATCTCCATAGCCCTGCTGCAGCGCCCGGAAGTTACACACCAGCAGCCTGGCCAGAGCACGCAGCCCCTGGGCTGGAACACAAGCATGGGTACTGTTAACCCAACAAGAACACACACACACAATATCTTGCAAACACACAAACATACCCGAGTTAATCCCTTCTCCCTGCACCAGCTCCTTGGCCATAGCTGTGGTAACCGTGGTAACGTCGGAGCCCCTCAGGTGTCGGACCCCCAGGTGTGTGAGGAGGGAGAGGGGCGGGGCTGGCTGCAACCCAGGGTGAAGGTAAGCCAGGGACAGGTGCCTGTCAAGCTCCTCTCCGCCAATCACGTCGCGGATCACTGCGTCCTGACACACGGCCACCTGGGATGGGAGCTTGTACTCCACAACTCCGTCTGACAGAGAGAGAGAGAGACAGAGAGAGAGAGAGTGTGTAAGAAATTAGAAATGAGAGAGAAGAATGGAGAGAATATACAGAAGGGGAAAGTCTCTAGAGAGAGAATTTACAGAAGGGGAAGGTATCTATAGAGAGAGAAGAATGGATAGAATATACAGGTCTCCAGAGACAGAATATGAGAGAATGGCGAGAATATACAAAAAACGGAAGCCTCTACAGAGAAAAAGACAGACAGACAGACAGACTGACTACCTTTTCTGAGGGTGGGTAGGAAGGCCTTGCCCTTGAGCAGCTGTATAATCTTCCCGGCGACAGGTTTGAAGAAGTCCAGCACCTCGTCAGGAAGAGGCACGAACTGCAGGAAGTGACATAGCCCATTAAGCCCACTGAACTCTGGGTGATCCTGCCAAGGAGACAGAGGACGGAGAGGAAGAGAGAGAGGACAAAGAGGGAGAGAGAGAAGGTTAGAAATCCACCACGATCATTAGTCTGTCCATGTAGGTATTTTTTTGTCCTTGTCTCTAGCCTATGCCCCCCCCCCCCCCCCCCCCCCCCCCACCCCCACCCCCACCCCTCTTACGGTGAAGACCCCCAGGGCGTGCAGCAGCAGCTGGGGGATCTCGGAGCGGAGCCACTGGTTCCAGGAGCTGTCCCTATCCACGTCCTCCCTGGACGAGGGGATGTCAAAGTCCCCTGGAGGGGTGTAGAAAGAGTCAGTCCGAAATTTGGGTTGATACATACCGTAATTTGTGTGTGAGTGTGTGTATAGGTGTATGTATATGTGTGTGTGTGTACCTTGGATGATGAAGCGAAAGCCGAAGCTGCGGAGAGGCAGGAAGGCGAACACGGGCTGCTTCTGGGGCAGGGCTGTGATGTCACTTCCTGTGTCATCCCGCTTCAGCTGGAAGGCCAGGGCGAGCTCTGTGGACTCCACATCCTCCCTGACCTGAGAGAGACACCAACACAACACACACAGATCACACACTACTCACACAAACATTGCACACATCACAGATGACACTAGAGCCCGACCAATAAAGGATTTTTAAGGCTGATGCCAACAAAAATATTTGGTGATTAAAAAATCGAATATTCTGATATATTGGCCGATGATTTTGTACCCTGTTTGTTTGTTTGTATTGTGAAGGCATAACATTTAAAGTAGTTGTGATAGTTTGGAAAATGCCTAATATCGTCCGATAATATCGTCCGATAATATCAGACTGCCGATAAATCGGTCAAGCTCTACATGACACACACATCACCAACAATACTCTGATATCAGTGGTCCAGTTCAGAAACCTTGGCAACAAAATGACTCCCTCTCTCCATCCTTGTTCTTCCTTTCTTCCTTCCTCCCTCCCCCACAGAATGGACAAAACCTAGACCTCGTTGTGAGGGGTCAGGTGGAATGCTGGGTCCGTGGGCGCCCTCTCCTGGGAGGTAGGCCCAAGGACATCTAAATTAGATGATTGAGTAACCAGGTGAAATGCATGAACTTGATTGTGCTTTCTTTAAAAGGTCCCAATTAGGCAAAGGAAGCACAGAGTGGAGCCAGAGACTACTCATGCAGACGGCGGTTGAGGGACCGCCTGTGATTTCTCCAATTGATGCTCTAACTTTTGTTTTGACGTGAACAGTGTTTTTTTACCTTGTTGATATCCTAGTGCGGCAGTGTGCCTGCTAGTTTTCTGGCTTCCCTGAACCAAAAATACAACAAAGTGTTACTGGCAGTTGTCGGTCTCAGCGTCTCATTTTGCTGTTCTGCACCCGGGGAACGTATTTGGTGACTGAGCTAGCGAATTGTCACATCGTAATAAAAGTGGCCTACTCCTCGCTGACTCAATCAATCGCGTTTGGGTTACCCGAACCCATCAAACTGACATTCCATCCAGTTGGTGGTAGCAGGGGAACCAGGCAGGCCTTCGTCTCCATCTGTGCCAGCAGAGCTGCAGTGACACAGAGCAGGAGATGGAGATGTTTCATCTCCCAGACTCCAGACCCAGCCGGTGGGCCATTCAAATCTTTGAGGAAGCGTCTGATATTTGAGTCTCTCCCCCCCCTCTCTCTGATCCCTCTCTAGTGTTATGCAACTGCACTGCAGGCTGCTCCCCTGGGTAAGGGGGGGGGCGAGAGGGAAAAGAGAGATGGAGGAGAAATAGGACAAGGAGAGGGCGAGCGGGAGAGAGTGAGAAAGCCTTGGAAGGCGGTTTAATCAGACAGCTCGAGTCACCTGTCTGTTTGTGAGTGTGTGTGTGAGAAAGAAGTTTCTTCAAGCCAAACCTATTTATTCCCACCTTGCTAATGAGTGAGCTGACAAAGCAACATGCTGGTTGGAAAGCGAAGGAGAACTGAGAGAGCGACAGGGAGAGAGACACAGAGAGGGGGAGGAGAGAGAGAGAGGACAGGCGGTGGAGCTTGGGCGTGCAGACTAGACAGAGGAAGTGCTAAGTAACACAAACACACTTGTAGTACTGGAGATGAGGAGACTTGCTCTGTCTGTCAGGCTGAACACCAGACTAGGAGACCGGCGAAGAGAGGGGGGACAGCTGATGTGTGTGTGCTACCTTTGTGGGATGGAGCGTGCGTTTCACAACCAGCCAGCGCTCCGTTCCGTCCGGGTGTTCCACCTCGAGAATGTTGTGGCTCAGGTCTCGACGAGTCATGGTCACCACTCGCTTCTCACTCTGAACAGGGAGAGAGCGACGCGAGAGAGAAAGACCAGGAAAGACGAAAACGGGGAGGGAGAGAGAGGAGCGTAAATGGCGATGAAGGTCCTTAGAGGTCAGCACCACGTGGGAACGTGCGTGTTCACGTGTGTGTGTGCACGCGCGTGTCCGCGCGCAGGGGGTTTCCTACCGGGTTGAGGATGATGATGGAGCGCAGACGGTGCAGGAAGAGCAGCAGGGAGGGGTGGATGTCGTGGAACAGCGTCCTGGTCTGCTGGTTCTCTGGACGCAGGGGCAGTAAGATCTTAGTGGTCCACCTGAGGACGACACACACACACACACACACACACACGTTCTGTGACCCTGGAAAGCATGTTAAACATGTTGGAGGAATCTTCTGGAGATACAGAAGATATTCTAGTTCAGAGGTCTTCAACCCTGGTCCTCAGGGACCCCCTGTCCTGCACGTTTTAGATGTTTCCCTGCTCCAACCCACCTGATTCAAATCAATGGGTCGTTATCTAGTTAGGCAGAAGCCTGTTAACGACCATTCATTTGAATCAGAGCAGTTGGAGCAGGGAAACATCTAAAACATGTAGGACAGGGGGTCCCTGAGGACCAGGGTTGAAGACCTCTGTTCTAGTTGATTAGTTGATGATTATACTTGAAGCACCCCCCCCCCCCCCCCCAGTTCACCTGTGCTGTGCCAGGGAGCCCACCAAGGGTGGATCCAAGGGTGATTGGTTCTCCACCCACTGGGGCAGGATGTATCCCATGGGGCCGCTGGTCTTGTCAAAGCGCAGGTGGAACCCGTTGGAATGGATCTCTGGCCGGTCCGACACCTTGAACACAGACTTGAATCCGATGCCCTTCTGGCCTGGGAGGAGATAAACCAGGATCAGGATCAACGTGTCCTCTCAGTGTTTACAGAAGCCAGGAGAGCAAGGAGGTTACCAATGTACTTGTAATACACACACACACAGAGAGCAGGTTACCAATGTATCCGTAACACACACACAGAGATCAGGTTACCAATGTATCCGTAACACACACACAGAGAGCAGGTTACCAATGTATCCGTAACACACACACAGAGAGCAGGTTACCAATGTATCCGTAACACACACAGAGAGCAGGTTACCAATGTATCCGTAACACACACACACAGCAGGTTACCGATGTATCCGTGTTTGTGTTTGCCCTTGGTGCTGCGGCCCACGTCACAGATGGCCCTGACGTTCTTCTCCTGGAAGCCCGTCTCGTTGTTGAGCACCGTGATGCAGGCCCGGTCCACCAGGAATGCCAGGGCGGCCACAGCGCCCCCCTGAGGCTGGTAGCTGTTATCGTCAGCGTTCTGGGGGAGGGAAACAGGTGGAGCCCACAGCATTATACTCACGCAGTAATAGTGTGTTCACATCAGGGTGCACGATCATAGCGACGTTGATGGATGACTTGCGGATACAGGGACAGGAAGAGAGAGAGCGCGAGAGAGAGAGAGCGGGGGGGGGGGAGGGATGATAAATACAGACAGACCGATGGACAAGGATGGTAATAGAAAGTGATGGAAGTAAAGAGGAAGGTGACAGGAAGATAAGGGAGATGGAGAGAGAAGAGGGAGAGAGAGACGAGAGGGCGAGGGAGGAGATAAACATAACAGAAAGAGACAGACCGAAAGGGGTTGGCTGACAAAAAGACAGAGAGCGAGCGAGAGGAAGAGAGAGAGACGGAGAGGGACGTTCGAGTGAAGCCACCTGGATGAGCTCCAGAACAAAGTGTGTGTCCTTGCTGTACAGCTCGGTAGACAGCCTGTCCAGGCTGCGGCCTAGCCTCTCCTGGTGCACCGTCATCAGCCTCTGACCCTCCTCGTTCAGCTCCACCCCGATGCCAAACTCACTCTTTCTGTGTGACAGGAAATCGGCGCAGCAAACAAGAAGACAGCCACACGTGTGACACTAATCAGCATCTTTACAGCCTAAACTCACAGCCAGTTCTCTACTTTCAGTATTGTAAGCTGTTTAAAACGTCAAAACTGGACAGGGTGGCACATGTTAGAGAAAGCGTAGGTTTTTATAACTGAGGAGAACAAGCCAGCAGCTTCACGTGAGAAGAAGACAAACCTGATGTCATCAATAATGGCCTTCTGGTAGTTAACTGTATCCGTGTCTGATTGGCTACTGGATCCTTCGGTCCCTTCATTCTCAGCCAATGGCGTCTCTGCGTCCGGTGTGCGTTCCTCCATGTCTCCAGGAGTGTGCTTAACATCATGCGCGTGGCCGTTAGGCACCGAGGTGAGCTCATATGGCTCTTCCTCTTCGGCTGAGAGATCCCAGAGAGGAGGAAAGAAAGACAAACTCGATGAGTGTCAAACTTAAGATGAGGATTTACACCCCTTGACAGAACTTCATTTCCCATGATGCTTTGGCACACTCCCTCACCTTCATCCTGGTTCTGTTTGGGGTGGGAGGAGTTAGCACTATAGTCCACTGGAGCCTCTGGGGCGACCTCTTCCTCTCTGGTATCGGGAGGTGTCGGACTAAAGCTCCCAGACTGCACTGGGGTTCCCTAGGAAGACAGAGGCCGTCACCCAGGGCGATTGACAGTCAGGCCTTTTGTAAACATGACAGGACTGTCGCTTTAAAACAGAGTAAAGCACCATGTCCACTCACCTCTCGAAGGTCCTTTGTTACTGTGTCCGGGCGGGACGGGCTCTGGGGAGCGGTGAGCTTGCCCTGGTAGTCTCTCGCCCACTCCGTGATGCCCAGGACGATGCCCAGATGATGCAGGCGGTTGAGGCAGCGTGGATCGGACCGGGCCGAACGCAGCAGGACGCTTTTAGACTTGGCCTGGCCCAGGACCCGAGACAGAGGTTCCAGGAACACCTGGGGAGAGACCCGCAGGACTGGCTTATGTTTTTATTTGGGGGGGGGGGGATATTTTTTTTTAACAGTTTTAAGTGAAGTGTGACGGGAAAGGCAAGCAGCAAAGGGGTATGGTCGGATACAAATAAATAAAAAATGTATAACAATTCGAATTGAACGACTTAATTTACAACTTAATGAACAGAACCATGTTTTGGTGTGGTTCTAGTGCGGTACCTGGTGCAACAGGGCTTGGCAGGTTCTGGTGGGGATACGGAGCAGACAGTCCAGCAGGAAGCGGCTCACGGTACCGAAGCAAGCGTCATCCTCCTCAGATAGGCTCACGTCTGTGGGTCACAATCACAGCCAGTCTACTGGTCAGTAACGACACGGCTACAAGAGGGTCTGACACAGGTTAGCAGCATTAGCATGTCCTTTAGCAACATAGGTTAGCAGCGTTAGCATATCCTTTAGCAACATAGGTTAGCAGCATTAGCATGTCCTTTGCGACATACACTAGAAGCATTAGCATTAACCAATAAGCATTTTTAGCTAGAGAATGTGATTCTGGTTCAGGCTATTTCCCGCGTATGATCCTCTCTCTCTCTCCCTAACCGTTATGTTTGCCTCTAACTGTCACCATCCAACAAAATAGAAAATATGGCTTTTAACATTTTTATATATATCATATTTTGAAACTTGTGACCCAGAATCCTTTTTGTACTCTCTGACACACACACAGTCTTACCGACTCGTGCCATGGCCGCAGCGAGAGAGCTCTCCATGTGATTGGCCAGGAGAGCTGTGGGGGCGTTCCCGATCCCATCAGCCACCACCATGGACACCAGGTGTCCAGCTGTGCCCACGGGGTCAAGGGTCATGGCGGCCTGGGAGAAGAATTTGTCCCCCGTAGCGGTCGTGACCCTGAGCAGTGAGCCTGGGGTCACCTCCAGGGCTGCCAGGTCTGTGTTCGCTACAGAGACACAAACACAACAGGCGTCACCTTCAGGAGTGGGCTCGGACAACTTCCTGTTACCTCACTGTCTCATACTTCCTGTTACCTCACTGTCTCCTGCATCCGGTTATCCTCTAAAACAGCCGTGCAGATTCAGTAATTTGACCATTTTACATCAAGGGAAACAGTAAATATCTCCTTGTATGTCAATTGTAAACCTTGACATACATTATGAATGAAATGAATCAGTCAAAATGTTGAAAAACCCTGAAGGATCGTTCAAAATGGCCATTCGGCGTCTGTGGTGAACCCAGATCCCTGGCTACCTGCGTGCTTGTCGATGAAGTCGCTGAGTGGGCCGTGGAGAGGCCGGAAGACCAGCTCCCAGAGGCTCCACTGGCCCAGATCCTCCAGCAGGGGGCAGCTCAGCAGGCTGGCCAGGGCCTGGGCCTGGGACACCTCCCCCAGACGACCCACCACCACCTCTCCCCTGAGTGGTGGAGAGATGGGGAGAGAGATGGAGAAAGAGAGAGAGGAAAAAGAAAAACGACAGAGCGAGAGAAAAATACATATATGACTACTGTATGACCTATATGTCAATTGTCACTTTGTATAAATCTTAGAATTTTTATAACATTTTATAAATGATTGGACGACAATGGCATGTTCTCGAAAAAAAAAAAACGCAAATCAAGTCAAATAAATCAATGACAAAAATAACAACAACAAAAAGGGCCCCTAAAAGTCACTCGTCTGCGTGGGAAGGCTGGAGTGTGGCGAGGGGAGACCCTCCTCCCAGGGTTGTCTGCAGGCGGCGGAGGGGGCTCACCTGGGCTCGTTGGAGAACAGGGCCGCCTGGTAGCAGACCAGGCTGAGGCCTCCGGCCATGCCCAGACCCTGCTGCCGCTGGAACAGACCCACCAGGGAGAGCAGCGGGCCCAGCCCCAGGTCACCACTGTCCTGGACCCCATAGTGAGCCCTCAGGGCACTCTCAATGTGGGAGAGCTGGGAGACAAGGGCACAAGCGATGGATCGTCATATGTGTGTGTGTGTGTGGGTGGTGAAGTGTTTTTTTCCACGTGTGCACATAAGTGAGTGAAAGAGTGTATTTTGAGTGTGTCTGAATACACGTGTGTGTGTGTGTGTGTTTTTTCCCAGAGTGTGTGTGTGTGTGTGTCTTACCCCGTCTGGGTGGGTGACAGTGGTGACTCTGCTGCACTGTCTGATGAACTCAAACACGTCCTGTCTGCTGGGTCTGAAGCCACAGCCCCGATCACTGCTGCTGCCCAGGCTCACAGCGCCCCCTACCGTCTCCTGCAGCACCTGCACACGCGCGCGCGCACACACACAAAACTATGAACACACAGTTCCATGCAAAATATACATGTAATAATTTATTATTATTTTTTATTTATTTTTTTAACACACACACTCTCTACAACCAAAAGGGAAACCAACACACACAGTAACATAGCTGTCCCCGCCCCCCTGTTGCAGCGAGCGCCCCCCACCTGGATCTGCTTGACCAGGAACTCCAGGAAGGTGCCCTGCTGCAGCCAGGAGAAGTGGGCGACCTGGAAGTGCGCAGTCAGCTTGGTCTCCAGGGAGGCCAGCTGGGCCAGGGTGAGGCTGGAGGCCTGGCAGGAGAGACTGTCTCTGAGGAGCTGTTTCACCTTGGCTGGACGACAACACCACAAAGGTCAGACAAAATGTGACTGCGGGTCAAGAGGTTGCAGGTTCAAATCCCGCCCCCCATGCGTCTATTTGGATAAGAGCACCTGAATTTATGGAATTGATACAACTATGATATCATGGAGGAATTACAATTACATTGTTAATTCAGTTGATAAATGCTTAACACAAGCACAACCACAGTCTTGTCAATAATCATTGGCATGAATAATGATACCTCACACTTTGCAGCCACAACACATTCTACTGTGTCACACTACAGTATCCAACTATCCCACTAGACACAGATACTACCTAGTCTGAGGAAAAGTATTTCAAACACTGTGGCACTGGTCATACTGTCACTATGGGTGAGTGACAATAAAAGACTTGGACTGAAAATGTCCGTCCGCGGCAGAGCTGTGGTCTGTGTCTCCAGGTTGGATGCCGTGACGTGGAGTACCTTCGCTGGGGGGAGGGCCGCTGGGCGCGTCCCTACTCTGCGCCTCTTCCGCCTTCCGCTTGGGGGCGGGGTCAGCTCTGGGCGCCAGGCCTGGGGGCGTGGCCAGCGAAGCCCCGCAGATGGCCAGCTGGAACAACACTGGCGCCACCGGGTCACGTGACATCTCAGCCAGGAACTTTAGGATGTGCTATGCAGGAAGAGGTAATAGTCACATAATATCTAGTATGGCTGAAAATTTGTAAAAAAAAATACCTGGTGGTTTTTATTTATTAAAAGACAGGATGGGAGCTGGGATTGTAATTAATCCCCTCAGATGATTATTTAGTATGGGTATATATGTGTGTGTGTGTGGTTATTTCGGTGGACGCACACAATTCTACTTATCCTAAATAACTTAAACTTAGTAACTCTAAAATCCTGTCGAACTTGTGCCTTTCTGGCTTATTGCGGGCTCTAATAAAAAATAACCGTCACTAATACGAGTTAACAGCTCACGCAGTCCTTCTTCTTAAAGGGGCAGGCCCCCTATTCAACAATGGCATTCATATATAATACAGTATTTATAGTATAAGTCTTCTTTGTGCATTCCAAAAACGCGAGCTCCAAAATAAAAACGATAACAATGAAGAAACAGTTTTCGGAATGTCAGTTAGGAATCTTTCTGGAAGGAGGAACCAGAACGGATCAGTGCCCAGTCAGGTGTGCTGCTCCTGACTGTCTGCAGGTGGAAACAGACCCACTATGGCGACAGGATCTATGGTGAATGTCCATGGCGACAGGCTCCATGGCGATGGGGTACCTCCACCCCAGGCTGTCAGGCTAGTCATGAACTTGAGCTCAAGTGAGCTCAGACAATCTCACTTGACAAACACTGGCAAGCAGACAGATTCTGTGTCCGTCTGCTAGTGTACAAAACGACTCATGCTAACTGGAACTAAGAACAGCAGTTCATTTATGACCTCCTCTCAGGGCCTGAGACAGGGATTTGGGAGATTAGAAACGGGTGACATTTTGATAATGAGCTAAAAGAGGAGCAGAGAAGAGGAGGATTGGTGTGATCCCTTGTTCGCACCCGTCTGCCCCTCTCATATCTTTCCGGAAAGGGTGGGGATTATAAGAATTATCCCCCCCCCCTCTCATCTCGGTACCACCCGTTAACGGGAGCCTGCGAGCGCGGAGACGCCACGACAAATCCCCAGACATATGGACGTCCCTCTGGCCGGCTCTCTGAGGCCTCACCCCTGCAGACAGGAAGTTAATGAGAGAGAGTAGGAGGACATCCCACCAAAGCAGTGGAACAATGAGCTTGTCAACTGCTGAGGTCTGTGTGTCTCTCTCCTCCCTCTCTCTCTCTCTCTCTCTCCTCCCTCTCTCTCTCTCTCTCCTCCCTCTCTCTCTCTCTCTCCTCCCTCTCTCTCTCCTCCCCCTCTCTCTCCTCCCCCTCTCTCTCCTCCCCCTCTCTCTCCTCCCCCTCTCTCTCCTCCCCCTCTCTCTCCTCCCCCTCTCTCTCTTCCCCCTCTCTCTCTTCCCCCTCTCTCTCTTCCCCCTCTCTCTCCTCCCCCTCTCAAAATGTGTCAGTGTTACACAATCCACTTATCAATCAATCCATCAAATGATTGATCGAGTCATTGGTCAGTCAGCCAGCCGGTCAGATAGCCACCCACGCAGGGCTCTTTGGGGGTTGGGGTATAGCTCAGTGGTTACAGCATTTAACTGCAGATCAGATCAAAAGGTTTCCCCCCTCCCCCCCCCCGTAAAGCCCCCGGGTTTCTCACCTGGGCCGTGGGCGGCCTGCAGACGGTCGCCGCGCTCTTCAACACTTCCATCACAGCTTCCGCCGCCGTCATGGCGGCGTACTTCCGCCTGAGCTCGGAGGTGCCCAGCGAGGGGGAGGAGGAGTGGAGGGCGTCGGCCGTGTCCAGAAGGTTCTTCTTCAGCTTCCTGGTGCGCTGCATCAACTCCTCCTGCAGCTCCAGGAGCACGGTCTGACGGGCCTTCTCCAACAGGCTCTGCTCCAGGATCTGCACCTTGCTCAAGGTCTGCACCGCACACACACAGACAGGTCTTGATGTCATCCATTATAATGACCCGACTCTCCAGTAGGCCTATAAAAGGTTTCTCTAACAGCCTAAGTCTATAACGACAACACTCAAGCAGGTCTATGACCAGTCTATTATCAGTCTCTTTAGCATGTCCACAGCATAAAACTAGAGCTGTCTACGCATGTCCGTCTACAGCATGACTAGCGATGTCTATATGTACTGCATAGGTCTTACTGATATGGGCAGCCCCATGCTACATATCCTGATGCCCAGTTTGTAGGGGGAGTCTGAGTTGTACTGATCAGCCATGTGCTTCATGAAGGCTGCCGGGTCCACCTGGCTGTGATTCTTCCTCCGAAACTCTCGCAAGCTCTGCAGACAGATCCAGATCAACATCAACATAGTATACATATACATGTATACGTGTATATACAGTAATGCAGATGTGCAGACCCCCCCCCCCCCCTTACCCTCAGGATGTCCACTGTCTCTATGGGGACGATGTCGTCGTCGCGGGTGTTGCCGTCGATCTTGAACATGCGGTGGATGAGGGGCAGCTTGCAGAGCGGGCCCAGGTTGAGCTCCTCGTAGCGGCGCTTGTCCTTCAGGCTGGCCAGGGCCCCGCCCACCTCGTACAGCGTGCAGACCGACGACGACGCCTCCAGGGACTGGCAGACACGCATGCGGGCAAACACTGGTCAGTGACTTTACACCGACACACCGGTCAGTCACTTTACGCGCGTGTATCGTTCGGTGGTCTTGTTTGACATTCTTTACAGAGAGTGAGCGAGTGAGAGAGTGAGAGAGTGAGTGAGTGAGTGAGAGAGAGAGCACCTATACCTGTATGAACATGTTGACCTCTCTGATGCTGCGCTGCAGCTCCTTCAGCGCGGGCAGCTGCCAGCGCGTGATCCCTCCAGCTTCCAGCGAGGACACCTGCATCAGCTGGCACACCCGCATCACCACCTGCAACCAGGAAGGGCTTAGCCACGCCGCGCACATTACACATAACGGAGAACAGGGTAACACATGAACCCAGGGAGACAGACAGGTGAACAGGCATACAGGCAGGCAGAGAGACAGAGGTGAACAAGAATACAGGCAGGCAGGCAGAAAGACAGACGAACAACCAAACAGGTAGGCATAGAGACAGACATATACACAGACAGACATGTGAATAAGCCAGCAGGCAAGCAGAGAGACAGACAGACAGACGAACAAGCATACAGGCAGGCAGAGACTGACAGACTGGTGAATGTAATGGCTCTACAAACATTCACAGAGACAAATACAGAAACACGGGTAGTATTTCACAGGGTCTAACGTCTGTGGATCTCCCTGCCTCCCTTGCCAGTTCCTCACCCTCTCCTGAGTGACCAGTTCCCCCTCAGCAGCCAGGTCTCGAACCACGTCCCCCACCAGGCTGTTGACCGTGTCTACGTCCAGATTCGTCCTCCTCCTCCTCCTCCCGTCCCCCTCTTCCTCACTGAGAGCCTCGGCCGCCCTGACGTTGGCCCCGTGGACCTGCCTGAGCTGGGCATGGTAGGCCGCCGTGAAGACCTGGGCCTTTCCTGGGCTCCGCGTCCCACTCCTCTGCCTCCTCTCCTGGGATCGGGCCGGCCCCACATCCCTCTCCAGGGCGGGGAAGTCAGATGCCGGGAAGGCCTGTTTGGGTGTCAGGGGAGCGGGCTGTGGAGGCTGAGGTGAAGGACAGGGGGCTGGGGATGGGGCTTGGAATGGGAATGAGGCTGGGGCTGAGGGCTGCGGCAGCTTGGCGGGAGGCTGGGTGCCAAACTGCAAGCTGACAGGTGTGCTATCATAGAGGGGTGGACCAGAGCAGGTTCGGGCGGGCTGGGGGGAGCCCCCTGCATTGCTGGGGGGGCCATAGTGACAGAAAGAGGGCGGAGGAGGGGGGCCGGACCTGGAGGAGGGTCTGGAGCAGGGGGGAGTGGTCGACTTCACCCTCCCTGGCCCCGCTCCGAAGGAGAAGAGGGACCACGGCGGGTCCAGCCCGGCCGGAGAGCCCGACCTCGGGGGGGTGGGGGCCAGGCTGGTCCCTGGGGGACTGTGGGTCCTGTGGAAGACCTGCTGGCCCTTCACCAGGACCTGGTCCCCCAGGGAGTCCACCAGGGCGGCCATGGAGCTGTAGCCTAACCTGGAAAGGGTCAGGTTCCGACGGTACCTCTGCCCAAAGGCCACGGCCAGGACCTTGAGCGGGATCCCCTCGGGGCTCTGCTCCAACAGGTACAGGAGATCCCTCAGATCTTTCTCCTTCTCCATCGCCGGAGACAGAGCTGGAGAGGAGAGGGAGACCAGGGAAGATATGTCAGTGTCAGTGACTGGGATTCTTGAGCAAACAGCAGAGACACTCCCTGAGGTATTCATAACAGGTAGGGCTGGACCATCTTAAGCAAAACCACTGCTATTACACTGGGTGCAGTTTGTGTGTCATAATAAATGTCAAGCCAAGGAGACCAAAACACCTTTGTCCCCTTTTTCCTGAAAACATGTCATTGGTTTTTCTAGTTTCTCATCCACACCTTGATCCAGTTGAAAAAGAATACACTGTGCCTAACCCCACTGTATTACCAACCTGTTCCTCTTAATTCAGCCTCTGTCCTTGATGAATAAAACACTTGATATCCTGTATAAACTGTATTCTCCTTAGTCCTCCAACCAAAAGCTCCAGATGATTCAACAAATACTACCAAATAACCTACTATCCCTAAATAAAAATCCTAACAAAAAAAGCTAAGAGTAGTAAGATAGTTACTAGCTACACGTGCCCCAATTTAAGCTTTAAAGTTTAAAATGTAAATACTCTTTTAAACCTACATGCTTTTGAGCAAATCTGAATTTAACAAAAATTGTATGTACTTGTCTTACCAAAAATATGGAATAACTGAAGATAATGCAGGTACGCTTCTCCCTTGTTGTTCTTGGTTTTGTTGTTACCCCCAATTTCATCTTCTCAACCCCTCCCACTTTCGTATGTGCACCAATCGCACGCCTCCACAGGAGAAACGAAAGTGTAAGACGCGAGTCACACACACAGCTGATCGGCTGAGTCTCATTTTCACTGAAACGCTCCCTTCCCGTTTTGGTGACGTCACCCGTACTTAATTCAACAGTGAGGAAGTCGTATCTCTTTAGAAAGGTTTATCTTTATAGGCGTCACAGTTTGCAAAAGGATGGGTGTGGACAACCGGACAGAAATGCAGTCTATCTGCTGCACTGAAACAGACCAAACAAAACTGAAAGTGTCGCACAGCGCTGGTCAGGAAAGAGAGAGGGAAGGGGGGAGAGGAGAGGGAGAGAGGGAGAGAGAGAAAGGAGCTTCTGTTTCAATTCCTTGATCTGCCACAGCTGAGGTCATATGAGGTGTTGCCTAGGAAACCATGTGACTTCCAAAACAGCCACATACCAGAGAGTATTACAGGACCACCCTGCACTTTCACACAATGAAACTCAAGCTGTTTTGTTGTGGGTTTTGAGTGTGGCCTAATGGATTATCATCACATCAGCCAGAGAAAAGCAGAAGCCGGTTGAAGTGATCTTGCACTGTATTGTATTGTACGGTGGTGTTGTCTCATTGTCCTGTCTGGCATTCTGTATTTATTAGGGCTGCCGCGAATATTGATGTCGACGCATTTTCAGCGTCAACGTCGTCAATGACATCTTTTAAAACAATTTTTTTATTATAAAAAATACAAAAACGCTTCAATTCATTATAACAAGTGTTCTTCTTCAATATCACATCGTAATTGGTGCTTGCATGACGTCGGTCGTTGTTGGCTCAAGTCATTGGTCGGCTCCAGTCAACGCTCAAATATCATGGCAGATGCAGAGTCCGACTTGGTTCCGAAACCCGAGTCCTCAAATACCCGAGGCTTCAAAAGTATGGGAATACTTCGACTTAACGCTATCACCAAACAATAAGGTGGTTTGTACACTGTGCAAAGTTTCAATGGCTTACCACAGCAGCACTTGCGCTATGCACGAGCACCTGAAAAGAAAACATACAGGCGCCAAAAAGGCAAAACCACCGTTGTCTGGTATTGTCTATTCATGTTTATAAGTGATAGCCTTTTTAATCTATGTTGTCATTGTAGCTGCTAAATACACGCATTATTAAAGCTATAAAGTTGTCTGCCTGCTACCTTAGAGTTTCCATTGAATAGATGTTTAGGTAGGTTAGAATCGGGGTTTATTCTATGTTGGTCGATAAGATGGCTCTCTAGGTTAGCTCCTTGCTATTTAGCTAACTTGTTAACCGTAACCATGACGCTTTGCTAGGACAATGGAGGCGTATGAAGTGATTTAAAGACATTAGCCCTACTCCGGCTCTAGAGTGTGGTAAATGTAGACTACCTGGTTCTTAGATAATTGGCGAATATCGCTATCTAATCATTACCGAACTGGCATGAGCACCAGCCCAGAACCAGCACCTTGGAATTTTTGGTTTAAAAGGGGTGTGTGTTCGTGTATGTTGGGATATGTTATGTACCTTATCTAAATATTTTAATTAACGTTGGAGTTGTTAAAAATAAAATAAAAAACTTTTGAGGAAAATGAATCGTTTAGATTAATCGACTAATATAGTCGATTAATCGATAAAATAGTCTACAGATTAATCGAAAGAAAAATAGTCGTTAGTGGCAGCCCTAGTATTTATGATGGATTGTTTTTTCATACCTGGCCACAACCACATTTTCCCAGAGTGGGATAATAAAATTGGACTTGACTTGGGACTGTATGTACGACATGTAAGACCAGGGGCCTCATGTATAAAATATTGCGTAGCTTTCATACCAGACGATGGCGTAAAGCCAAAACTTGAAAAGTACCTACGCACAGAAATATTCACATGTATAAAGTAGGGCTGTCAAGCGGTTAAAGTATTTAATCGTGATTAATCGCATTATTTCACATGATTAATTGCGATTAATTGCAATGAATTGCTAACTATTTCATCTGTTAAAATGTTACCCCAATAAATGATAACATTAACAGGGTGTACTTAACTTCAAATAGGCCTAACTAGATGATAATGTCCATATAACAAGTTCAGATGGAACACAACTTAAATTGTGAAGGAGTTTTATTCACTCACAAACCATACTGCTGCAGCTATAATAAACATCCACAAAATTAGACTTCTGGAAAATAAAATACATTTAAGACATGTGTCATAGCCTACTACGATATCCTGCTCCATAATATTCAAATCTCACTCAAACATAGGCTACTTCAGATACTTAAGCAACCACAGATTGACCTTAATATTGAACAAGACAGTTTGTATTTTGTGGAACCCAGTCCGCTGCTCGCTTCTTTTGCGAGTGTTGTCTGCCATGTTACAGGAGCGAACGCTGCTGCTGCTACTGCTAAAGTGCTAACACTGCTGCTGCTAGCTGTCTGCTTTGCTTGCATCCGATAGTTTAGGCTGGAAGTACTCCGGTGATAACTAAACTCAGCCTGACAATCAGTACATACAGCCTTAGTTTTGTCAACCGAGCCGTCTCGCAACTTCTTGAACTTACCATCTAAAATCCCTCTCTGCTTCATTCAGCTACCGTCGGTAGTCGAACTCATGAGGCAACAGATGATTCCCAGGGTCAAAAAGAAACCCGCGTTAACGGCACTTTTTTTGTCGCGTTAAAGTGAGTTATTAACGCATTAACTTCGCCAGCAAATGTTCTTATGTTCTCAGACAGTGTTAGCCTATTGGAGGAGCCCGAAAACTCCGAAAATTTGGTGGCCGGTAGATCACCAATTTAAAAAAACTGTGCGAGTGTCGTCAACTGTGCCAGTGATACCGCGAGTCGAGATACAATTTGAAAACAAGCGTTTTGTTATGAACAGTAAAGTCTGGACTGATAATGAGGACGTAGAGTGTAGCGGAGCTTAACGACTGTATTTCCAGTTTTTGACATATGATGATGTATGCACAGTAGGCTACTAGCCTAAATAGGCCTACATAGGTTATACACGTATTCTGCAGTTATTTAAAGGTAGGATATGTGATGTTATCTGCATTCCATGCAGTCGGGCATTTCCCCCTCCTGCACTCCGGTATAGTGGACAATATGATGGTGAGACAGCGATTTGATTTTAAATTTGAGTTGGATTGTAGGTACAAGGTGTTTATGGAACAATTATCACTCAGTAGGCTACAAGCTCAAATAATACTGATTGATTAAATTGTCATGATAAGGATGACATTTAATGAAAAAAAAAACGTGAGTGAGGAAAACAAAATAGGCCTATTTAAATATTAGAGTAATCGTTCTTCCCGTACATAGGCCTACGGGAGGGTCAGAGTTTGTGTGGAGGACCGCACATTCTCCCGTCAAGTTTTTTTATTTTTTATAAATCACAACCTTTGCGTGGAAAGTGGCGTATTCGCACATTTTCAGCCCCGTTTTGTGCGTACACAAGCTTTATAAATGAGACCCCTCATAGTCTCTCTGACAAAGGAAACTCTGCGCGTCTCATGTGCAATACCAATAACAAATTAAACCGAATATTCTGATTAAGTTCCCTTCAGACTCAGGCAGGGCCGTAGGCAGGGCCCAAAATATACTGAGGTCATGAGTCAGAACTTCTAGGCGGGTTCAGGGGCATGCTCCCCCGGATTTTTTAAAATTATATATTTGTTTAATTACTTTATTTAAATCTGGCAATTTTCAGAGTCTTAAGCAGCAAAAACATCTTCATTATGACTTTTGAATAGGTTTATTTGGTTGTTATCAGAGAACATCACCCAATTATCATGCATTAAACATCTGACTTTTAAAACGTATACAGTTCTGTAATAGTCTCTTCCTTTTATAGTACCTGCTCTATCTCTCTCATCACTGCTCCTCTTCTTGCTGCTTGGCCCAAAGGTGAGCTTGGTTTGACACAACCTTTTCCTCCCTATCCTGTTTTTCCTTTAGTGAAGAATATAAACACAGTCAATCCTAAACAGTCAATCCTAAACTGAGAAATGAAAACAATATGCCATCATAGATGTGTCAGAAATCTTAAACCTTGAGGGCGGTGTGGAGCTTTTGAAATTGAGGTAAAAAATGAGGCATTCTGAGGCTTTTTGAATGACCATTATGGTGACTCATGAAGTAAGGGCAAGTTACCACAAAAAAATATTTATTATTATTATTCTGAAAATTAACCGGATGTTTTATTTTGTATCTGCCGTGTTGCTGCGTTGTGCTCCGGCATCCGGAATAAATATATAACAGGTTCAACATCAGACATTGAGAAATCAACACTGAATAAACGTTTCATTTTCAATCCGTCACATCAATGACATATCAATCGCAAAATGAATGTCGATTCACCGGTGGAAATTGATTGACGACCGGTACTGACGGAGTTAACCAAACTTTGATTCGATGTTTCCTTATCTGAGTAGTACAGTAGGCTACGCTGGGCTGCAATAAAAATATTTCCACATGAAAATGAATTTTCTTCTCACAGTCATCTGCCACTTAAACTTCTATCAACCTACATGTTTAGTTTGATGCGCTCCTCTAGTGCTTTCTATTGCGGTAACAACATCAGCGTCCGACTTGTGTGTGGTGGTTACCATAGCGACGGTGCGTTTTGTTGACGACGCGCAGCACGTATGTCCAAACTCTCGAGCTACTCTTGGCTCTTCAAGTATAAAATCACACAACACCACAGAGAGCTGCACTAGAACGACAACTACCAACAACGACACCAGAAACTAGCTGGAATAGAACTGTAAGCTATAACAGTAGCCAGTTGCATAAAAATAGACCTATTAGTCTTAGACTTAAATGTAACTTAAAGTCTGACTTGCCATAGACACAAGCCCCCACCCCTCGCCCTGAAGCAACGGCCCCGGTGGATGTAGGCATAGACATAATAAAATGACTCTTTATTATGTCTATGGATGTAGGTGGTATTGCATTACGGTTACGTCACCGACTCTTCCGGTCGTTTTCTATCTCCTCCAATAATTTTGGGGGGATTCTCGAACCTGGCTCATACTACGCCTACTAGCTTTTCATTGAATCATTTTTCCAGATTTTTGCTATGATTGAAACCAATTCGAAATCGGTAAACTAGCAGCCCATTTATTTGCTTACGTCAAGAAAAGTTGCCTGCAAATGGCCTGCGGATACTAACAGGGCACGAGCACAAAAGTTCACATTGGCCGATAGCCGATTTACATTGAGCTGAATGAGCCATAGACTTATATTGAATGAGCACAGGGAGAAATGGCTTGAGTTGCCTGCCTTGTTGTAGCAAGTTTAGCAAATCGTTGTCACACATGAAATGTTGTTAATATAGTTTATTCCCCTTATTTTCAAACAGATTTGATTTTTCGTAAAAACGTTCATGACATGATGGCAAATATATTATGTTAAGCGCGAGCATAGATTGCTGGCTACTACACAGTGACAGAATACATTTCCGTTAAGTTTGCATCATGTGTCTGATTCTTATGGGATTGTACCCCATTCTGCCCATAGATACTGCAACTGCAATGCCCACACGCTCATAACCATATAAATCTATGCTCGCGACTGGTTGTTGCAAAGTATGACGTGTACAGCTAGTTGCAAGCGTGCACGAGGTCTCGGAGCTAGGGAAAAAAAGAGCCACTGTTTAAAGCTAGACCGGAAGACACGGAAGTGGAAATATGGCCGCGCCTAGTCTCGAGCTCTCGCTTGCCTCACTGCGCCACTAAGCACTTTTTATAGAAATGAATGGGGACGCCATCTTGGAAGACATAAGTAGCTGTCTCTTTATATTAAATCTATGATTTTCTTTACTTTTCATACAAGAATTGCAGCTCAAAGTGCTTTACAAAAAATCTACAAAAACAACAATACAAGTGTTGATCTACCTATCCGCACTCTATCTGCGGTCTCTCGAATCCGTCTTAGATCTGAGCTGCCACTTGCAGTTTCTAATACACAAACGTGACAAGGGGGAAGACAAGACGGGAATACATTTTCAGCATAACATGAGGAGAGAGAGGAGGAAAAAAAGGCAACCCCCAGACTATGCTCCTAGAGGAGTACAGTGTGGGAACAGGAAAACACCTCAGCACATAAGCACATACATTGTACAACATTACAGAACCACATGACTTGCAACGGGGAGGGGGGAGGGGTATGGACAAGCAGCATCTGGACCTGCAGCCATATAGGCGCTGGTCACACACCCGCCAGCCACACCGGGGGAACAAACAGGCGAAGGCGTTGGGTGGGGGAAGGGGTGTGTATGAGTGTGCCTGGGTTGGCTCCTTCGCCTAGGCCACAACCAGTCAGATACTCTGTTCGCAGATTGTATTGCCATGGAGACAGCCTTGATCAGGTCCCAGACAGAGACAACAATCCTCAGGTGTCTGTTGGAAGGGGGTAGGGAATGCAATAGAAGTCTCGCTGCAGCGCTCTTCAGGGGAGTTGTTGTTCCAGCAAAGGCCTTGGCCAAGGCCTGTGCTGGTTAGAGTGCTGAAAGCAGATAAGATTGGGGTTGTTTGGTCGAGTAGCCACATTCCAATTTGCACGTCTACTCCTTTTTCCACCGGTCTCCGTCAGTCCAATCATTTCGGCCAGCCTTAGGGGGCTTTTTTACAGCTGTAGCCTTTTGCTTAATTTGCCAGGGCAGTGCTTAATCCAATAAGCAAAAGCCTGTAATCGTGGTTCCAAATAGGTGCATGTCTTCAATGTCCTCCACGGAAAGCGCCGCTGGACACCCGACGCATCCATCGAGAAGCCAGCTGCAAACGTCCCATCAGGACAGGCAGGTTCCCCCAAACCCAAGATGGTCAATTGCATTAAGAGACCAGCTGATCAAATCCATGATTTTTAGTTCTGAGAGTGGTACGGAGAGAGTCTCTCAGTATAAGACACAAGACACAGGACTAGACAATACGATAGAAGCCAAGTAGGGCTCCCTCAGGGGAGGAGAGGGAGAAAATGCGACCGCCTTCGTCGAGAGCCAAAGAAAAGGTCCATGGAAGAACCATAAGAGCATGTAGTTTAGCAAGTTACAATTAAACAACATCAATCTCTAAGTGCAAGTGTACCTGTAGAAAAAGCAAGCAACAGTAAAAATAAAATTAAGATTAACTAAAATAGAATATTTCGCAGCAAATACAACAGTTTAAATTAGTTAACACTAACCAACAAGATCAACAAGTCTCTAAGCAAGAGTCATTGTGATCCTGGAGGAAACTACCATTGGGTTCAGCAAACCATTCCTAAGTACCGCTGTACTCCCGGAACAAGTGCGTCTTGAGCCTTCTTTTGAAAGTGGAGAGACAGTCTGCTTTTTGCAGATGATGTGGTCCTGTTGGCTTCATCGGGCCGTGACCTTCAGCTCTCATGGAGCGGTTCACAACCGAATGTGAAGCGGCTGGGATGCGAATCAGCACCTCCAAATCTGAGGCCATGGTTATCGACCTGAAAAGGGTGGAGTGCCATCTCCGGGTCGGGGAGGAGATCCTGAACCAAGTGGAGGAGTTCAAGTATCTCGGGGTCTTGTTCATGAGTGAGGGAAGAATGGAGCGCAAGGTCGACAGGCGGATCGGTGCGGCGTCCGCAGTGATGCGGGCTCTGCATCGGTCCGTCGTGGTGAAGAAGGAGCTGAGTCGAAAGGCGAAGCTCTCTATTTACCAGTCGATCTACGTTCCTACCCTCACCTATGGTCACGAACTATGGGTAGTGACCGAAAGAACGAGATCGCGAATACAAGCGGCCAAAATGAGCTTTCTCCGCAGGGTGTCCGGGCTCTCCCTTAGAGATAGGGTGAGAAGCTCGGTCATCCGGGAGAGGCTCAGAGTAGAACTGCTGCTCCTCTGCGTCGAGAGGAGCCAGCTGAGGTGGCTCGGGCATCTGATTAGGATGCCTCCTGGACGCCTCCCTGGTGAGGTGTTCCGGGCACGTCCCACTGGGAATAGGCCCCGGGGAAGACCCAGGACACGCTGGAGGGACTATGTCACTCGGCTGGCCTGGGAACGCCTCGGGGTCCCCCAGGAAGAGGTGGTGGAAGTGGCCGGGGAGAGGGAAGCCTGGGCGTCCCTGCTTAGGTCGTTGCCCCCGCGACCCGATCCCCGGACAAGCAGCAGATGACGACGACGACGAGACAGTCGGTGTCTCTGATGGAGGTGGGGTTGATTCCACCACTGGGGGGCCAGGCAGGAGAAGAGCTTGTGTTGGGACCGGGCTGTCTTGAGCGGTGGGACCACCAGGCGGTTGTCTGAAGAACACCGTAGGTGTCGGGTGGGATTGTAATGCTGCAGGGGAGACCTGATGTAGTCGGGTGCAGTCCCTTTCACTGCTCGGAAGGTCAGTACCAGGGTCTTGAATCTGATGCGGGCCGTGATGGGTAGCCAGTGGAGGGAAATGAGGAGTGGGGTAACGTGGGAGCGTCTAGGAATATTGTAGACCAGGCGCGCCGCTGCGTTATGAATCCTCTGAAGAGGGCGGGTTGCACATGCTGGGAGACCAGCGAGCTGCGAGTTGCAGTAGTCCAACTTGGAGAGGACAAGTGCTTGGACAAGCAGCTGGGTGGAGTGCTCAGACAAGTATCTCCTGATCTTCCGGATGTTGTAGAGGGTGAATCTACACTTACCGCAAGGTTTAGCAGGGGGAGAGGTGGCTAACTTTTTTACCTCAAATTAAGTCAGTCTTACAGTGCGTGTCCACTGCAGCAACGCAAATCGCTTGCCATTGCTCGCCTTCCCACAGTTCACCACGCTCGGGGGCGTTTCAAACGGATGAATGTAGAATGTAGTTCTCTAAAATCACTGTTGTAGTTGTCATGGCCAAGTGTGCAGACTTGGGTCTACGTAGTTGCAACATCAATCAAAATACAACTTGTATCCAAAATACAAAAATGCTAAATAGACGTTGTACACGTTGACATGTGTAAAAAACGTTTTACTATATTCCTCAGTCTCTGCTACAGTAATCTGTCAATACAATAGTGAGTTCCAGCTGGGCTAGCTAGCTAGCTTGTTACTACAGAACGAAGTTACGTAATGTCACTAGACTGAATTAGAAAGTACAAGCACCAACAACTTCGGCAACCTTGCGCCATGCATCGTTTTTTTATTAAATCCTCTGTACAAATACAGCTATGTATCGTACAGGACTGGGTAAGCCACACAAACGATTAGTTTCTCCTCCACCTTGAAAGCCAGAAATGTTTACCATGGTTGCTACGTTACGAGAAACAAGAAAACACTCCGATTGGCCATCACTAGCGAAAATCGCTTCTCATTTGCATAAAGTTGAGAAAATCTCAACTCTGTTGCGTCGCGTCGCTACCCACAATGCACCACGCAAGCGATTTGCCTGGCTCCATAGAAAATGAATGGAAGACATGTTGTCGCTTGCATCGCGTCACTGCAGTGGACACGCACTGTTACTATTTATGCAACAGACAGGCTTAGTTCGACTAGTCGAAGGCCGCGTTCACACTTGACTTATTTTTTCAGAAAAAAGCACTGCCTTCAGCGCCTTTTTACATACAACCCTATGGGAAAGGGAAAAGGCGTCTGCCTTTTAAAAAAAGCGGCCGCCTTTTAAAAACTTCTAAAAAAGCGCTGAGCCCGACGCCTTTTTTAGTTCAATTTTTTCAACTTTTCAGAAAAGCGCTGGGTGACATCAAGTGCCTTTTTGACAGCTGACCAATTAGGACGAGGAGAGTAGGTAGGAGTGTACCTTCCCCAGTAACCTTCTAGTAACTTCTCTCCTCGTCCTGATTGGTCAGCTGTTAAAGGCGCATGACGTCACCCACCGCTTTTCTGAAAAGTTGAGAAAATTGAACTCAAAAAGGCATCGGTCTCAGCGCTTTTTTAGAAGTTTTTAAAAGGCAGCATGTAAAAAGGCTCTTTTTCTAGCGCTTTTCTAGAAGTCAAGTGTGAACACGACCTAAGGCTAAGACTAGTCTTAAATTAAGTTTATGAAACTGGCCCCAAAAGATGCTAACAAGAGCATGGTTATTGCACAACAACAAAGAGGCTACTATGGTAACAGCACTCTAAACAACAAAAACATTCTTACCTGTTGTCCTAGTAACAGTTACAGTCTGTGACGGCTGAGTGTCCCCCCTTTCTTCCTCCTCTCCGCCCCTGCCCCTTCTCCTTTTCACCGGCAAGCCCTGCTGCGATTGGTCCAGCGCTGGCTGGCTCTTCAACCTCAGCACGTTCTTCTTCTCTTGTCTCTCCACACATACGCTGTCCCCCAGGGCCAATGGCAAGTCCTTCAGCCTGCTCAGGCCATAGTCGGCCAGGGTCAAAGGTCGGCCGTACAGCTGCTTGTACTGGCTGCGCAGCTTTGACACCTCCACCCCACTGGGGACATTAGCGAGCAAGGCCATCATCTCCTCCTTTAGCTTCTGCAGGGGGAAAGCTACTGAAAGAAGAAGAACATCACTCACACACGCGGAAAATGATCTTGAGTTTGTTGACGCTACGCTGTAAACAAGTCGGAGAGCAGATTTGGACAGATAAAAGGCATCAAGCGTCGTTCCACCAGAAGCTCCTCACCTCTGTTTCTCGTCTGTGAGAGGCGACCCTTCCCACGGGCAGAAGCACATTCCCTTGATGAGGACGGAGACGGTGAGGAAGATGATGATGATGAAGAGGATGGAGACGAGGGGACGATGATGGCGGGGGGCTCCGGGGCCAAGAGGGGCCACACAGTCAGCCCTCCGGTGGAGGAACAGTGGAGGTGCTCTGACATCTTCCTCAGATGCCCCTCCAGAACAGACAGTCTGGGGTGCACAGGGAGACAGCATTAAAACAGCAGCGACTGGGGGGCTTCAAAGGTCCAAAATTATAACCAAGGTTTTAAATAAGAATGTAGGATTGTTTCCTTATTATTCTTGTTAAGTCAATGCCAACTGCTATTTAAAAGAAATTAACAGTTGGAATAAAATGATGATCTGTAAAAATTAAAAAAAAACAACAACTGGAATATTGTCAGCCACTAATGACTAGATACTATTAAAAGACTATTAAAAAATGTCATATTAGTAGCGCCATAAATAACTCGAGAATGGATTTATACTGGACTGGATTTCAGCAATTAGTACAAACTAGTACTTTCAGTAACTGTAATCTGTACAGTATTATTCGGTAACTGACTGTACTGACAAAATTCAGTAACTAATGTGCTTTTGGAAGGAGTTTAAACAACTTGAGTGTGGATGAGAAGTGCTGCTTGCCTGGTGGAACCTGCCAGGACCAGAGGCTTGCCGTACGTGCTCAGGTAGAGCTTCTGCAGCTGCCAGATAGAGAGGCCCTCTGGATGCTCCACACACAGTCTCACCAGCTCTCTCTCAGTCTCCTCCATGCTTACCTTCAGCCAGGACCAAGCAGGGGAGATATATAGCGACAGTGGACTATGAAATCCTATAAAATAATCTTGTCATTGATTATTGTTCGAGACTGACCGCTAAGAGAAGTTTTTTTTTCTCCTGGCCAGCTCAAACACATACGATCTTGCAAGTCCTCATTGGGTAAGACCCTTGTTGGGGCTGCTTATCTGTTCTATCATACCTGGAAGCAACATACAATAGTGGTATTAGAAGTAGCTAGTTAAGTTAACAGGAATAAGAACCTCGGTCTTAACTAAATAGCTTTAGCATACTAGCTAATCCAGCTAACTAACCACCGAAAACAGTAGCAAACACGTGTTCTAGAATGAAAGACGGTTAATCAACGTTGTCAGCATCTTGACAAGCATCTATCCTTCACTGAACTAGGCTAGCAAATTCTTAACATCTGAAATCCTGCTATATAGCTAGCGAGTGAACTAATATTACAGCTGGTAGCATAAAATGAGATGTTGGCAAATAATTCTCTGGCACATCTTCTGTTGTTATACGCGTATGAGATAAACATTACTTTCAGAGGAAACTTAAATGCAAGCCATTTCCCCCATTCAAGCAGCCACTGTTGTTAGCTACTGACCTAACTGTTCGCTGCTGTTACTAGTTAGCCTACTTCTTCTGAACACTATCTGGGGAGAGGGGAGGAATGGTGGTATATATAAAGTTAGACTGCCACCTTGTGGATCGGATACCAAAGAAAAACACTTGAATAAAGTACATATTTCATTTATTGAGGCAATTACAAAGTGTTAACTGTGTTAGACTGACACTTAGGTTAGTTTTTCAATAATGAATTGTGTTAATTTAGGTTTTTACTTTCCACAGTGATGTCATGAGTCAGCGAAACATAGACATGTTTGAAATCACATATCACATTTATGTGTGCTATGCCTAAAAGACTGGGGCACAAAGGCGATCAAATAAACACACCTGAGGCCGATTTTTTTTAAATAACCACTAACAGACATGAACTTTGTATAATGACACTTTTTGAAAACGGTAAATCCCCCCCCCCCCCCCCCTATACACACACACACACTTTTTATTAAGAGGATTATATCTAACGACTGCATCCTCGGTTTTTTTTTTTAAAGCTGTCCAACCAACAATTGAAAACAAACCAACAACTGGTTGGAAGATAGTCAAGATAATTTGTCTGACTCCCATTTTCAAACTGGGACAATCACAATGGTGTTTCCACCATTGGGGGACATAAAGGCAGTTGATCTAAACAGTTGCCTCTGAACTGTATGTCATGTATTACACTATCACGGCTAAGGATTGTCAGCTCCACACAAATTTGTATTTGACATCCTTCATTTTGTCTCTGTAAACAGCATCAAATAACTCTGCTTGGGCCACAGTGAGCTGGTTCTTCCAGTCTCCTACGACTCCTGGGGAAAACGGCATACAGAAAATGATAAAGTACAATCACTGAGTTAGGTATTGTGACGCCACGAGAGGCTACACAGCCCTCAGCGGGACAGCTCAAAATAGTGCGAGGACACTGGGGTTGAACGAAAACAAGGGATTTATTAACGATCCTCAGAATTAACAAACACTTTCAAATCTTACATAGGATGTTAGAAAAAACGTATACGGCGCCTCTTCCAGCCGCAGGAATCCTTCTCCTCACCCAACCCCACTTAACTGTGGCTCTCCCTCTTTAACCAAACCCTTTTGGTCATTAGGGTCAGATCAGTCCCAGGTGTGCGGGAATGCCCCGCTTTGAGGGAGGGATGGAGCTCCCGACTCCCCCAGCAGAGGGAGCTATAGCTGCTCAGGGCTGCAGACACCTCTGGGGAAAGTAGCACCCCTCCAGGACCCAGCCTCTCGTGACGTCACAGTATATTTAAGATCAACACTAACAGTTGAAGCAGATGATTTTCTCCAATCTAGTAGTTGATTTTTCTTCCTTAGCTCTTGACTACAGAAATACTGTAGAACTGTGCTCTTCTGAACCTTGATTGTCTATACTATTTGTATCTTTGGATAAAAGTGTCTGCTAAATGAATAAAATGCTAATGTATCAAGAAGTATAGAAAGTTCAAAGCAAAATAACCAAAAGTCTAGCTCAGTGAAACAAAAGCATTTGCCTGCAGATCAAAAGTTCCGAGGTTCAAACCCACCCTGTATGTCACTCTGAATTCCTCCCTTGTGGATCTCAAAATATTAAACATACAGATAAAGAAAACATCCTTAAGAATACAAGGAGGGTGGTACCTTTCCTGAGGAATTCTGATTTGGTCTGGTCCATGAACTCGCTTGGTACCAGGGAGTAGTTGGACATCTTGTTTTGCTTCATGTTCTTGAACATGCAGTGGTCTGCTATCTTCTCAAGCACCTCGGGGGTTAAGGACCTGTCCATGAAGAGGGCAATCCTGGCCACAGAATCCCTCAGGTCCTGCCAGGATGCAGAAACAGTGGTGTAGTTACTCAACCTGCTGTCCTCCCTGTGGCTACCCTTAACCAATCATCACAGCTTATTCTGTAGTGGACCAATGGGAAAAGAGAAAACCATTTAGAACAAACAACAAAGTAAAATTCTCTTTGCAGAAAACAGAGTAATATTCCATGAACTGACATCACTGTAAAAAATGCTAAGGCATGAACAAACACTATTTGGAAAAGGACTAAGCTGTTCAAGACAAGACAGAAACCGTTCTCATTTGATACAGTCCAACCAATGTGTTAAAAGTATGTGTGTATTGTACTGATCTTCATTCATGGCATACCATAATACTGTGGTAGAGATCTGCTGGAATCTAGTAAGACACTCACCCATATCATCTCCTCATAGGAGATGTACATAACACGGTCCTGGTCCTTTGCATTCAACCAACCCTTAATGTGGTCGAACCATGAACCAAACATAACTGAAACCACGAGCACACAAGAATTCTCATACAGAAAACTTCAATTTACATGCTTGATGTGTCAGCAAAGATTAATGGTAATTAATTAAAGAAAAATAACCTAGATGACAACATGAATACAATTAAAATTGATTTCTACAATTTAAGATATTGTATGGTGTGTGGTAATGTGATATTTTGTCTTTAACTACTTAACTATAATGGCATGGGTATATGTATCCACAGAGAATTCATTCAGAATAAACACAGCATGCATGGACAATAAGGGGTGGGAATCTTTTGGTACCTCACAATTCGAATCAATTCTTGGGGTCACAATTAGATTAAAAATCTATTCTTGATTTTTCTGAGATTTGTTGAAAATAAATACAAATATAAAAACATAATTTAAAAAACGGATTCACATAAATTTGTGAATCGGTCTGAATCGCTATCAGACTGAATCCCGATTCAAATGTAAATCGATTTTTTCCCCCACCTCTAATGGACAAGTACATTTCCTTCCACTAACACAGACACGCAACACCTACGTTCACCAGCACAGTACCTTTTCCACTGAGAAACTTCTGTAGGAAATCGTCCTGTGATTGGGGATTAACCAAGTAGGAGGCCATCCCATAATAATGGTAGGAAGATGTGAACACATCTCTGGGGTTCCTCATGATGTAAATCACCTGGCCAAAGAACAAGTCACACTAATTGATGAATTATTCATCTTAGTATTAAATCAACTATTAAATTGATAACACCATTACCTCTGTAGGAAAGACAAGGTTCACAGTCTTGTGTGAGATCATACTCACTCACATAATTGCCATTTCTGCAAGATCCCATTCAGTTTTCAAAACACACACCTGTTGTATTCCATTCCAGGTGGGTAATGACCTCCGATGGGAGACTGCACCCTACCTTGGGCTTGTCTTTGAAGAAGGACTGGGGCATCATGTCATAGTGGAAGTGTGTGGCAAACAGGCGAGGAGAAGGCCTCTGTTCCAGGTTGAGAACCTGGGCCCTGTGTTCCTCCAGCCAGGGAACCCGGTCCCAGTTGGGCTGGGTCAGAACTGAAGTCAAGTCTCCACCACTCTGAATCAGGGGAGTGATCTCCTGCATCCATGTTGTGCCTGGAACACAGACGTTTGCACGGTTATGGCAGTCTTTTGGGGCGATTTCTTTTATTTTAATAAACGCAGATTTGCGACATGGAAAGCCCAGCAGAGGTGGAAATGATACACATGGAAAGATTACGGGTCCAGGGTACTATGTTGGGCTCAATTTGTTTCCATGACTAAATCCACTGCATGTAAACCTACAGACAAAACGTATTTGTCTGTTGTTTGTAACTTAGGTTACAAAGGTTTTATGGAGCTATACTCTGCCTACATCATCTGTACTGGACTTCTGAGCAATGAAATAATGATTTATATTTGGGCATCCCAATTAATAGCACCTTTTTACTACCTACAAGTATAAGTGTTAATGATAACATTCATGGGTAACATTGTCTAAACATCCCTTTAAAGACCACCAATTTAATGCAATCTTTACCAAAATGGACAATTCAACTTCTCACACGAACCCCTGATGCTGATTCATCACCAACCTGCTCTACATCTGTGGCTTCAGGGTGCTGTTATTCTTGCACAGTAATTCATCAATGTAATAGACACTAACCATGCTTAGTTAACTGCTGACATTGGTCGGGATTACAGGGATAGCCATATTACTATCCAAGGGATCATATAGCCTAGGCCTACTTATTACCAGTTAATATCACTTTTGAGTTGCTAGCCTGCTGGTTCTATGCTAAACTTGCACGGTCCCCTTATGTGGGTAGATAAGCTTTATCCTTCTGGCTTCAACAAGACCAGCTGCTGCTAACACACTGGTCGAAAGATTGAATATTGGTGGGTATACTAGCATCCCCCCCTTAACCTACGCCCATGCCTGAACGCACATCCAAGATAGGCTACATGTCAAATTATATCGTTGGCATAAAAACATAATGCCCCTAAGCTTACTTATATTTCATGTAGCCAATCGTAAAACAGTTTTATTTACTCCGCAGAAATCTTACCTCAGAATGCCTGTGCCATTGTATAGCGGGACAAGTTATCCCTTACTTTTCAGTGTGAGAAATGGTTGAAATGCGTGGGTGAGACTATAAAGCCCTGCCCACTAAACACAATTTCACAAACGAATGTGTCTTGACACTGACAAACCATTTAAACACGTAGCCAATACTCTCAATCGTTTTAACAAAATTTTAAATACATTGTAGTTGTGGATTACCAAACGTTTTTTACGTAGCTTATACGGCTTGTCCATACGTGTTTGGATGCAGCCTCATTGTTGGACCATGAATACGCCATTCTAGACAGCCATCTCTTGACGGTAAAAACTTACCAGATTTCGGATAAGTCACAATAACAACGTCGTCCGGTCTAAAAGTGAATTGTTCATAGTATGCAATGCTCTCTGGAGTATGTATCAGTTTAGGAAGATAGACTCCTTTATAGACGGTGTATAATTCCTCTTCAGTCATGCTGCATCCAAAGTGTCAGCAACCTCGCAAACACAAAGTGAACTTTGGTAAACTAAATAACTTCCCTAGACCTCACTGATATTATCAGTCTTCTTGTCATTCTTTTAACAGTGAAGCGTGCTGCCTCTCTCCCTATCAGATGGTATTCCAGAAAGCAGGTTATGCAACAGTTAACCCACCAGCTGATTCAAATTGTTGGAGCAACCTACTAGCAATCTTGCTACAATGCTGGGTGTCAGCTCAACAATGTGATGTTGTAAGGAATTCCATCCACTGTTCTGTGCAGGGGCGTGCCTAGACAAAGCTCTACTGGGGCACAGGCCCCTATTTGTTTTCTTCCAAGCTTGCTGCACACAATGCACTACTCAGCAATAGAAACTCCCCTTGCTTAACCCACTATTCAACTGTTCAGGGACACAAGTTTGATATCAGCCTTGGGCAGGGACTTCAATAGTTAATGCGAACGCGCAATTTTTTTTCGCATTCATTCGAACGCAAATAATCTTTTTTTTTACTTTATCATGAAGCTTCATGTTATATTGTTTTTATGTTTTAGTCCAAATAAGATGATTGGTAGGCCTATCATTCAGAAACTTTCTTTAGTTTTGTAATGTTTTCTTAGCCTACCTCAATTCTAAGTCTAAGAGTCCGACCCCTGGACTTCTGTGTGCGTGATTTTACAAGCGTTGTTTGGGGTACTGCGTTTATTTTCTTCCGGGATTATTAATCTAAATTAATGCACTGACTAATAAAGTAAATTGTTAAAACTCAAACTTTTGATTTTACTGGGGCACAGCGGGTTGGGGTACATGCCCCAGTAAAAAGGGTTCAACGGCGCCCCTCGTTCTGTGGTCTGTCTTTGGATCAGTCCTGCATTTCAGCTCAAGTCAGTGTTGACACACGGCATTTCAAAATGAAGACACATTTGTATATCTTTTAGGCATGTAAGATTCTAATAGTTATATGAATAACCATAAAACCCTTGAATAGCCCTTGAACAAGGCTGGTGTTGATCATATGCTGTAGCCAAAGTCAAGCACTGGAACTTTTCAACCCCACTCTTACTTTTTTTGTGTGCTTTTACCACTCTTGGACCACATTGATTCATGTCAATTGTCTTTCAGATCCCGATTTGGAATGGTACCAATAAATATTTCTGTGATCTTGGGGCCCATCAAAGAGAGAAATGAAAGAGAGATAAAAAGAAAGACATACAAAGAGAGAGGTAACAGAGGTGACCATGAGGGAAAGAGTAAGTCGCTCTGGATAAGAGAGTCTGCTAAATGACTAAAGAAAGAAAGCTGTCCAAACAGAACTCTCAAGTCTCTATCGCCGCTATTATTTTGCTTTCCATGGACTAGTTTCCATGGAAACAGAAGACCTCCTCACCGGTGGTAGTCAAGGCCCACCAGGCTGACCCCGTTAAAAGCCAGGATGCGGTCACTGGGACCCAGTCTGCGGCTCCTGGCTGTGGGGGAGTCAGGAACCACAGGAACCGACTGACAACTTGACTGCTGTTAGAAAATAAGATAATTAGCATCAGTTTTTCATGACTGTCTGTAACTTAGCCAATAGTTTTTACAACCTGTTCACTGAAAACAACTGCTCGGAACAAGTAGTCTAGGCCTAGTCATATTTTTGTTATCACACAATGACATTATAAAAATCTCTTTCCAAATAGGCTTAATAATTTTATCATCACTAAATACATTGAGTTGTAGTGCATAGTCGATGTTATGGGTCACTTTTTAAATCATTCAATGTGTTATAGTTATATCATGGCCATGGATACATTAATCATTGCATCTGTCTTTCAAAGATGTCAGGTAAAAAAGCAATTAAGCATCCTCTCATTCGCCCTGATAGGAAAGCCCCTAAAGTTTGACTGCCACTTGAATGAAGTACATATTTTATTTTATTGAGGCAATTAAAATGTTAACTGTGTTAGACTGACACTTAGGTTTGTTTTTCAATAATAACTTGTGTTCATTTAGGTTTTTACTTTTCTCAGTGATTAGTCAGCAAAACATCACATTGACATGTTTGAAATCACATATCACATGTATGTGTGCTACAGTATGTCTAAAAGACTGGGGCTCAAAGGTGATCAAATAAACACACCTGAGACAGATTGTTCACTACTGCTTCAACTACTAACAGATAGAAAGTTTCATTACACATGAACTTTGTATAATGACACTTTTTGAAAACAGTAAATTTGTCACCCCCCCCCCCCCCCACACACACATACTTTTTATTAAGAAGATTATATCTAACGACTGCATCCTCAGTTATAAAAGTTGTCCCACCAACATTAGAAAACAAACATACACACCTGGTTGGAAGATAGTCAAGATAATTTGTAACTAAGCTCCCATTTTCAAACTAGGACATGAAGGCAGTTGATCTAAACAGTTGCCTCGGACATATGTACTGTACATTATTTATTACAATAAACTATAACGGCTATAAGGAAAGTCAGTTCCACACAAATTTGTATATGACGTCCTTCATTTTGTCTCTGTAAACAGCATCAAATAACTCTGCTTGGGCCACAGTAAGCTGGTTCTTCCAGTCTCCTATGACTCCTGGGGAAAAAGGCACACAGAAAATAAGAATAATAAGTACAATCACAATGCAAATCAATGAATACAAATGTTGACATTAGTTTTTTCTGGATTTGTTTGTTGTTATTCTGTCTTTCACTGTTCAAATAAACCTATTTAGTTAGGAATATTTAAGATCAACACTAACAGTTGAAGCAGATAATTTTCTCCAATCTAGTTGATTTTTCTTCCTTAGCTCTTGACTACAGAAATACTGTAGAACTGTGTCTCTTCTGAACCTTGAGTACCCGATGTACTTTCTATACTATTTGTATCTTTGTTTGGATAAAGTGTCTGCTAAATGAATAACATGCTAATGTGTCAGGAAGTACAGAAAGTTCAAAGCAAAATAACCAAAAGTCTAGCTTAGTGAAATAAAAGCATTTGCCTGCAGATCAAAAGTTCCGAGGTTCAAACCCACCCTGTATATCATTCTGAATTCCTCCCTTGTGGATCTTAAAATAAAAAAAAACTAATAAAGAAAACATCCTTAAGAATACAAGGAGGGTGGTACCTTTCCTGAGGAATTCTGATTTGGTCTGGTCCATGAACTCGCTTGGTACCAGGGAGTAGTTGGACATCTTGTTTTGCTTCATGTTCTTGAACATGCAGTGGTCTGCTATCTTCTCAACCACCTCGGGGGTTAAGGACCTGTCCATGTAGAGGGCAATCCTGGTCACAGAATCCCTCAGGTCCTGCCAGGATGCAGAAACAGTGGTGTAGTTACTCAACCTGCTTTCCTCCCTGTGGTTACCCAATCATCACAGCTTATTCTGTAGTGGACCAATGGGAAAAGAGTAAACCATTTAGAACAATCAATTTTTTAAATAAAATTCTCTATGGCAGAAAACAGAGTAATATTCCATGAACTGACATCACTGTAAAAAATGCTAAGGCATGAACAAACACTATTTGGAAAAGGACTAAGCTGTTCAAGACAAGACAGAAACCGTTCTCATTTGATACAGTCCAACCAATGTGTTAAAAGTATGTGTGTATTGTACTGATCTTCATTCATGGCATACCATAATACTGTGGTAGAGATCTGCTGGGATCTAGTAAGACACTCACCCATATCATCTCCTCATAGGAGATGTACATAACACGGTCCTGGTCCTTTGCATTCAACCAACCCTTAATGTGGTCGAACCATGAACCAAACATAACTGAAACCACAAACACACACAACTTCTCATACAGAAAACTTCAATTTACATGCTTGATGTATCAGCAAAGATTAATGGTAATTAATTAGAGAAAAATTACCTCGATGACAACATGAATACAATTTAAATTGAATTAATCAATTTAAGATATTGTATGGTGTTTTGTATTGTGAAATGTTGTCCCTGACTACTAAACTGTAATGGCATGGGTATCTGTATCCACAGAGAATCCATGAACAATAAACAGCATGCATGGACAAGTATATTTCCTTCCGCTAACACAGACACGCAACACCTACGTTCACCAGCACAGTACCTTTTCCGTTGAGAAACTTCTGTAAGAAATCGTCCTGTGATTGGGGGTTAACCAGGTAGGAGGCCATCCCATAATAATGGTAGGAAGATGTGAACACATCTCTGGGGTTCCTCATGATGTAAATCACCTGGCCAAAGAACAAGTCACACTAATTGATGAATCATTCATCTTAGTATTAAATCAACTATTAAATCAACAACCCTATTACCTCTGTAGGAAACACAAGGTTCACAGTCTTATCTGAGGTCATACTCACTCACATAATTGCCATTCATGCAACATCCCATTCAGTTTTCAAAACACACATATGCACCACTATTATATTCCATTTGCACCATCACCTTCCATGGTCGGTGTTCAAAATGAGAGGGGGAGGGGCAAGGGTGGTCTTGGATCCCCAATAAGAGTTGAATGACCCTGTGCTATTAGTGTTACATATACCATGACCCATGACCTTAGGATGGGAGACTGCACCCTACCTTGGGCTTGTCTTTGAAGAAGGACTGGGGCATCATGTCATAGTGGAAGTGTGTGGCAAACAGGCGAGGAGAAGGCCTCTGTTCCAGGTTGAGAACCTGGGCCCTGTGTTCCTCCAGCCAGGGAACCCGGTCCCAGTTGAGCTGGGTCAGAACTGAAGTCAAGTCCCCACCACTCTGAATCAGGGGAGTGATCTCCTGCATCCATGTTGTGCCTGCAACACAGGCATTTGCATGGTTATTTAAATGGAAGTAGTAGGCTACTTTACTGTTTGTAAACGGGTGACTAGCATTCTGAAGTTATAGGCTACTACTTCAGCTACTATTATCAGTCTCCTTAATTTAAGCACACATTTTTGGGGTAGCATTTACTTATATTTTAATAAACGCAGATTTGTGACATGGAAATCCCAGCAGAGGATACACATGGAAAGATTATGGGTCCAGGGCACTATGTTTGGCTCAATTCGTTTCCATTGCAAAATTCACTGCATGTACAGACAAAACAAATATTGCAATATATGTAAACGAATTCCTGAACGTGCAGGATACATGTAAAACTATCTGTGATGGGTGCAGCCAAGCTGACTCACTTAGAACCTCAATGTTCTTTTGTACTCAACACAGACATTTCAGAAAAAAAAGTATTTAATCCAAAAATATGTATTTTTGTTTGTTTTCTCAATAACTTAAAAAAACTATTTAACAAACTCAGGATAATACGTAACAAGTTAACTGTCATTAAGTGCAGGTCAAAAGACCGTGTTGCTCAAAGGTCCAATAGCTCCTGCCTGTTTAGTGGGATTCTTACTCTTTTATACTAGAATAAACAGGCAATCAAATTATTCCCAGCTTCACTGGTCAACTATCAATATTTTAATTTCTACAGTGCAACACAGGTTCTTCTTAGTTGTCATAATCTTAACATCTCAATACTCAATTACAACATTATTACATAAAACTGTTATTTCTATAGAAATGGCTACAACACTATCGTTGGTATAAAAACATAATCATAAGCCCGAGGGCTACTTATATTCAATGTAGCCTATCGATTGTAGCGTAAAACTGTTTTTGGCAGAAATCTTCCCTCAGAATGCCTGCGCCTTTAATTGTATATACCGGGACAGGTTATCCCTTCTCAGCTTGAGAAATGGTTGAAATATGTGCGGGGGCGGCGGGTAGAGTCAACCTTGCCTAGGGCGCCAAATGTGCTAGGACCGGTGTTGGGCCGAATTCCTAGCCTGGCTGCCAGCCCAATTTAGCCCCGCCCACAAACACATTTGGTCGGGAAGTTGGGTCTGGGGTAGCTAGGTTGGGGAAAAACTATGTCCAAACAGGAGCTGTTCGGAGCAATGAATTTGTCAGGGTGGGCTTCATATGATGATGGACAACCACGGCACCAAAGAGCGCTTGGGTTGAATTCGTTTTCAACAAACAACTTATTACGCTGCTCCGATTGGTTGTAGGTATATCCAATTGAGCGAAGAAGTATTTTTTCCGGGTTCAGTTGAAAAACGCCCCATACTCACAGCCCAACGGAGCGGTTTCAGACTCCTATTCTGATTAGAATTATCAGTATTGTCATATGACAGTGTCAGGCTACTATGGAGCTAGAAAGCTGACAAAAGTATGTGAATTTGAATATGAAAGATCTGAAATATTTGCATGTCGAATTTCATAAGACTGAAATATGTTAGGCTACTGTTATATTTCAGATCTTTCATATATATATTTATATATGATTATATATATATGAATCTATATTTCAGATCATATCAAAATTCAGATACTCTTGTCAGCTTTCTAAATGCTGTTTGAATTCATGTATTGAGTTTGGTTGGCTCACGGCAGAGCAACCTGGCGAATGTGTCCCTTGTTTGTTGATGTCAATACACGAGACTTTGCATCTGAACTTGAACTTAGCCTCTCCCGACCCTTTCTTAAGACGCAACCTGGTTTTAGCGGAAGACACCACAGTCCATAACCAGACTCGTGGATACGCCATTCTTCCATACAGCCGTTGACTGTAAAAACTTACCAGATTTCGGATATGTCACAATAACAACGTCGTCCGGTCTAAAAGTGAATTGTTCATAGTATGCAATGCTCTCTGGAGGATGTAACAGTTTAGGAAGATAGACTCCTTTGTAGACGGTGTATAATTCCTCTTCGGTCATGCTGCTTCCAAAGTGACAGCAACCTCGCAAACAGAAAGTGAACCTTGGACTCTAGAACTTTTGTAGACCTCACTGATATTATCGGTCTTCTTGTCATTCTGATACGAATAGTCAATCGTGCTGCCTCTCTCTCCCTATCAGAACCTGTGCCACCGAGAAAGGGATAAAATGTGATGTTGTAAGGAATTGCATCCACTGTTTTTGGATCATTGCTACATTTCAGCTCAAGTCCGTGTTGACACACAGCAT
The DNA here is from genome assembly GCF_054491055.1 of Hypomesus nipponensis. Classification (NCBI taxonomy): domain Eukaryota; kingdom Metazoa; phylum Chordata; class Actinopteri; order Osmeriformes; family Osmeridae; genus Hypomesus; species Hypomesus nipponensis. Next base: position 13,018,043 of record NC_140373.1, read on the forward strand.
TTCAAAATGAAGACACATTTGTATATTCATATATTTTCGGCATGTAACATTCTAATAGTAATTTGAATAACCATAAAAACTTTGAAGAGCCCTTTAACTAGGCTGGTGTTAATCCTATACTGTAGCTAAAGTCAAGCACTGGAACTTTTCAATTCCACTCTTGCTTTTTTGTTTGCTTTGACCACTCTTTGACCACCCTGATTCATGTCAATTGTCTTTCAGATCCCCATTGGAATGGTATCAATAAATATGTCTGTGATCTTGGGGCCCATCAAAGAGAGAAAGACAAACACGCCAATGCATCAGAGTCAAGGCCTACGGAGTCAGCTACACCGTGAGCATCATCATGTAAAAACAAGGGTCCGTTATCCTCCGTTAATCTCCTCACATATCAATATTAAAAAATCCAATGAGCATGTGTTGTTTTATCATTGATTACACACTATCTTCTTGTCTTCTTGATGCTTATGGACAGTCTTATATTCAAGGTTAGCTTGTGGGTTTACAGTGTCTGTCCCCGGATAATGTCCTGGAGGTTGGCAGCTGGGGAGGCAGTGCAGTAGGGCCGGTCAGCAGGGGGTCTGGATGGCCTTAGCTGTCCAGTCGGACCTGGCCACCAGCAGCCTCGGTCTCTCCCCTGACCCCTGGATCAGCTCTTTACCCCTGGGTGGGAGAGATACAGAGAGATGGAGGGAGAGATACAGAGAGATGGAGGGTGGGAGGGAGTGATAAAGAGAGATCGAGTGTGAGATGCAGAGAGGTGGAGAGTGAAATACAGAGAGATGGAGGGATAGATACAGAGAGATGGAGGGAGAGATAGAGAGAGATGGAGGGTGGGAGGGAGAGATACAGAGGGAGACGGAGAGAGGTCAAAAGATCCAGAAAGACAGATGAAAAGAAAGAAAGATGAGAGAGAGATGGAGAGGTAACAGAGGTGACCATGTGGGAAAGAGAAAGCCGTCCAAACAAAACTCCCAAGTCTCTATCGCCGTTATTATTTTGCTTTCCATGGAATAGTTTCCATGGAAACAGAAGACCTCCTCACCGGTGGTAGTCGAGGCCCACCAGGCTGACCCCGTTAACGGCCAGGATACGGTCACCGGGACCCAGCCTGCGGCTCCTGGCTGCGGGGGAGTCAGGAACCACAGAGCGGATAAAGATACCGGACATCCTCAGGGGAGTGTCCTGCAACCGGCCAGACAGCTCAGTGGTTCATATATACAGGAAGTATGTAGACATGTCTGTGTGCCAGTGATGTAGAAATATACTGATATGGAAATCTCAGTGGTGGACCATTTTACTGCAGATTATGAGGTCACAGTTATTGTTAAAATACAAAAATGCATATCATGAGTGCAAAAAATAATACACGTCAGTAATTTACATAATATTATTACTATATGTATGTATAATCACTGTATAATATAAGTCATGAACAGATGTCAATGGATTTACAGTTTTCATTGCAATCATTAGGACCTTTTTTTTTCAATACTTGGGTCACATTTTCAAAACTCTTCATGCAGTTTTCCTATGCAACTTTCAGCTTGGCACAGAAGTTATTTTCCCATTCAAAATTCACTAAAACTACCAAAACACATTGTACATGACTCAAATCAACACATTCTTACATTATACTAACAAAGGTTGTCACCCAACAAGCGCATAAACATTGACCTAAAAAACATTAGCATTACACAATGGGTGGTGAAATGCTACATTGTCCCATACAAGAACAAATGTTGGGCCATTTTGCCTCACTGCAACCTGTTCCTCATCAGCCACAATCCTTCCACAGAGGTCATCCAGGAATTAAATGAGACGCTCAGTGTGTATGGGCCAATTAGTGGTTTATGTAACAGCAGACCATCAGGTGTTGTCAATGAATGCATTTTGCGCCAAAGCAATGACAAATTATCCACAGATTAGCCAACACAGACTGCTGTTGTGCTCACGGTATGAAGATTTTAGAAAATGTAACCTTAGTATTGAAAAAAAGAGGTCCTAGCGATTGTCAAAAAATAATGTAAGAGGGAAGGGAATAATAATAAAGCCTCGATAAAGCATCAAGACTGCACCTTTTACACACAACCACCAGGGGTCAGCAGTGTCAGGGCTATAAAGCGGTGATGAGCTAGTGATGTGCCACAGCTAATAACCTGGACTCCTCTCTCGACTATGAGTGATGGATCGTATATGCTTACTTAGAAAAGGAATGTACACTGAGATGAAAACAGGGCCCTAACCAAACACCCCCCACTGACTTCCACGTCTCTAAGAAAACACAGCACCCAGGACCACCCTGCAGCGGAACTGAACACCAGATGCAAAAGGAGAGCTGACACCGAAGGAGATAGAGGCTGCGTCTCACTTCTGTCAGCGAGCCTACTTCCCTCACAGTCTGTATGGCTGCATCTCACTACTGTCAAACCCCCTACTCCCCCTTCATGTATCTGCATTGATATTGATAAACCCTGTTAAAACTGGGCAAAAGAACCCCATTGGTCACCCGCTTTCATGGATCCTCATTAGGGAGATAATGGTTACTGATTGGAGCTAATATTTAACTGAGTCTGGTAGGCGTCCTCGCCATTCCTTTAGTCCAGTGCGGATCATGTTGAGGACAGAAGGACAAAAGAACAGTGCTTCGGAACTTTCGGGAAAACGTATGTCCCTGTACCCTGCAACCAACGACTTCTGCTTTTACCAGAGATGGATGCATTGGATCTTTGACCTGTAAGAGCCCCACCGCCTATCAGATAACCATCAGGCCAACTTTGGGAGGATGTGGGGGTGGAGGCGATGACGACTGTGAGTTATTCCCTGCTCTAAGTGGGCTCACGCTAAGGGTCAAGGTTGACACTCACTCACTGCAGTCATGGGCACTCTCAGAGGACGGATCGCGTGTGTGCGCGCGCGTGTCTGTGTGTGTGTGGAGTTCTTGTGCACGGAGCGGTTTGAGGAGAACCCCGCTTCCTCCTGGCCACTCACCCTGGCGTCCACAAGAGCCAGGCCCAGACCTCGCTCTCCTCGCTGCAGCTCCAGAGTAAACACCTGTTGATCCTCCTCCTCCTCCACCTCCTCCCCCTGGAGGATGCTGTCAGTGCAGTCTGCCGACAGGAAGTCTTCCTCAAACACATCTGCTGAGAGGGTGTTTTTTCGGATTCATTGATGAAAACGGATTCCAACAGTGACCATCTGGTCTGACTATGGCGAAGGCCGTTTTTTTTTCTTCGAAGAAGTCAAAAAGAAAGTGCTCTTTACCGTCTTCCTGGTGGTCCCCGCTGGTGAAGCTGCTCCAGGGGGGCTCCCCCTCTCGCCCTCTCCCCCCGTAAGGGTGCTCCGTCTCTGGGTCTAGCGGCTCCAGGGTGTGGGGGGTGTTGGGTGGGGTGAGCAGGCAGGAGGGGTCCAGGCCCGACCTACTCACTCCCCCAGGCTGCATCTCTCGGCTCTGGAGCTCCAGGCTCCGTAGCTTCTGGGTAAGGAGGTCCCCGCAGGAGTCAAGCCCAGTGCCAGGGCCTCCTGGGGGGGGAGGCCCCTGGAGGGAGGCCTGGGAAAGGAGCTTCTCAGCCGGAGGAGTCTCCAGAGGCTGCAGACAGGCCTTGGGGAGTGCGGCCATCTTGACCAACTTTGCCTCCAAAGGGGCAGGGACAGAACCCTGGAGGGAGGGAGAGGGTCTCGAGAGTAACCATGCTCAGCAAGGAGGAGGCTGAAGTGTGGGGAATAGGTACACTTGTGCATTATGTGTGTGTTCCAGGAATCTCAATGCAGCCTTCCTTGTATTTTGTTACGAATGGCCGAAAAACCCTGTGTGAGAGTGTGTGTATTACCTGTAGTGGCGTTTCCCCAGTTGTGTGAGATCCGGAGAGGGAGCAGACGAACGCCCGAAGTGTGTCAAGCTGCTCTCGAAGGGCAGGGTCTCCCACCACCCGGCCCAGCTCCAGGACGAAGCCCCCTCCAGGGAGCAGCAGAGGGGGGTGGCTGTCGAAGCTCTCCAGCACCCCAGCTGAGGAGAAAGGGAGGTGAGGTGGTGTTGTGAGGGGGCGGTGGCGGGGTGAGGAGAGGCTTGGTTAGGATGGTGCCAGGGCAGAGGGAGACATTACCCCCCACGAACACCTACCACCACCCCCACCACACCTCACCCCCCCACACCTACCACCACCCCCACCACACCTCACCCCCCCACACCTACCACCACACCTCACCCCTCCACACCTACCTACCCCCCCAGCACACCTCACCCCTCCACACCTACCACCACCCCCACCACACCTCACCCCCCCACACCTACCCCCCCCACCACACCTCACCCTCCACACCTACCTACCCCCCCAGCACACCTCACCCCTCCACACCTACCACCACCCCCACCACACCTCACCCCCCCACACCTACCCCCCCCACCCGCAACTCACCCCCCCACACCTACCACCCCCCCCCCCCCCCCCACCCCCATCTCTCCTCACCAGTGTTGTCAGCCTCCAGCCTGTCTTGAAGGGTGGGGGTCCAGGCATGGGGGCAGGGTGGCGGCGGGCTGTAGCCCGCCAGCAGGTGATGCAGCTGGGCCGGACTCAGGGAGGGGAACTCGGATCGCAGGGTGGTCCAGGAGGCCTGGGGAGGATGACGGTGTGGTCGTGGTCAGCATCAATCATGCACGACCACTGCTCTGTCCCTCCCAGCCCCACAACAGCCTCCCAGAGTGATCCACACACACACACACACATACACCGCCCTCCAGTCTCTCTAGCTGCGTGTCTGCCTGGTGAGGTCAGGCTGCCTATGGAATGACTGGTGTTGCAGCTGCGAGTTGGAATAGCAGACTGGTTTGACTCAAATGTGTTTCATGAGGACTCACACCACAGAGGGTTGAACCCTGTCACATGACATCAAGCAAGGGAAAGAAATGGACAGCGAAAGAGAGAGAGAGTGAGAGAAAGAGAAGGACAGAGACAAAGAGTTCCCTCAGAAGATCTCGGTTGAGGTCTACAAACAGCATTTTTCGCAAAGGGTGACACGGCTGAGAGGGTAGGTCAAGGGAACTGTACTGAAGTAGCCCAACGTCATTTTCCTTCGCTGAGCATGAAAGGGCCTTTGTTTTCTCACGACTTAATCCTCACACAGTAATCTCCCCGGTTAATCATTTCTGTAGACTGTTATATCCAACTGTGTGCGTATGTGTGTGTGCATGAGAGTGAAGCCTGCCTATATACATGTGTATGTGTGAGTGTGTGCATGTGTGTGTTGGATTACTATACACCTGCCTGTGGGTACATGTGTGTGTGAATATGTACCTATGTGCGCGCATGTGTGTGCGTACCGGTAAGCCTGCCTGTGTGTGTATGCATGTGTGTGTGTGTGTGTGTGTGTGAGCTGACCTGCACCAGGCTCTCCCTGGGCGTGGCCAGTAGGTTGACAGCGGAGGAGAGAGTGTGTGTGTGCTCCGACACCAGCTCTCCCAGGCCTGGCCCAGAAGCATGAGCCCAGTTCAGCAGCAGGTCCAGGTTGGCCCGGACGGACACCCCTCTGGACCACTGGTAGAAACCGGACTCAGAACCTGCACGCACACACGGAAAATATCATAAACCACCATTTGTATTCGGTGAAGCATTGTAAACAACAACAAAAAACGCGCGTCCCGACGTCGGCCTCCCCACCTCTCTCCATGAGCTTGTTGAACAAAGAAGCGTTGACGAAGTAGAAGAGGTAGGCGAGGAGCTGGGAGGAGATCTCCTGGTGGACCTGACAGTCCTGGAGCAGCTGTCTGGTCTCCTTCAGAACCTCCAGGACCTGCTCCGTCTCCCCGGGGACCAGCAGACCACCGCTGCCCAGGAACTGCTCGCTCTGCCTGGGCATCGGCTGCTTGCCGCTCCCCTTGAAGGGGTTACATTCCAGCAGTCCTGGCAAGATAGGGTACAGGGCCTAGGAGGGACAGAACGGAGTTGGCCGCAGCTAAAGTGGAGACGTTTATCATGTAAAAAAAAAAAAAAGAACTCCAGTTTCAAGACCACCTATTAACCAGCGTGTAACACACCACACACCCCATATACAAATACACACCACGCAAACAGATATCACACACACCCCGTGCACACACCATACCACACACACACCACACACACACACACAACACACACCACATGCACAGTGCAGGAATGTGAGATAAGATAATTCTGCCAACAGGAGATCCCATGGTAAAGGGATGCATTTCCCATTCCGTCATCCCATTTTCTCTCTGTCTCTATTTCCTTCTCGTTTTCCCTCTGTCCTCCTCCCTCTCTCCATGCCGTCCTCCCTCCCTCCCCTCCCTTTTCTCTCTGGCTGTGTGACCAGAGCGCAACTCCCTCCACAGCCAGGATTAGCCTGCTGGAGCAGAGCACGACAAGGCTAGCTTTGTTCAGGATAATTGCACACAGATATCCCCAAGCCCCCCCATCTCCATACGTTCCTCCCTCCCTTCTAGCACCCCCATCTCTATACGCTCCTCCACCCCCCCCCCCCACGCCTACAACCCATATCCATATGCTCCTAACCCCCACCCCACCCCTCCACACCCCATATCCATATCCCTACCTCCCATCCAGCCTCCCTTTCATCCCCTCTCCTCTCAGCCTCCAATCCAGCCTCTCCTCCAACCCCCCCAGCCTCCCATCCATCCTCTTTTCCTGTCCCCCTAGAACGCCCCCCCCCCCCCAGCCTCCCATACAGCGTCCCTTTGTACCCCCCCAGCCTCTCTATCAGACTCACTAGACCAACCCCCCCCCCCCCCCCTCTAGCCTCCCATCCAGCCTCTCTTCTTGTCCCACCAGACCAGCCCTGGCAGTGGGTCTACATTTTTGACTTTTGAGTCTGGCTGGTGTGGGCTTGGCATGGGCTTGCTGCTGACTGGCGACTTCTGGAAGAATCCGCCCAGGCAGATAGATCACTTTACACCAGCCATCCCCAGCTGGCTCCATATGTTACTGGATGAAAACCCCTGTAATGTAAGACTGTGGAAACGGGTGGAAATGAACCCAAACAATGTCCCGAGGGGGAGGTTTACAGTTGGGAAATGTTCCTCTTGTCAAAAGTGTATGGTGCTTGACCCAGCAATCCTCTCTCCTCCTGTATCCAACATCTACTTAGGTTGTCTCGCTGGCTAGGCCTGTGTGTGTGTGTTCATTTGTGTTTCTCTGTGGTTGTGCGGGTCGTTTGTTTGTGTGTCTGTGTCTCTTGGTCAATATGTGTGTGTGTGTAATTATTTGTGTCTGTCTGCCTGCCTGTATGTGTACGCGTGTTTGTTGGGATTGCCTGTCTGTAGATAACGTGTATACAACATTCTCGGGTGTGGCCAGTCACCAAAGCATCATCAAAACACCCACACACATTTTGGATGCACCTAACCCTGAAAGGACACTTTTGAGTGTTTCTCTGGTTGGAGGGGAGCGTTCCAGGCTGGTCTCTTTAGTGTTTCTCTGGTTAGAGGGGAGAGTTCCCGGCTGGTCTCTTTAGTGTTTCTCTGGTTAGAGGGGAGAGTTCCAGGCTGGTCTCTTTAGTGTTTCTCTGGTTAGAGGGGAGAGTTCCAGGCTGGTCTCTTTAGTGTTTCTCTGGTTAGAGGGGAGAGTTCCAGGCTGGTCTCTTTAGTGTTTCTCTGGTTAGAGGGGAGCGTTCCAGACTGGTCTCTTTAGTGTTTCTCTGGTTAGAGGGGAGCGTTCCAGGCTGGGGTTCTGCTCTGTGTGATTCAGATGGGAGTATACGCTGACCACGCCAGCTCTGGAGGAAACAAGTATTGAGTATGGAAACAGTCTCCTTCCTGTTCGCTCTGACAGCTTGTCTTTCTCTCCGACGCATACGTCCGCACGCGCATACATGCACACACACTTACATGCATATACAAAATCAGACATGCATACACATTCGGACGCACACAAGGAAGCCATCAATCACAGATTCTCTCACACGCACACATTTTCAACTCATATTCCACACACACACACATTCTGAGTGTTGCCGGGTCCAGTTGTGTGCTGTCAGAGTGATAGAGCACAGCCAGCTAAAACCACAGATCTCAGACGGCCGTGATTGATGGGATTCCAGGACAACCCAGACAACCACACAATCACCCCACCCACACTGCCTGACCGTCCCAGACTGGAGCTGGTTCCGGGGGTGCCATCACCCACACTGTAGGAGAGATCCACCCCTGAAGGAGCTGGTAAGGCATCTCTCTCTCTCTCTCTCTCTCTCCTCTCTCTCTCTCTGTCTCTCTCTCTCTCTCTCTCTCTCTCTCTCTCTCGCTCTCTCGCTCTCTCTCAGAATTTCACTGCTCTCTCTTTCTTTTTTCCTCCAACCCCCAATCTCTATCTCTCTCACACACACACACACACACTCACTCACACTCTCTCTCTCTATTCTGCAGACGTAGAAAGAGGCAGTCAATGGGACGGAGGCTCAAGAGTTCCACTCTCTAGGAAGGTCTATAGTTTCCTCCTGCGAGACATGACACAGCTTTCCTGCCTCTTCCTTCCTCAACAGGAAACAGATATGGACCATTCCTTGGCCTTACGCTTTCTGTGAGTAAGGCCTGTGAGTAAGGCCTCTCTTTCTCATAAGCATCCTAGCTGACACAATGCTTATGTCAGCCTTCTGCTCCAGGGCATACCATGGTCATAAACCGGGTCAGGCCTGGGAGAGGTGATGGGTGTGGAGGTGTGTGGGTTAGGGTGGAGGTGATGGGTGTGGAGGTGATGGGTTAGGGAGTCAGGTGGCCGAGCGGTTAGGGACTCGGGCTAGTAATCAGAAGGTCGCTGGTTTGATTACCGGCCATGCCAAATGACATTGTGTCCTTGGGCAAGGCACTTCATCCTACTTGCCTCGGGGATAATGTCCCTGTAGTTACTGTAAGTCGCTCTGGATAAGAGCGTCTGCTAAATGACTACATGTAAATGTAAGGAGGGGGTGATGGGTGTGGAGGTGATGTGTGTGAAGGTGATGGATGGGTGTGGAGATGTATGGGTTAGGGTGGAGGTGAGGGGTGTGGAGATGTATGGGTTAGGGTGGAGGTGAGGGATGTGGAGATGTATGGGTTAGGGTGGAGGTGAGGGGTGTGGGGGTGTGGAGATGTATGGGTTAGGGTGGAGGTGAGGGGTGTGGAGATGTATGGGTTAGGGTGGAGGTGAGGGGTGTGGAGATGTATGGGTTAGGGTGGAGGTGAGGGGTGTGGAGATGTATGGGTTAGGGTGGAGGTGAGGGGTGTGGAGATGTATGGGTTAGGGTGGAGGTGAGGGGTGTGGAGATGTATGGGTTAGGGTGGAGGTGAGGGGTGTGGATGTTCGTGTGAAGGTCGACAGTTGCTATGACGTCTGTTCTTGACCCTCCAGGAAGAAGATGTGTGTTGGGACACGTGAGCTGTCATGTTCTGTCTCTGTTCGGATTCTGGTTGGTCTGGATGTGGAAAACACTAGTTTCAAATGATCATTGAATTTGGTTTCTTTATATAGACATCTTTGATATGATGGGATTCTGCTACACTCAGAAGGTTAAGTCATTTTAGGATTCAACCACCTGGCAATACTTGACCACTAGCTAATGATGGTAGCTCACACAGACACATACAGGGACGCACACACACACACACACGCAAACACTGACAGACAGGCACACAAATACACACAGACCGATACACACAAAGACAGACACACAAATATACACCCACACACACACACATACATTCACACACAGAGACAGACAGGATGCCACTCATGCACAGACGCACACACACACAAACGCACACACACACGCAGCACAATGCCCTTGCTGTGCTGTGTCCCCTATCATAAGGGCCTGAGTGTGGTGGGGCTATAAGGCCGGTCTATCAGACAGTTCCCTCAGTAGAAGGCCTCTTTATGCTCCGTCTCTCTGATTATTATTCTTTCTCGCGCTACCATCACGTTCTCACACGACGGCCAAGACGATCGAATGTTTAAGCCCTTTTAACAATGGAATGTTTCGCTTCGAATCTTGCCTTCTCGTTTTTTCGACTTTGTTTAAAATAACTTCCACGTGTTGAATTTTCACAACTCCAGTTTTAGAACTAAAACCTAAAACCACCATCGTTCCCAAAGCAGTTCAAAACTGAGGTTTATGCATGGACTGTCAGTTATGGACCAAGTTTACAGTACGATGGACAGCAAGAAGCCTCACATTCTGAGATGAGAAAAAGAAAGCCACTGCCAAACCACTATCAGTAAGCTCTTAAACCATACTGGTCTCATTAAAACTAAAATCCATTGCTACTAAACAAAAGCTTCTGATTGGTCTGGGCAACAGGCTGCTTTGCTTGAGCCTGTAAGTTGAATCCTAAGAGAGCTAATGTCTGCATGTTGTGGTGGGGTTAGGCTGGTGTGTGTGTGTGTGTGTGTGTATACCTTGGTGAGGTAGTAGACACACTGCTGGAAGGTCAGCATGATAACCTCCTCCAGAACTGTCATGGTTTCCTCACTGGCCGACCGCACGCACGACAGACGCATTTCTAACAGGGCTGGCACAAACACACACACATACATACAGTACATAAATACAAACGTAAAATGCACTCCCTTCATGTATGAAGACAATCTGTACATTAAACATACAGTATATTGCTACGCAGAGATGAACAGACATAAGTCAAGAAGATACTGTTTCTGTGGAAACAAAAATGTCCATGCGCATGTAAAGGACTGTTAGTTCCCAAGGAAAAAGTTGAGTTATTGATCAACTTGATGGCGTTACAAAGGTGGAATTCAATACCTATGTTCTCCTCCAACTCCTCCTCCTCCCCCACCTCCTGCTGTTCCCTGCGGCTCCTCCAGGCCAGCAGGGGGGGCAGCTGGTGCTGAATGAAGTTGAGCAGCTCCAGGGCGTTGGACATCCACACCACCAGGGGGCGCAGCGCTGAAAGCAGCTCGGCCACAGCCAGACCTGGCTGCTCCTCTGGGTCTGCGCACTTTCTGTGGCAAGGAGAAGACGAGGGACCAAAGGACTAACGACATCTGAAGTCACACACAAAGCATTGTTGGTATTGTAGTCCCACACAGTATTCACAAAGACTGGGGCAGATCGACGCAGATCTGGATTAAGATTCGGTATGTCTACTCACATCTCTATTCATATCTATTCATTAGTGGCGCGGGGCTATAGAACGATACGACAGAGAGTCATTTGTCATTTGAAGATTGTGTTCTGAAGGTATCGCAGATGTGATGTACAGACTTACCCTTCAGACTGACCAGTGGCCAGCTCCTTGGTGTGTTCCTGGCGAGACAAAACAGCCAACAAATCAACCAAGAAAATCATCCTCAAGCTGAAACAAGCACCGCCTCTGAGCACACATTCACCCTCACCCATACACCCACCCACCCACCCACACCCTCACAAAAACTCACCCACATGGCGTTCTGGACCTGGCTGGCAGTGAGCAACAGCAGCCGTCGGAGGTCCGACGTGTGGAGCCGGGCGGCTGAGTGCTGCAGGCACAAGCACAGCAGGAACGCCACGCTCAGCGGAGGGCGCTCCTCGCCGGCACCCGCCATGGCGACTATCTCCGCGACGACACGCTCCTCGTGCTGCGTGCTGTAGCTCAGGGTCAGGTCCTGGCCCCAGGGGTCCTTCAGGTAAGGAGGGGCCCTTCTGGGGGTTCTCTGGGCGTGTCTGGGTGTCTGGGGGTGTTGGGGCCCCTGGGGGCCCCTGGGTGTCTGGGGTCTGGGGGAGGGGTCTGAAGAAGAGCAGGTGGAGCAGAGGAGCTCTGCTGGAGGGGGTGTAGGGGCACAGCTCGACAGCCAGGGGGCGGTAGCGAGCGAGCGATCAGAAGTTTCCGAGTTGACGTCCTGTTTGAATGTTTGGACACACAAACAAGATGGATTCAACAGGGAAGCACATTTTTTTGAATGCTGGCGTCTGCGTGTGTTTTCATCTCTGGACGCGTGTCTAGACGTAGAGTACACACCTGGGGTGGAGTAACCAGGCCTGTGGGGTCTTTGAACAGGAACAAATAGTGTCCCCCCAGTCCGATGACATCACCGCTGCCCAGCTCCACCTCTTCGCTCACGGCCTCCCCGTTCCTCGTCGCCACAGCGCGGCCGAAGGGGCGGAGCCAGGTGGAGCTCCCATTGCCACGGCGACGCAAGCAACAGTGCCTCGGCTGGATGTCGGGCCCGGAGAGCTGGACGTCGACCTTTGACACCTCGCCATCCCCGCGGTGTCGGCCAATCACGGTGCTCGACCCGCCGAGCAAGTATATGACAAAGTCCTGAGGGAAGACGGAGGGAGTTATGAAGGAGTGAAGTGTGTGGGGGAGGGAGGGAGGGGGGGGTGGAAAGAAATACTGATCTGAGAAAGAGATAGGGGGGTCTGCAATATCGTACGGTATCTTCCATATCGCATAACTTTAACATGTCTCATATCTCTAACATGGAACCTGTGTCAGTTCACAATCATGGATGAACACAGTCTAATTGACCTCCGGCAGTAATCTGATCGCTGAGGTCTGGTGGCATAAATTGGCAGTGATCCCTGTGCGCCCAGCAAACAGGCTCTGATTAATCACCATGACAACAGGACCAGCATGAGAAGATTAACCTCCCTTTGTTAAGCTTGTATTTTCCAACATGGCCAGAATTACTGAATTATTCCTCAAATGTGTTCCTTCAACCCAGTTCTAATTGTTCATGACCGCAGCACGGGGGCGAAGTTAAAACCATTATTCCATCCACTTTTCCTGTGTGATATCAGTTTAATTAGATTCCACAGTGAGTATTTGCAAGACCCATTTGCTAAGGTAAAGTAATATGTTTGTGCGTGTGTTCAATTGGTGTGTGATCATGACACATATGGGTGTGCTTGTGTGTGTGTGGCAATTTGAATCACTCAGTGCCCAGTGGTAATCAGACAGGAAACAGGGCCACTGTCGTCCCTTTCTGCTTCCTGCTCTGTGTTTTCACACACACATCACACACATTTTAGGTACACACAGATCTCTCTCTCTGCGTCACTCTCTCTGTCCCTCGCTCTCTCTCTCGCTCACTCTGTCTCTGTCTCTCTGTGTTTCTTTCCAGAGAAAGACCAGGGCTGTTTCTCCATCTCATGCCTCACATGTTCCTACTGCTGTTTTCTGTTCATGGAGACAGACACAGATCAGAGCTATTTCTGTGATATTGGGAATATCGTCATCCAACACATCCTAAAACATCACTAAAGTAGCTGTGTAATCCTGCCTGTGTGTGTGTGTGTGTGTTTGTGTGTGTCCGTGTCACTGTGATTCCAACCAGAGTCGATACAGGTTCAGTCTCTCAGGACAGCATGGAACCAGAAGAAAGAGCTTTACCTCAGTGATCAATGGTGTTCATGTTTATAGACTAAACACACCACAAACCTGCAGCTTCCTCTGAACACTGGCCTGCTTTGAACACCCTGAGCTTATATGTATGTATGTATGTATGTATGTATGTATGTATGTATGTATGTATGTATGTATGTATGTATGTGTGTATGTATGTGTGTATTTATCTATGTATCTATGTTTGTGTGTGTGAGACTGTGTGTGTGTGAGTGTGTGTAGCAGATACCTGTGTGAGGCTGTACCCACGCAGCAGGAGGAGGTAGGGGCAGTCGTGAGGAGGATGAATAAAGTACTGTGTGACACTATCGTCACTGCTCTCCGTCTCCTCCCTCTCCCACCCCTCTCCCTCCCTCGCCCCTCTCTTCTCCCCCTCTGCCGGTGCTCTCTCCATCCCTTCCTTCTGACAGGGCTCCGGGACACTTTCCTCCTGAGGGTGGAAAAGGGTGGAACCATCCTGGTTCCAAACCTGCCCCTGTTGGTGGTTCTCCTCCAGCTCCTTCTCTGGGTCGTGGCTCTGGGTGTGGCTCTGCGGTGCCGAGGCAGGGGTCTGGTCACTGAGGTCCAGCTCGCTCAGACTCCTCCAGAGACTGTGGCCCCGGCCGAGGGCCCTCTCCATCAGGGAAGAGGTGACCCGCGAGCGGCTCTTCTGGAGCTTCCGGGCCTGGGCGTTGATGCCTGGGGGGAGGGAGGGTAAACATGAGCCTGGAGGGCTGAGGGGAGGCCTGTTCAAACAACCGCATCCACTGTACACGCATGTGTCAACACAGGCTGGAAAAGGGCGACCCCAATATAAGTATTTTTAATGATGCAAAGAGGCGTGCGTGACTGTGTGAGTGAGAGAGAGATGGGGTGTGTGTATATGTGTGTGCGTGTATGAACGTGTTTATGTGCGTGCGGCTGTGTGTGTGCGCGCGTGTGTGAGTGGGTGTGCGTGTGTGTGTGCCAGAGTCAACAGCGTAGGCTACGAACAGGAAACGGCCTCTGCCTCTGGAGAGACAGGTTTGATGGGAAGAGAGCATCACCCTCAGCAGCCCAGAGCAAACGAACACAGATAGGGGACTATCACGAGCTGGGGCCACAGTAAAACAAACAGATAACAGGACGAACCCCTACAGCACTTCCCAGCTGTTTCAACCCTGACCAGGGGCGTTACTGGACAGACATGACTCTACTCTACTTGACTCAATTCAACTCCACCTTTCAGAGTGTGTTTGATTTGAACCTCAGGTGTGATGGGCGGGCAGTGTTACCAGCGGTGACAGTGTCTTTCTCCCTGGCCCTCTTCTCCTCTACGGTGCTCCTCCGCTGGATCTCGAAGCGCCGCGCCAAACCCTCTCGGGGTTTCCATAGCGACTGCAGGAGGAGGGGTTTCTCGTTGTCGCCAACCACCCGGAAGCATTCCATCCTCCACTGGTGTCCACCCACATGGCCAATGGCGTCGCAGAGAACATAAGACTCCGCCTCCTGCTTGCTTAGTCCGTACCTGGGTAATGAAACATTTGTTCCAATAAACAGCTAGTATTGTTATTAATTATTTTGCAAACAGTTAATAAACATCAAAAAGTCAACAGTTCTTTATAAGCAGTTTACATCCAGACGGTAAAATAAAGATTGATTTAATTAGGAACAGACTAAAATAATTGAAAATAATACTGATCCCTTAACACAATGTTGTATTGATAATCTGTTAGTAAGACCTGAGGAATTACTATAATCATCATAACCATATTATACATGAAAAAGCAATGAGGAGGAATAACTACCTAGATTGTTCCGTGTTCTACTCTGCAAGCTCAGAAAGTTCTCCATGACTGGCCTTGTTACCGACAGCAACAAGTTATTTGTGTGTGTATGTGTTGGTGTGTTTTTGTATATGTGTGAGTATGTGTGTATATGTGTGTGTGGTTATGTGTACGCATGTGTGTGTGCGATGGATAGAGGAACGACAGAAGCCTTCTTTCCGAAGAGAGAGAGGATGGAGAGAGAGAGAGAGAGAGAGAGAGAGAGAGAGAGAGAGAGAGAGAGAGAGAGAGAGAGAGAGAGAGAGAGAGAGAGAGAGAGAGAGAGAGAGAGAGAGAGAGAGAGAGAGAGAGAGAGAGAGAGAGAGAGAGAGAGAGAGAGAGAGAGAGAGAGAGAGAGAGAGAGAGAGAGAGAGAGAGAGAGAGAGAGAGAGAGAGAGAGAAAGAAAGAGAGACAGTGAGAGAGAGAGAGTCTGAGCAGACCGGCCTCTAGACGTCTGTGGTCTGTTCTAGAATGTTTCCACATCGCCCATGTAAACGATGATTCTGGCATGCATGCGCTCAGCATGTTATGACAAACAGCTGGACCTGGAGAACAATGGTTCGGCTGATCATTATTCCAGAGCACTTCGTCTCCATTGTTCCCTGCTCGTAACACGATCCACATGTTCTTGAGGAGCCACCTACAGAACATGCTTCGTATGGAAGATCCCTGGGAATATTAGTCATTCCAACAACTCTTCCCTTGATACACAACCAGGCACCATCTCATAGTTGGAGCGATAATAGTAATGCTCTAAGGATGTCACAAAGACATTCACACATGAACAGTAAATGCACACACGTTAACAACATATCACACACACACACACACACACACACCTCTCCAGGGCCTCTTTGACCAGTTCTTTGGCGCTGGAGTGTGTGGTGGCAAGGACACTCTTGTAGTGGGCTCCCTCACAGATCTCACTGCCAAAGATCTTGAGGATGCCCGGAGCCGTGATCTGATTGGACAGCTCGGAGGGGTCCTCAGTGACAGACAGGTCAACAGGGGTCACTAGGCGGCCATGTTGGAGAGGTCAAAACAATGACAGCACTTTAAATACTGATCAGTACATGGACCTAGATATTTGACATACAATTAGACATTCAACGTATCACATACTGTCCACTGAAGAAAGAAGACTGATAAACTGACCCTTCTGATACTACCCGAGAAGAACCCTCAGTAAGGTTCTGTTTGGAACCCTAAATCAGTCCAACAGAACTTGAGAAGGGTTCTTCTTTCATGTTGCCACGTGACAACATGACCAAAAGAGAAAAAGAATAAGACAGCAGTCGAATTCACGTTAGACACCAACGTACAGCTGTCCTTTCTGGCATAGCCAGGAAGAGAGGACCTGCCGTCTCCAGTCAGCGACATGGGGGCGGAGTTAGGGGCGGAGCCACGCTGGAAGACACCAGACAGGCGGTTGGTATGGCGACGGATGCGACTCCGGCTTGGCTGTCTGACGGCCACTGCCACGCTCTCGTGCGACCTTGTGGAGGAACCAGATGAGCCTGACCTGGAGGGAGGGAGGAGCAAGGGAGAGGTAAAGAGAGAGAGCGAAAGATGAAGAAATAGAGGGAGAGAAAGAGTAAGGGAGATGAAGAGCGGGAAGGAGGCAGATGACGAGGGAGGGAGGCAGGCAGGAACAGGGGGAGATGGTAAGGTGAGTGATATAGGAGGTGCGTAGAATTCAGGAAAGACAGTGGCAGGGGAATGATTCACAGAGGAAGTGACAGAAGCAAACAAAAAGACAGCCAGAGTGAGAAGGAGAGAAAGAGAGAGAAAACAAAAGAGTGGTTGAGGAGTAAAGAGACAGTAGAAAAAGTCACATCTTTCCCATTTTGTGACAAACAAATCAAAAGGAATTCTTCAACAAAACTGACTCTTCAACAAAACAAGCCCTCCCAAAAGCCTACTCAGATCCATATTTATTTCAACAAAGTTTAGAACCGAATAGTAAAGACGATACCGTAAATCACTCATTCACATTCCTATATCTAATGGCCACACCATGTACTAACCCATTCATATTTAGTTTTAGCTAACTAAACACTTTATTCACCTTCTGTCAGTCCTGCTTACCTCTCTGCTGAAGTTTGCGATGAAATAACGCAGGGTAGTTTATTTCCCAGCAATCCTGTAAGCTTCTTATTTCAATAAAGTCTTAAAGATTTCTACAGTTACGTCACTTCATGGGTATAAATGCATGTGTGCGTGTCTATGTGTTTCAGAATTTGGACCACTTGGTTACTGCCAAGGATATTATAGCCTTGTACTATATAATAATGTAATTAGGGAACCATTGGGTTTTTGAGAAGTTTAAACCTCACTGAATTAACGTAAAAGCTTGACCAGGTTTGAACAGCGGTAATTTCTGTATGAATTAGATTATAACACATGACTTACTGCAGTGATCCATTTTCACTCGTTTTTCTCCGAAGTTTAACAAAGCGTCTCTTGGGCGAACTAGCAGGTAAAAGTCCGGTCGCGTGTCCAGGTGGCCTCGGCGGCAGAGAACTCAGTTCCTCTGGACTCATCTGTCCGGAATTCATTTAACGTAACCAAACCAATATTTTTCAGTATCGTCAAGGAAAAGCCTTACTTGTTACCCGGTCATTCAAACACCCACAACCTAACCTGTGTATAAGATGTTGATTATGAGACGTTCTGTTATGGATTGTCTTGTTCATCAAGACACCGCGGACAAAGCGCACCCCGCGACAGCTGCTGTCTCGCGGGTGCATTCCATGACACGTCGTCCAGATGTTTGGGTCTCTCGCAGCTGTTCAAGAACTAGAGCAGGTAACTAAGCTAGGTTACTGTGTTCTCCGCCA
The DNA here is from genome assembly GCF_054491055.1 of Hypomesus nipponensis. Lineage (NCBI taxonomy): Eukaryota > Metazoa > Chordata > Actinopteri > Osmeriformes > Osmeridae > Hypomesus > Hypomesus nipponensis. Next base: position 13,036,019 of record NC_140373.1, read on the forward strand.
CAGAATCCTCAGTCTTGGAATCGACATTTAAGTATTGGAATAGTTGGAATATTGTATCGTCCACGCTCGTTCGAGAATCGAAGTGTCTTGAAAGTTGAAAAACTTATGAAAAGTTGACTTTGGGCTAACCCCTCTTTCGGGTTGAAAAAGGGGGCGGAGAGGCAAAAGGGTACTGATGCGCGCCAGCGGCAGAGCGCAACTGTTTGGATTTGCCAAGCACCTAGCTAGTTGCTGACTAGTCCCCCATAGATGGCCAGACCAGGGTCCTGCTATTCAACACGCACAGTCACCAGTTGGCTACTACAGCCGTTTTACTCAACGCTCCTCTAATATAGAAGACGTTTGAAAAATACCAAGGTTGTCCGGTCATGGGCCGTGAATTGATGATGGGTTGTCCGAAACAAAATTTCTTCGATTGCCATACTCACGCACCATGGACTCCACCTACTGGCCAGAGGTATAACAGTACAACCATATCAATCCATGTTTCACTTCCTGAAATAACCCATGTAAAAGGGTTCACTGACAGAAATGTGCAAGGTTTGTTGGTACGTCGTCAACCCATAATTTGACGTTAGCCTAACATTATCATCAAGTCGTTCAAAACGGACCGGCCTCTTTAAGACTGACAATAAAGCCTGTGTTGAGGCTGATACAATAATGTTTAGAGTTTATACAATGGACCCACGCATTGATGCTGGTTGCCTCATTTCGAAGTTGTTTCAATGGTCCACTAGAGGGAGTACTTTTCATTGTAAAACACTTGGCAAGTAAAAAAAAAAATATCTGTAGGCTATTTTCCCAGTGCAATTTTGTCTAACCTACCATTATGTATTTAGTCGCGCCGTTATTCGAAATAGAAGCCCCAACTTTCCACCCAACAATCATCTATCACACTTTTAATTCCTCACCCCTCTATAACATAAGCCTATGTTATTTAAGCTTTCAATTTTTCTGTCAGCTAATAAAGTGTCATGTTTAAGTAAAAGGCGGCAGGACGTTACAGCGGTCACCAGAAGGTTACGATCAGACCAGTAGTTTGCCTGTGACGACCTTGCATGTTGGGCAAAGCGAAGCAGCATGGGTTGACGCTCAAGCTCCAGCATGGTCATGATCAGGTCATTCAGCGTCGAGGTTCCAACCCAGGGGGCTGCCCACACCCACACTGGGAGGACCCCTGGTGAGAACCGACTGAAGATCCGGTCGGTCTATAGACGCTGAAACAGCAGGGGGGCTTCACACAATCGGTGCTCTGGGACTCCGTCACAACCATGGTTGTCGTGGTTATAAGTGGTTTAATTAATGGGTTTTCCATTTGTTCTAGTTTATTCTTTCAACTTCAGGAAATTAGGAACACGTTGGAAATACCACTTCTCACAATAAATGACCATAACTCGAACGTTCTATTCTAGCAAGGTTGCTTTTAAAGGGGCAGCTATGCTGATGCAAACAAGGCTACTCTGTTTTATTTCAGTGGTGGTAGTGGCTGTGACTTGGTGAAAAAAGGATGGGCTCACTTGAAACACGTTTACGTAAATTAAATATCCCAAGTCATGATATTATTGCCCAGTCATTGTGTCTGTGTGAGTGTGCGTGTGTGCGTGTATGTGAAGGCGGGACCTATGGGCTGTATGGGTTCCGCCTTTCATCGTGATAGTGTCCTTATGACTTTTCCTTCTCTATTGTTAACAACAGTCGACTGTGGGCTTTTTCAAATGTGTAGGCACAGAGAGGGGGCGGGTACAGTATAGGGAGCGGAGCCAGCTGAGTCTCTCAGCATAAAGTGCCTCTAATTCAGCGATAAGACTTCGCGCAGCTCCACTTGAATGTGTGTGGCGAATGAGTGAGTGTGTGAGAATCTAAAGTAACTGCAAGCGCTGGAACAAAAGAACGTAGGTAGAAGGAAAAAGAGACCTGTCAGAGTCAGGAAAAGGTCCCTCGCTTGTTTTCGAGAAGGCCGGTGGCGATGGAGCGTTTATGCGGACCGAAATTCCCCTTCTGGGTGAGTATTGGTTATTAGCTTTGGTCGCCGCTGCACCTCGTGCGTTTCAAAAGGTTCTAAAAACAACGACATTGTTACACAGGGCTCTGCCTTTCTAATTTATGTTCTTGAACATATTGAGCTGGCTTCGTTTCATGTTGTGTTAATGTTTCCGTTGCCAGCAACGTTTCATGGTCTCTCGGGTTATGGTTGTGTTTTCGCAAGCCATTTATCGAGGGACAAATGCGCATATTGGCGATGAGATCATAAGGCTATGCGGGACTAAGGATATAGGCGGAAGCTTGTTTCACATCTTTGATAACCTTCTTCAATGGCAGCAAGGTTAAACATTCCACTGTAGCATAGCCTACTTTAGGCGCGGCAACGAGAAACAGGCTTGAGCAGCTTTTTTTTTTAGAAAGTTACAACCGTACCAGAGAGTAGGCTATAAGCTATAGCTTAAGCATACAGTTTATAACGCGTAAGATTAGGTTAGGCTACATCGTTATCACACTTGACAGCAGCGCTGCAACAGTCCCGTGTCAGGGAGGAGACAATGCTGAACAGCATATCCTCCTATCACCCAAAGCCGTTAATCCTCACGTGAGACTTTACCCCTGTCTGATTTGACCTTTTCAGTGTCCAGCGCATGGTTAGCCCTAACCAACTTGAAATTGTACCGGCCTGTTGACTAAAGGATTAAGACTTGGCACCTGACTTCCCTTTTTGTTTACGAGTTTACTCGAGGTGAAGACCTCAAGCGTGTGTGCTTCCCGCCACTCATAGCCTACTTGAAACGGCCATAATCCTCAAAACGCGGGGGGCCTGCACCAGCATAGGGAATATAACAACACACAAGCCCCCGTTCTTTCTCCTCACCAGACCTGCATTGTTTGCAGACACACAACTCGAGGAAACCTTAATGTTTTCAGTACTAGACACGTTTTTTGGGGTGACGAGCTGCGGTGAGTCTTGCGTAACTTCTAATGGAAAGTAGGCCTAGGTCATGGCCTATTGCTCTCACTAGCTCGATGTCCCGGTCTCCTTCTTTAGTAGAGACTCCCTGTCCTGACTCCCTGTCATAAGGGGACTGCCTCTCCTGTTAGCTGATATGTGGGCTGCCATACGCTCTTCATGAGGATCACATCACCATGAGTTAACAGCTGCTCTTTAGCATCCTCCCTTGGGGCAATCCTTTAGTTGGGAGAGGCCATAGATAAACAATGTCACACAGGTGTGTGTTGATGAGTGCCGATTCTGTCTAGACAGTAAGGGTAATCATAATATCTGTATGGTAGGCATTTTGCCTTTTTGATGACATATGTTATTATGCAATATTGCTATAAAATATATGGTTGTTTTATATAACATTGCATTATATTAGGCATGGTTCAGATCAATGCTACACAGGGTAGGCTACTAAATTATATAAATGTTGATTTATATGTTGATGGGTACTCATTTACAGTCTGGTGTTACCTATTTATACATCTGCATTGAAATAATGAATGTGTGTGTGTGTGTGTGTGTGTGTGTGTGTGAGAGAGAGAGAGACAGTGAGAGAGGTGGAAGGCAAGCTAGACTGAGAAACAGGGTGTGAGAGCGAAGAAATATAATCTATGAGAGAAGAGACTTTCCTTGTGTGTGTGTGTGTGCATGTGTAGAACAGAGTGTGTCTGAGAGAGAATGGTAGAGATCAGAATGTCTGTGCTGTAATAGTGGTTCTTGTGGCCTAATTTAGAAGGAGACCAAGGTGGTTTTAAACTCCTGGGATAAAAAGGATTATAATAATGTCTCCAACACTGGACACTGTGTAACTATGTAAGTATAACAACAGCTTATAGCAATTTTCACCAAACAAAAGAAAAGTAGCAGTTAAAAGAATGGAACTTTTCTCTTTAACAACAGCTACATTCACAGGGAGATGGACAGGCAATTTTCCAAGAAGTGAAAATCATCTTACATGCCTAGCATATTAAACTCATAATTTATTTTTCCATTCCAGCTTAGTGGAGGTGCATTTGACTGCTGAACAAGAAGTCACAGGTTTCAGAAAGCGATGAGGTTTACTGCGTGTTCATGTGCTCTTATTTCCTCTTTCCCAAACATCTATATCTCATTCAAACTGCTGAGGTTGCAACAACCAGGAAGTAAAAAGTCCCTGACCCCCCCCACCACCACCACCACCACCAAATGACAGGGTTTTCAATGTACTGACTTTCCAATGAAAGGAGACCTGTTACCCTGTGATGGTTCACAAACAAGCACACAGTGAAGTCCAGATTGTAGAGGGAAACAGACAGGGTAGATGGCTGTGGTTATGACACTGTGGTTTAGGTGTCATGATTACATTTACAGTGTGGTTGGCTTTACACACTTGTTGGGTTAATCCCTCTGCCCTGTGACTCTGCAGCCTCTCTCTCTCTCTCTGTATCCCCTTTCTCTCTCAGTTACCCCTCTTCCTTGCACTCTCTTTCCCGTCTCTCTTAGCCCCTTGCTCTCTCTTACCCCCCATCTCTCAATCCCCCTCTCTATAGAGGTAGATTAATACCTCAAAACCCCAAATCTGTACCATGATCCGCAAATGTGAATCATGATTCGCAAAGGTGAATCATGATTCGCAAATGTGAATCATGATTCGCAAATGTGCAGCATATGTCCCCTCCCCCTGTCTCCAGCACACTGCCCTCCACAACAGACCTAGACACTCACAGTAGACAGTAGACACAGTAAACATAGCCGGCAGCACTTCCTCTTTTTTATGGGCTGTAGCCTACAGTAGTTCAGCATGTAGTCGAGTCACTGTGCAAGCGTCGCTGTTGATCAATTATAACCTTAAACCACCATGAAACCCCCCAAACGGACCCTGGATCCGTTTACCCTCCCCAGCTAAAGCCTTACACAACCAGAGGAAAAAACTGCACACTAGCCCAGCAGTTTACCGTCCCCATTAATGACTTTGAACACTAACATGAAAACCCACCTAACTGATGCTTGATCAGGGTGTGAGATCATTGGCCCATCTGAACAAAGGCAGTTGGCATGTCCATAGATGCGATTCTTCAGATCCATAGACACAGCAGGTCCTGTCTGAGCCTCAGATAGTGGGTCTACTCTATGCGATACTTAGCTGCAGCTGGGCTGTTTTTACATCTGTTGGTGATTAAAACGTGTCAGTAATGTGTTCTGGATCAGGCGATTCTAGGAACAGACCTTTAGGGGGACTCAGCCCCCAATGAGAATGGGACATGGATACAGTGCCTTGCAAAAGTGTTAACCCCCTTGCTAATAAATCACAAATTTCTCTGGATAACAATTAATACATGTAGTTATTATCATGCTAAATATTGAATGAATGAAAAAACTAAGAAAGTCCCTTTCACAAAATATATACATAAAAAAAGAACAGAAAAGAAAGTTCCTTTCTTCATGAACTACCAGCATCAAATGAAACAATAATGTGTCAACAATAAATAAACATTGTTTTAACAAAGGCATAACTCACCCAAAACCCCAACCCAGCTTGCCCTAAGACACAATGTCACTCAACTCTTCTCTACCCTTTTGGCATAAAACATATCTGCAGATCTTTCCTTCTACTTAGGGAGAATTAAGCTATGTCGCCACACCTTGAGGGTGGCAAATCTATCAGTCACTTCGTGTTTGACTTTCTCAAGCACCTCGTTCTCAATTGACATGACTCAAGACTCCAGCAAGGTGCTGGTGTCTGCTTTGCCCTATAGTACTCCTGAGCCAGTTATGAAGCCGACGCAAGGCACTAAAAGACCTTTCACAGCTGCAGCTGCTGACTGGTATATTCAAGGCAACCTGAATATAGCTTTCAGCGAAGGGAACAGTAGGTTATGAACTGTGAGCATGTCCATAACAGCCTCTCTCTTGCGTCTCAGATAGTTTTTGACAACCATCATTTCTTCTGCCTCAGGGTCAACATGGTAATGCTGTGCCATCTCTGACACATATGGTTCAGACAAGACGTGGTGTGAGGTTGGACTACATGCTTGAATACCCTTAAGCAATTTTTCATTCACACCAGAAAAACGCTTCTCAAATTCAGAGATCATTCTTTCCAGATATGGAAATAACAATTTCCTTTTGAATTCTTCTGACTCGAAAAACCACCGACTTCACTACTTGCCCCAGAAGTCGACTCAACAACATATCCATCCATTCGCTTTGGCTTCCGCCTCTGTCAAGAAGGTTACTCTGGGACTGCTATCTGGTTGGCCTCACATAAGGCCTTTGTTCTGGCGTGAAAATCTGCAGCAGTGGCATCACTGCGTTTCTCCTCAAGGGAGTCAATCACTGCATCTTTGTAAGTCACTGCTTGGGCAAGATCAATGATCTCCTTTTGTAGGTATCTGTGTTTACATGCCGTTACAGTCTCGAGAGCCTGGAACACAATCAGCAAATACACTGAGCAGAATTGACTGAGTTTTGTCATCAATTCCACTCCCGTAGGTGTGTTGGTGGTAGGGAGGCACTCAATGATGGCAGGAAAGTTCTCAAGCACTGCATTCACTGAACAAATCTGGCGTGCCCAACGTGGGTTGGACAAACGCACAAGTTCACTTGGCTGCAATCCCAACTTCCGTTGAGTGTCCACAAACTTATGGTGGTTCACGAGCGAGACCCCCAAAAAAGAATGGATACTTTCCCGCATGGTAAAAAAACTCAGATACTGCTCTGCATGCGTGACATAACACAAGGTTCAACTCATGTGCATAACCATGCACATATATCGCGTCCGGATGCTGCTCTCGAAAACGGGCTTGCACACCCCCAGCTGCCCCACTCATGACCGCTGCCCCGTCGTAAGTCTGTGCCACACATTTCAACTGATCAATTCCTTTCTCTACCAGCTGATATTCAATTGCAGCAGTTATTGATGTAGCATCAACATGTGTAATCTCTGTAAGCCCTAGGAACCTCTCCTTCACTGTACCGTCCATTGAAACATATCTCACACGGTGCCAACTGTTCTCTTTCCATCTCTGGCCTCATCAGCCATAATGGCATACAGCTTTGATTCCCTCATCTCACTGACAATAGTTGAAGTTACCTCTTGTGAACCACATTCTACCATCTCATTCTGACTGGTAGACGAGAGGTATGTGCTGTTTGATGGGGGTGTATACCTCTGCAAGAAAGGATTAAACTGCCTCCGAAGTGTTATGCACTCTATTTACATTTTTTTACCTTTACTGTGGCTTTCAACGGTTTCGCCATGACCTCAAAATGGTATTCTTTGCTTTCCCAACGTGCAGGTCACTGTCACAAAACGTTTCAGGTACTCTCTTCTTTCACCAACTTCAGTGGAACTCGCTGTCTCTATCAGCTGTAGAACCTTGTGATAGACTTTCTTTGTAGCTGTTCCAGCAAACTACACTGTCCTTGTGTGACTGGGTGGTCTCATGTTTTTGAAACAAGCTCAGTGTCTTTCTCCAATTCTTGACTCCACCATTCACAAATACCTCCTGTCTAAGATTTTTACCAAATACTCAAGCAAAGCAGAAAGCAGCATTTGTCCTAGAGCAGTATTCTAGCCATTTAAAACTGTGGAACCAGTTTTGTTGGAAAGCTCTTTTTTTGCATGCCAAACTGATCCTGTGGGTACTGAGACAGATTTAACTGTTTAGGACCTGTCCTTATCCCCTAAATCAAAAGAAACCTATTGAGACCCTGCTGCCTTGGCTTGGTGGTCAGAATGCTGCTCTCTCTGTCTCTACTTCATTTGTCTGGTCTCTCTCTCTCTCTCTCTCTCTCTCTCTCTCTCTCTCTCTCTCTCTCTCTCTCTCACACACACACACACACACACACACACAGACACTCCCAGAGACTCCCTGCTCTTCTATAATAATAATTTGTTTAATTATTATTATTTTTAGGGGTGCTGAGATGAAATTTAGGGGAAAAAATTCTAAAATCGCCAATGCTGTGCACTCTTTACTGGACTGCTGAGCTGAGGGCTGTCCCAGTTTGCAGGTGACCGGTCACTGCAGTAGTTCATGTGTTCAGGAGTCAGGAGAGCGCATGTCTAACTGAAAACAGATGGTGTTCAGCACCAATATTTCTTTTGCGGCCCCAGAGGTTTTCATAACATCGGCTTAAAGGATGGGCTTGCTTACTCCACTCTGTTTTTGTGTGTCTATCCCTCCCACAACTCCCTCCCTCCCTCCCACTCTCTCTCTCTCTCTCTCTCTCTCTCTCTCTCTCTCTCTCTCTCTCTCTCTCTCTCTCTCTCTCTCTCTCTCTCCTCTGTCTCCCTCTCATCTCTCTTTCTCTCTCCCAGCGTGATTTGGATTCCCTCAACTGAAAGTCCCGTTCCTTTCCTCCCGTCAGAGTAGAACGTGTGAAGTTGTACAGATAACATCCAGGATGTGGACCACGACTGGAGGGCACCGGGTACTTCCTGTTGTCGCTCCGTGAGACATGTCAGGTGGGGTTGCACGATGCATGACGAGGAGATCTGTCTCCTCTCACAGCTTCAGTCTTCCCTCTCTTTGAATGAGCGTGCGTTCCAATCAGCTGTGTGTTACATTACGTGATTTCACGTCATTTCAGAATCCCGGCAAATTTGATTCAGGATGAGGCGGTGGGGCTGGTGGTGGGGGGGGGCTGCTTTCAATGTGATTGATGCACTCTGGAATTGGGCTTTTACAGGAAGTGCTTGTGTTCAGTCAATTGTTTTTTTTCTCCACATTTAGCTGTTGACTTAATTCATTTATCAGCAGTTTGTTTGAAATCCTCGCTGCCAGTCGCTGGTCCTCATAGGCTGCACCACTGCATCAGCATTCCAAACAGAAGGCCACATGATTTCACCCTCATAGTGTCGTTGGCTAAAATGACTGGGAATACCCCATATCTTTATAATATTAAACACTGTCTTAATAAGACAGGATCAAAAGAGCGTGAGAGAACAGCCCAGATAAAACCAGGACTGAGAGCTGGGTTTTGTATAATTCTTTTATACCAACCTCATTGAAAAGTGTTGGCACGCACTCATACACAGTAAAACGTATAGAACCTACCTAGTAACTACACTGTGGTTACATAGACGTATAGCTGTGACCTCATTTGTGTTCCAAAATACATAGTTACAAAGTGTATGCACTATGCTCGGTTTGAACGTCACTTTGGAGAAAAGAATCTGCTCAACAAATGAAATGTGAAACTGTAACTGTAGGAACCCCATCACGTCACACTGTGAGACCTGGCTGTGTTCCTCTTTCACTGCTCCACGTGCCTCCCAGCCCCCTCCTAAAGCCGGCGACCTAGCTCCGACCCCGCGACAGGGTCGTCCTCAGCCGCTGAGCTGTTTTCAGGCCCCCCATAAAGGCTCTCTGATTTGATTCGCTGAGCCGGATCTCCGACCTGATTCGCCGAGTCTGACCCCTCTCTCCTGTCCCTCTCCCGCTCTCTCCGTTTTACTCGCTGCGGGACTCGAAAACGACATGAGGAGACGACCACGCGGCGCTGTCACCGCGTCAGGTGTGTGAAGCTGGCGCCATCGCACTGTAGCCGCCTGGGAATGAACAGTGACAGTTCCCCCTCGGGTACAGACAGGAGTGGCTGCATTCTAGCACCTTAAGGGCACGGGGAGGGCGGGGGAGAGGCGGAAGAAAAGAAAGAGAAAGAGAGAGAGGGGTGTGGAAGATTGAGAGGGGGCCGTTGTGTTGAAATCTCACCTTAGGCATGCATTGTGTGACCGCCCCCGTTTCCAGGCGAACGGACGGTCAGGTGTTCTCTGGGCTCTGGGCTGCTCAGTCGACACGCCCCACGGTGAAGGGGAGCGGAGCATAGCGGACAAAACACGCGCTCGATCAGGACTATTCAGGCGTCACGTCCTCACACAGCTGCCGCCACTGGATGTAGGGCCATGTGTTGTGTGAATGGGCTACATCTTTTCGACATGTGCTACAATTCCCTTTTAACGGTTTGTCTCGTGTCAGTGGCAGCCCTTTGGGTGCAGAGGAGAAAGACAGAAAGAGAATGGAGAGAAGGACAGAGGAGAATGGAGAGAAGGACAGAGGAGAATGGAGAGAAGGACAGAGAGGAGAATGGAGAAGGACAGAGGAGAATGGAGAGAAGGACAGAGGAGAATGGAGAAAAGGACAGAGAAAGGACAAGGAGAGGATGTTGTCCGTGCTTCGCCTTGTAATTGTTTCGACCACGTGAGGGGGAGGGCAGATCCGGGCAGATCCGGGTGGAGAGATCTTTGATGTATGTGACTGTCATCGCTATAGAGAGGCCATGCACTTGTTCTCGTCCCACAGTCAGGGTCTTCAAAGAGGAAATTGAGTCTGTAAAAAAAAAAAAAAAAATCTGATCACTGTTGCTCGTGTGCAGGTTACACAACTGGGGATTGTTGGAATGCAGCGCCAAAACGACAAGCCTGATTCGGGACTGAGATAAAACAGCAGATAAAAAAGAAAAAGGCATATGTTGGAACGAAAATGAGTCTGTTTGAATGTCACCGTTCCTTTAGTTGGACAGCCGAAAATAATTTTCTCCCAACCTCTTCCTGTGGTTCTAAAACAGGCCAATCAACGTGAACGCACTATGTAGTGCCAACTGAAAGAAAAGGCCATCGTCGAGAATCTCCCCACCTCACTTCCTCCTCCTCCTCTCATCATGTGCTGTGATGTCACACGTGTAGGAAACGTGATCTCTTATCCCTGTGTGCAGCTGTGGTACACTAGAAAGGGGTTTGCACAGACAAGGAATTTACTTTGGCAGGAAGGTGCATACGTTCAACATATAGGAATACATCTTAAATAAGTGGTGTAAGTTGAAGTCTAATGGTACTATACAATACTAACAGCCTGGTTCCTGAAGTTAGGGTTAGTTCCTGTGACTTGTTCCTGTGACTGAACATGTGTGTTTGTACTGGAAGGAGTTCCAGGTTTACATGGTGTAACTACATACACATAAACACAACATTCCTTGTCTCCCGTTCGCCATTTCCCTTCCCTACCTCCCTCCCTGGAGCCGATGGTCTTAACTGATATTGCAGTGTGTCAGGGTCAAATGGTCCCAGGAACATGAATTACTGTTACTCATTCATCTTTAACTACATTTTGAAAAACCTCTCATTCATACGTGTTAAATGTTATGAAGGCCCCATTCGGCCCTGCCTGTTTGCACGTTTGACAGTTCAGAAGAGTTCGACCTTCCTCCGAGTCAGTCTGAATGGGCAGGTGTACCAACCCGACCCACCTTACACAAACTCATTATGAGAACCACGCTCAGCTCACCTCCTCCCTCGCCTTCCGGCACGGAGAGCGGCAAACACGATTGCCTTCTTTCCCAACCGGCAAAGACGACAAAAGAACAAAGATGAGTCACATCCTCTCCGTGGTGCCTTATCTGCCCTGCAGGTTATAGCTACGAGGGATTCCCGACACTGACTCTCACCTCTCCCGTTCCACGCCTTTCTTTCAGTGTTTCAATTCCAACGTCTCTCTAGCAGCTCCCAGAACATTGTCGCGAAATAATAACAGTCAAAGTTTATACGTGAAGTCTGTAGTCTGCCAGGTGTGTCAGAGAAGGGAGCTTTGATCTCGGACTTGTGATATTCCAGGTACAGGCATCCTAGATCTGCACTGGTTCTCTGAGATACTCCGTAGGTAGGAACCCTGGCCTGTGTCCTACACTGGGCTGAGAGGAAGGGTGTTATAATGAGTTTGGAACTGCCAAGGTTAAAGAGAGACAAATGATTTGGAACAGGGTTTGCTCAGAGCGGAGTTTTACGAACACACGTGTTGGAAATGGCACTCAAGCGCTATGTGTACTCCTCACCCACTGAGCCGGGGTCTATTGTTGAAGTGTGTTCACATGCAGAGAGCAGACAAAGCTCCCTCCCCGTGTGGAGCAATAACAAGAAAAGGACCCGCGTTTGCTCACGTCTATGATTGCCCGCGTCCCAGTGTGACGGACGATTTCTTTTCTACACACAATGGGCCGCGGTTTATTGCGATGAAGGCACACTGAATCCATTTGTCATGTTCGTGTTGTTCTTTCTCCTGCGTCACTCTCACCTCTGACTGGATTTTTTTTCTCTTTCTTTTTTTCTTTCTTTTTTTCTTTTTTTCTTTCTTTTTTTCTTTTTTTCTTTCTTTTTTTCTTTCTTTCTTTCTTTTTTTCTTTCTTTCTTTCTTTTTTCTTTCTTTTCTTTCTTTCTTTCTTTCTTTCTTTCTTTCTTTCCTCTTCAGTTTTTCTTTCTTTTCCTTTTCCTTCTTCCTTTCTTTTTGTCAGTTATTTGCCCGCTTTAAAAGTGTGATCCATTGACTTGAGCGTCTCCTCATTCTGTGTGTAGGGTCCAGTTCCTGCTGTGCCAGTCTCCTTCCACGCCGGTCGTTCTGTCTCGCTCTGCTGTCCGTTCTTACTGTAACAGTAGACGGATGAGGACCGAGGAAGAAAGGTTTTTTCAGCCCTGTGCTGCTCTCATGTATGGGAAATGGGCATTAGAGAATCATCCATTTGATGTAACTTCATCATCCCGGATGAGTGGGCTGAGGGCGGGAGACACGCTGTCTCCTGTGGGAGACAGTGGGGTCGTAAGTCACCTGCCGACGATAGAAAAAGCGGAATCAATTCCTGTTTGCTGAGGTCACGTTGGTAAACATGTATACAACTTGAAAGGGATGTCGTCATGTTGTGGACTGTGTCGGAGTGGGAGGTGGAGAAACCGGCATGGAGAAATCCTTTCACACGACACCAGATAGGGCCAGACAGGGCTGTGTCGACTGTCCGGCTGCGGGGTGGGTTGCATATCTGGTGTGGAGCAGGTCCATGGGGTGTTCCACGACTAGTGTGTGTTTCATGTCGAGTGTGGTGCAGGGCTATTATTGTATTAAGGCCCAGATCATTTAGTACCTTCTGGCACACACATACACACCAATACACACCCGCACACGCATGCAAATACACACACACACACACACACACACATGCAAATACACGTACACACACCCTCACATAATATGTACACACACACGTAAATGAGAGTGATGACAGAGAGAGTGAGAAGCAGAGAGAGCAGGACAGCTGTGTTTATCTAGCACAGGGACTGGGACACTATGCCATTACATTGTGAGTCCTTGAGAGCATGTTCACCTCCAGCTCCCACTGTGAATGAAAGGTATATAAACAAAAACATCAACATACCACTACCTCTCTTCCTCTCTCCTCCTCTTCCTCCTCTCCTGTCTCCCTTCACCCTTCTCTCCCTGTCTGCGTCTCCGACTCTCTCTCTCTCTCTCTCTTTCTCTCTGGCTCTCCCTCTCTCAAACTCTCTCCCTCCTCCCCTTCTCTACCTCGCTTTACATCTGTTAATTATTGATGCGCACAACATTAGGCCCAGTGTCAGCTTTGGTAGAGAAGGATTGGAACAGCAGGTGTTGTTGGCAGTCAGCATACAGGGTCAGAGGCTGCAGATACATACCATAGGTCCTTTCCCCTCAACACGCTCTGTCATTTGACACCGGTTGTCCTAGCAACTGGCAACCGTAAAGTCATTCTGGGGACGTTAATCTTGTCCGAAGAATATTAGCTGTCGTTTGCCTTCATTATATTTCACTATGCTCCTTCTTCCCAGTCGATCCAGGGGGGTCTAACCGAGTTATCAGCGATGTGGAGTACTTTGCAGACAGCCCAAATGAGGACGGGTCTTCGTGCATGTCCACGTGAATGTTCAAATCAGTGTGTTAATATGTTATGTGGACATGACTTCCCTTTAATCTGCAGAAAAGAGGACTGCGGTCAGTGCAAGACAATATGTGACACTGCGTGTCCATCAGCCGCGAGGATCATCAGAATATTGGTCTTCTCCTTTTGGTATTGTTTCCTGTTTCACATGAAGAGAGCCGGTTGAGGGAGGGCCAGGCTGGTGTCCATGGAGGGTTTGACATGTGGTTCATGTGAGATGGTGTGTTTTCTCCAGGGCGACTCATCTTCCAAATCTCTCTCTCTCTCTCTCTCTCTCTCTGTCTCTCTCTCTGTCTCTCTGTCTCTCTCTCTCTCTCTCTCTCTCTCTCTCTGTCTCTCTCTCTGTCTCTCTCTCTCTCTCTCTGTCTCTCTCTCTCTCTGTCTCTCTGTCTCTCTCTCTCTCTCTCTCTCTCTCTCTCTCTGTCTCTCTCTCTCTCTCTCTCTCTCTCTCTCTCTATCTCATTACTCTCATCATTACTGCCTCTCTCTTTCGATCTTTCCATCTCATCCTTCCTCTCTCTCTGTTCCTCTCTCTCTGTGCTTATAGTTAACTGGGGTGCATAAAGCTTGTGCTCGTGTATCAAAGAAATCATGTACTTTCTTCTCAAGCGTCAGAAAAAGGTTTCCCAGCTCTGGTTTTATGCCGTTTCAGAAATGGATTAGAGGAAGCTTTTAACATCACATCTGCCTGCAGCTTGGCTTTACATGTTGAGTTAAGAAAGAGGAGGTATTCTAGCAGAGGCTGAGTCATGCTGTGAACAGTATGCTAACAGTAGCAGGGATTGTGTATTGCTTTTGTAATGCTCAGCGGGAAACGATTTGCCTGCAGGCCGAGAGATTCCAGGTTCGAATCCTCCACTCGCGTTGCGCTTTGGATGAGCGCGCCTGCTAAACGAATACTTTGTATTCTTTCTTTTTTTTCTTTGTTTATTGTTCATAATATTGGAGTGTGCCTCTTGTGTGTCTTAACTGTTCAGGAGCTATGCTCAGTGTTGCCGTGTCTCTGCATCGGGAACTGACCTGTACAAAGGCAGCATGCAGTACCCATAGTTGATACTACTATTAGAAGTGTAAACACACAAACACACGCACTCATACATACACACACATCAACACATTCATACAAACACGCGCGCGCGTATGCCTTTATTAGGGCATGACATTCCATCCGGAAATGTGACGTGATGTCACCGCGGACAGGGAGAGCGGCTCACTTGGCTGAAGAGGAACGCATCCCAACATCTACCTCTCCTGCTCTCCACCTCTCCTTTACCTCCTCTCCCCCTCCTCTCCCCCTCCTCTCCCCCTCCTCCCCCCTCCTCTCCCCCTCCTCTCCCCCTCCTCTCCTCATACTCTGCTCCACATCTCCTCTTCCCCTCCCATCCATCTCTCCTCATCCTCTCCTCCTCTCCTCCACCTCTCCCCGCCTCTCGATCACAGAGAAAAGAAACGGACCCGACTGAACCTAAGCGATTCGGGTCGCCCCCAGTCTGGGATGCTCACGCGATGAGGCCTGCAGAGTCACCAGGGCGTTGCCCTGAGAGGAACTGTCCCTCTCTCTGTCTTGGTTTAAGGGGCCTGGCGCAACATGAAGCACACACCAACGCTCGCAGTAGGCGCTGCAAGCCCTTCCGGAGAACGAAAGAGGCCTAGTGTCGAGGAGCGCGCTTGTTTTCAGCGCTCGAGAGGTCAAGAAAGGTCCTTCGTCGTCAGAATGTCAAAATCAGCTGCTGGTTTCCCCTCCGATGGGAGAGTGTCTAGTGTCGGCGGTGAAGCTGGTGGCATGGCGGTGCTTGATCCCCCTCCTCCTCCCCCTCCTCCTCCTCCTCCTTCATCCCACCGTAACGCCTGTCCTCCCCCTTGTCACCCAGGAAGCCAACCGGACGCTCCACACGGACAGCCCAGACCTGCCCGTGTGCTTCCAGCTGTCCGTCCTGTCATGGCTGCCCTGCCTGTACCTCTGGGCCGTCAGCCCTCTCTACCTCCTCTACCTCAAGAAGAACAACAAAGGCTACATCATGATGTCCATCCTGAACCGGGTCAAGACGGTGAGAGGGGAGGCGGGCCGAGACAGCTGTGCGACATGGTCAGCAGTCCTGCCTCGGGAGGTTTGGTTCCCCTGGTGGACGGTTTTGACTTTTTGTAAATGTATCTCTGTATTTAATCTGTCTCTCTCTCTCTCTCTCTCTCTCTTGATTTCCTCGATGTCTCCCTTTGCCCCTTCTTTGTCTCCTCTGCCCGTCACTCGCTCTCTGTCTCCCCCCCTCCCCGCGTCTCTCTCCCCACCTCCCCCCCTTTCTCCTTGCTCTCCTCCCCCCTCTCCTCTTCCCCCTCACCACCACCCTCTCTCTCCTTCCCTCTCCCCTCTCTCCTCCCTCTCACACCCAGGTTCTGGGTGTGGTCCTGTGGATCATATGCTGGACTGACCTCTTCTACGCGTTCCACGAGCAGCAGATTGGCCTCTCCCAGCCGCCCATCTACTTTGTCACTCCGCTGGTGGTCGGCATGACAATGGTGGGTGCTCGGACAAGCGGAGGCGCCGGTGTAAACACACCGACCTTGGATGCACTCTCTCTGCCCCTCCCTGACAAAGGGCCCGTTCTCGATCCGCCGGGCGTATTGTACAACTGGGAAGGTCGTAGCCGCCGAATGTGTTTTTTTGGGGGGGGTCTTGATTCAGTGGTGGTGGGTCTGGTTTCTGTAGCATTTTCTGGATTGTTTTTTTTGGGGCTTTTTGGTTCGTGCAGTGTGTGTGGCCACGGTAGCCCACATACACAGTAACCCAACTCCGCTAATACAGGGCAGGGTCAACTCGCCTGGAAGGGGATTTATTGGGTGCGTGTGAGTGCCACGAGAAAGGGGGCGTCCGAGGACGGCACCGCTACCTTACATGGCCTCTGTGTGGCTGTGCTTATTTAACCGTGTACCACTCTCTCTCCCTCTCTCCCTCTCTCCTTCGCCATCTCTCTCTCTTTCATCTCTCCCCATCTCTCTCCCTCTCTCTTTCATCTCTCCCTGTCTCCCTCCCTCTCTCTTTCTCCATCTCTCCCTCTCTCCCTCTCTCCCTCTCTCTCTCTCTCTCTCTCTCTCTCTCTCTCTCTCTCTCTTTCTCTCTCTCTCACACACACACCATCCTCTCTCTTTCATCTCTCCCTCCCTCTCTCTCTCACCACCCTCTCTCCAATCTCTCTCTCCCTCTCTCTTCCCCTCTTTCTCTCCTCTCCTCTCCCCCCTCCCCCCTCTTCCTCTCTATCTGTCCACCGTTCCCCTCCTCCCTGTGTGTGTCTCAGCTGCTGGCGACCTTCCTGGTCCAGTTGGAGAGGCTGCGAGGCGTGCAGTCCTCCGGGGTGCTCTTCATCTTTTGGTTTGTGTCCTCTCTGTGCGCCATTGTGCCTTTCCGCTCCAAGATCATCCAGGCCTCCAACCAGGTACAGACACCATCATACACACACACGCAAGACGCACTGTCTCAACTCTCTCTTGCACACTCTTTCTTGCTCTCTCTCTCTCTCTCTCTCTCTCTCTCTCTCTCTCTCTCTCTCTCTCTCTCTCTCTCTCTCTCTCTCTCTCACACGCACACTCTCAACTCTTTCACACTCTGTCTGTCTGTCTGTCTATCTGTCTCTCTCTCTCTCTTTCGCTCTCTCTCTCTCTCTCTCCCTCTCTCTCTCATGCACACACACTCTCTCAACTCCCTTTCTCTCTCTCTCTGAGGGTAAAAGTATCACTCATTCTCTCCTCACTCACTCCCTACCTCTCTAACACCCTTGTTAAAGAGCTTATGCTAGTTGGCTACTTTGTGGTGTTGGGGTCAACTGAGGTTGAGACTGAGGAGGTGAGGGGGGTGGAGAGGGAGTCCAGGAGAGGGCAAGAATGCAGAAATGTGAAGATTGCGTGTGGATGGGGGTGGGGGGTGAGGATAGGACAGGATGGGACAGGATAGGTTAGGACATACAGGCAGACAGGTAGACCGACAGGTCGACAGACAGGTAGACAGACAGGTCGACAGACAGATTGTGTGTGGATGGGGGTGGGGGGGGGGGGGTGAGTGAGGGGAGTGAGTTCCTGTACTTCAAGGATCCATAAGATCTATACACATCCGTGTCTTAGCTTGTATAAAGGGCTTTACACATAAATCGTTTGATTTTCTTTGGATTATCCCTGATGCTGTTTGCAATAACATTTTGATTATAGCAACCGGGATCAGGAATCAGTCTCCAGATCGGCGCTGTAAACAGATAGGTTGGCCTAAATATTTTCAGGCCAAGTGGTAGGCTTAACCGCATTAGCTGTCCTGCCACGAAGGGTCAGGTGAGGATAGGCTGGCTGCATAGACGGCTGGCTCCTTTCAGAGACAGACCCTCGCTCTGTGTCTGTGTGTGTACAGTGTGTGCGTGCAGCATGTCTCTGTGAGTGTGCATGTGCACAGTAAGTGGGTGTGTGTGCGTATAGTGTGTGTGTGTGTGTGTATACAGTAAGTGGGTGTGTGCGTGTGTGTGTGTCCAGTGTATGTGTCCAGTATGTCTGTGTGCGGGAGCACAGTGTGTGTGCGCGTGTGCGGGCGGGTGGGTGTGTACACGGTATGTCTGCGCGTCTGTCCGAGGCTGAGTCCACGCGGGCGTCTCCGTGGTTGTGCGGGCGTCCAGTTTGTCTGCGTGTGTTTCTGACGGCGAGTCCGCGCGTTGCAGACGGGGGAGCCGGACCATCTGAGACTCACCACCTTCTACGTGTACTTCATCCTGGTGGTGCTGCAGCTGGTGCTCTGCTGCTTCAACGAGAAGCCTCCCCTCTTCTCCGACGTCGACACCGACCCTGTGAGGAAACCAAATGCGCCTGTGTGTGTGTGTGTAAGTGTGTATAGGTGGGTGTCGGTGTTGGTTTGTGCGTGTTCGTTTGTGTCGGCGGGTGCGTAGGTCTTTGTGCGCGCGCGTGTGCGTGCGTGTGTTCGTCTGCGTGCCTTTGGCAGGTGGGGGTGGGGGGGGGAAGTGGGAGCGTGCGGGAGAGAAAGTGTTAACGTGTGCTAGGGTGCCACCACAGCTCACTCCCAATTGTGTTTAGAGGGAGCACACACACACACACGCACGCAGCAGTTGCCTCAGGCAGGGAGTCATCTGGCTCTGTCCTCATCTGACTCGCCTGGCCTATTTATTTCCACTTCCGTGTATTCCTTCCCAGAATCCTTGTCCTGAGTCCACCGCCGGCTTCCTGTCCACCATGACCTTCTGGTGGTTCACCAGGTACCAGAACCCTGTCTGCAACACAGGCCTGCACCCCTGCTGGACCCACAGAGGACTGGGATGTACTTACTGTAGTCCAAAAGATCAATCATAATAGAAAGGAAACAGGGTAGACTACTTGGAGATAAAAAGGAACAGGACAATCATTTTTCTTTTACAGATGTAACAAATGGTACTGCAAATATCTTTGAGAGGTACATTAGAAACTGTTGGGTTGTCAGCAGTCCCCAGCCATGGAAACATAGATTGACCATTTTGTAATCTACTGTTATTAGTGAGAAGATTACAGGCAGCACTGCAGTGCTTTGTTTGCAGTTTGTTATTGTATCCATGTGTGTTGCGTGTTGGATACAAATGACCTTTTTGTCTCTCTCCCCCGCCTCTCATCTCTTTCTCTCCGACCTCTCGATCTCTCTCTCGATCTTCCACTTCTCATCTCTCCATCACCTCTTTCTCTCTCCACGGCTTCTCAATTTTCCTCTTACTCTCTTTCCTACCCCTATCATTTCTCTCACACACACACCTATTGTTCTCTCTCACTCTCTCTCTCTCTCTCTCTCTCTCTTATTTGGTCTCCCTCACCCCTCTCTCTTCCCCCACCCCCACCTCCCATCTTAGTATGGCAATCAAAGGCTACAAGAACCCTCTGGAGGCTAAGGACCTGTGGTCGCTGAACAAGAGGGACAGCTCAGAGGTGGTCGTCCCTCGCCTGCTGAAGGAGTGGGAGAAGGAGCAGGCCCAGGCTCAGACCTCCAGGTAGGAGGGAGAGGAGGGGAGGGGAGGGGAGGGGAGAGGAGAGGAGAGGAGAGGAGAGGAGGGGAGGGGAGGGGAGGGGAGGGGAGGGGAGGGGAGGGGAGGGGAGGGGAGGGGAGAAGGAGAGGAGAGGAGAGGAGAGGAGAGGAGAGGAGAGGGAGAGGAGAGGGGAGAAGGAGAGGGAGAGGAGAGGAGAGGAGATGAGAGGGAGAGGAGGGGAGAGTAGAGAGGGAGAGGAGAGGAGAGGGGAGAAGGAGAGGAGAGGAGAGGGAGAAAAATAGTAGGCTACAGTGTAGAGCAAATTGAATCACATTTTCTTTTTATTGCCCTTTTTTTCAAGCAATGTTACAGAGGGCCTCACAGATTTGCGCAACCAATAAACATAACCAACCAAAACAATCAAAGAAGACAAGGATAAATGTTTTGGCTAGAAACCTGGGGAGGAGCAATTCAGTGAGTGAAACCCCCCCATGATGTTTGGTGATGCAGACCAGCCAGGTCAGGTCAGGTCTGGAGAACCAGGAGCCGGTTGCACAAAACACCTTCAATTGAGATTTTCTTTAAAGTCAGAATTAAGGTTTCCTTAAAATATAATTGGTTGCACAAAACACCTTTAAGTCTTCTGCTTAAGGTTTCCTTAGTATATGTTCCCTAAGTATTTTAGGTTTTCTCCATATCTTGGTCTTCTACTTAAGGACCCACATAAGGATTCCAGCGCCCGTTCAATATGAGGATCAGTTTGTCAACGGAAAAAAATCAACATTCAATCAATGTCCAGTTCGTTTGTATGTAAATGAGATAACCAACGATGTTGCACAACAGGGGTGTGCGACACTGCACAATTTTGTATCGATCCGATACCAAGTAAATACAGGGCCAGTATTGCCAATACCAATACCGATACTTTTTACTTAGAAAAGCAGCTTATCTGAGTCATGTTACTTCACGTGCACGCCGGCACCCTTCAGAAATCCTGCCAACAGATCTCAGGCACGTCTCACCTTTTATCAGCTGCATTCTTGACCTTAACTTGGGCCTTTAGCCGAATTTAGTCAATGTTATTGATAATCATTTTATAGCACCATTTGGTCCCCTCTCCATCTCCCGCACAACATGAGAACTACAAATTGGTTTGTGGAAGACACGGGCCATTGAGCGGGTCAGTGGAAACGCTGCTTCTACTGCCTGCATGCTGAGCTCTGTGTAGATCCAGGCAGAGCATGCAAGATCATTTGGGCGTGTGCGGTGCTGTTCGACCTATTCAAGAACTTCACTGTACATGAGGAGGAGGAGCAGCATGAAGCCATTGAAGAGTTTGAAGAGGATGCAGAAGTTGGAAACAAAGGCTACAGCATGCTTGAGGCCCTAGTGAACAATTTCTTCCGTGAAATGTGACAGGCTACAAAAAAAGAATGATTCCATGGTCATTCATTGAATAGGCACGTTTTAATTTATTTTATTGAAAGTTAATTATTTGATTAAGATGTAAATATGATTACACTATTCTTCCAGAACAGTTTATGTTACGTTACATTGCATGTATTCATTTAGCAGATGCTTTTATGTGAAGCGACTTCCAAGAGAGAGCTTTAGAAAAGGGCAAAGGTCACTGACCATAAACAAGGAGCCCCAAAAACATTGCAGGGAGCCAAGACATGAAGCACGCATTGTGAAAAGCAAATAAGTGCCAATAGGAAGAAACAATAGAGCATGTAAACAAATTACAATTAAACAACATGAACCTCGAAAGTGCAAGAGTGTATCTGTAGGAAGCAGGCAACAATAATAGAATTCACAGCGAGTACAAGTAGTTAAATCCAGATGTGTTTGCAAAGTTAGGCTACCTGCAACGTCAATTTCCCCGATTTCATCATCTGGCTCACCGAAGAGGGATTTAGTGGTTTACTTCACAGTCATGCCGTTAACAGTAATATCATGAAGTAGGCATTAACTAATGACTGGCTACTTTTCCAAATGACCACCGCTCTCTCCTCTGCCAGTAATCCCAACCATAGTAGGTGCGCTACCATGGTGTTCGCTACCATCACCTGCCTCATCTTTTTTTTTTTTTTTTTTTTTTTTTTACATTTAGCAGACGCTCTTATCCAGAGCGACTTACAGTAAGTACAGGGACATTCCCCCCGAGGCAAGTAGGGTGAAGTGCCTTGCCCAAGGACACAACGTCATTTGGCGCGGCCGGGAATCGATCTGGCTACCTTCAGATTACTAGCCCGACTCCCTCAACGTTCAGCCATCTGACTCCCTTCATCAGAAAGTGGTTTTGGAGGTGGACCATTGGGAATAAATTATGTTATTGTAGGCTAATCTGTACCACACCCTTAAGTAAATCCCTTAGATAAGTAGAAATATACCCCTAAGGTCATAATTAAGGAAATAGCTTAAGGTGTTTTGTAGGGGTGGGGGAAAATTCCCATTTGAATTGCGATTCAGTCTTCTAGGGATTCAGATCGATTCACAAATTGAAAAAAAGTTTTTCTTTGTTTTTACATTTTTTCATTTTTTTTCATTTTTATTCTTCTACGTAATTTTTTTATTTTTGTATGACAAAAACACTTAACTGCCTATCACAGTCAAATAGAAACAAGTAACACTAAACAGGAAACTAGAATCAAATGTAAGCATGGAATCGATTCGAATCGAATCGTGAGGAACCAAAGATTCCCACCCCTAGTCTTTTGTGCAACATACCACAGAGTCTGACCATTCCACACGCTGCACCTCCCAGCACCCGCACTGCCGAACTACTGGAATCTCCTGTCTAAACACCCTCGACACCAGAGACTGGGAGTTTCTGCTGAACTTCCACCTCTCATCACGGTTACCATGGTTTCTGCGTTGTTATTCGTTCCCACCATCCAAAGCTCTCGCAATCTCTGTGTTTCATTTGGAGGCCCCTTCCATCTCTTTCTACATTTCCTTCTGTTCTCTACTTTTTTCTATCTTCACTTTGTATGTCAAGTATTGTTCCACCCCCCTCCATCTCCCATTCCCACCCTCCATTACCCCCTCCCTCCCCTGTCCCCATTCTCCACCCCCATTCCCCCACCCCATACTCTCTCCGCCCTGCTACCCCTCCCCCCATTCTCTCCCCCCCGGTCCAGCCTGCTCCGCCAGGTGTGACCAGCTCTGCGTGTCTGTCTCATGCTAGGTAACTGATATCAGGTACTAACTGGCTTAAGCCTCCTTTCACTGGTGCGCTCAGGAGAAACCTGTTTCATCGGGAGCGAGGAATTCTGTTCAAGTTGTCAGACTTAGCTGAAAAACTGTTTTGTGTAAGCCTCTGCTGGAATCAAACCCTTTCACTTCCGCACAAGCACACCACCTCTCTCTCTGTCACACGCACACAGATGTGTGATTTTTACACCATGTACAGTATTCACACTCAGTTTCAGTCAGTGAGTGCGAAAGAAAGAAAAGAGACAGATAATGGGAGAAAGAGAGATAGCACTGTTAAGACCAGTTGTAGAGAATATCTAGTGAAAGGCTGTAACTGTTGAAGCACTGTAGGGAAAAACGGAATAACCTTTGTGTTGACTGGGTCCTGGAATGTGTTGGTTGGCAGCCTGATGTGTCTTAGAGGTCATAATTGGATAAAGCACTGTATGACATTGCTTGTATTGGCCATACAAACATATATATACCGTATTTCTTTGATTAAACGCCGCAGCGTTTATTACACAATGTTCATTTTTGGTGTGGTGTTTATTTGAGGGCGGCGTTTAATTAGCAATAGAGATTGAGTGAATTGTAGCTGCAGTGCGGCCTTAGACAAACAAAGAATAGACAAAGAGGTCAAACACAAAGCCTAGTGTAAAATTGAAGCCGCGCAAATCCCTTTCTCATTGGCTATCAATAACGTGTGCGTGGGCAGTACTTAAACTGTCTCAAATACAAGTGTTCTACATTGTGTAGAAATCTGAAGCAGCATGCCAAAACGTTCTTCCACTTTAGCTTTCAAACAGAAAGCTGTGCAGGAAACATTCACCAGCAGCAACAGACCTGTAGCACGCAAACTCGGGGTTGATGAAACAAGGCCGTAGCCATGGAGTCAACATTGGGGGGGATAAATTACATTTTTTATGATAATTTTGGACAGCGTGCGTGGTTGTCTGTGGTAGCGTAGCACAATTATATTTTTATATCAATATATTAGGGGGGACATTTTGACAAGATTTCAATATGTATTATGATTATGGCCTTGTGATGAAATGCGAATTTTCGAGTGGCAAAATAAATTTTATATTGTACACTTGTGATTTACTTGTGTAATGGGTGGCGTTTAATTGAAGAAATACGTTGTATATATATATATTTTTTTTTTATACTAATAGATATGAAATGTCATTGATGAAATGTGTTTGGACAAATGTGACTGATCAAATGGGAGTGATGAGATGTGATTGGTGAGCTGGTTCTGTCCCCCAGCCCTGAGGAGACGGTGACGCTGCTGTCGGAGGAGAAGAAGAAGACCCCCAGGAAGCCGGCGTTCCTTCGCTCGCTGCTCAGGACCTTCGGACCCTACTTTCTGATTGGCTCGGCCTACAAGCTGCTGCAGGACATCATCACCTTCGTCAACCCTCAGCTCCTGAGGTAGGGGGCGGGGCTTCGCCTGTTCTGGCCACGCCCATGTTAGACCTGCAAAATCCTTTGGGACCTTTCCTCTCTTCTTGTTTATTTATTTTTGAACATTTGATAGATTCAACAGAGGCGTTTATATCTATATATATATATATATATATATATGTCTTTTTTTTTCATTCGTCATACCTTATTGGTGTTAAGTGACTTGTGACATGAAAGGCAGGTAGAGAGAGAGAGATACAGAAAGAGAGAAAGAGAGAGAGACATGCAGCAAAGGGCCAAGGTCAGACTTGAACCCAGGCCGCTGCACTCTTATCAGGTGAGCTTCCGGGGTGATCCCCAGCAGAGTTTTGTATCCAAAGTGACGGATGAGTAGTGCATGCAGACAGTACAGCAGAAGATCAAGGATCAGAAGTGCGTTGTTCTTAGCGTATTACAGTGGTCAGGGTCAAGGAACAGCCATGATGCCATAGAAACAGAGTTTCTAGAACAGTACCATCCATGTAAATCCTCCTAGAACCAGCGTTAATTACTGTACAAGGCCAGTAGAAGAGAGTACAGCACAGAATCAAGAAACGGAACCTAGAAACAGCCTACCTAGAACTGACCGGCCGCTTTAACAACAGGACTGGAGTTCTAGAATTCTGATCCATCGAATGTGAAGATGCTAAGGTCTAAGCAGTACAACGAGAAAGCAAACATTTGACTGTATGGAAAAAATATGGTCGGATGTAAACATGGGTTTACTAGCCGGGTATTGTTCTGTGTGAAGTGTACTGTCCCTGGTGTGTTTGCATGTGCCGCTGTGTTCGTTGTGGTGAGTTTTTTTGTGATTCAAATGTGTTCCCTACTCTGAATGTGTCCTATCTTAGTTGTGGGAGGTCGTATATTTAAATGTATTGATGAGGGTGAAGATTGCTGGGTCTGTTGGTCTCTCCTCTGTTAATTGAAGAAACCGTCCTTTCCCTCTCCTCTATCTCTCCCGCTCTCTCTCGCTCTCTTTTTCTCTCTCGCTTGCTCTCTTGCTCCCTTTCTCTCTCTTTTTCTCTCTCGCCCTTTCTCTCCCTGTCTCTCTTTCTGTCCTCCTCCCCCTCTTTCCCCCCTCTGTCTCTCGCTCCCCCTTCTCTCCCTCCTTCAGGATGTTGATCTCGTTCACCAAGGAGCAGAACGTTCCGTACTGGTGGGGCTACGCTCTGGCGTTCCTCATGTTCTTTGTGGCGTTCCTGCAGACCCTCATCCTGCACCAGCACTTCCAGTACTGCTTTGTTACTGGCATGAGGCTCCGCACAGCCATCATAGGGGCCATCTACAGGAAGGTACACACACGCACGGGCAAGCGCACACACACACACACACACACAAGCACAGTACATACACACACTGACAGATGCACACATCGAAACACAAACTACAAACACACACACATGGCTTTTTAGCCTACTAAGACTGAGACCCAAACACCTACACAAAAAGACACGCACACAACACCATTTGACCCTTCCCAGGAGTCTGTTACCCCAGTGTTCCCCTCCCTACCCAGTCTCTGGTGATCACCAACGCTGCCAAGCGCTCCTCTACCGTGGGGGAGATCGTCAACCTGATGTCTGTGGACGCCCAGAGATTCATGGACCTCACCACCTTCCTCAACATGCTGTGGTCCGCCCCGCTGCAGATCATCCTGGCTCTCTACTTCCTGTGGCAGGTGGGTGGCCACGCCCCCCCACTCCCAAAACCCAAATCTCTCCCATGTATTCTCTGATTGGTTGACCCATCCATCTTCCTCCTGCTGTGATAGGCTGTATGTGTGGCGCCCTCTGTGGAGACAGACATTACTGGTTGATAACTCTCTGTGTTGATTGAGCATGTCTCCTGGGGTTGATTATCCTACTCTGGTTTGTCTGGATTTGTTCCCAGTGATGGATCAGTGGGATGTATTGAAGAGCCAGGTCTGACGAGGTTCATCTGTTTGTGTGTTTTTTCTATGTGTGTGTGTTACAGAACCTCGGCCCGTCCGTGCTAGCCGGTGTGGCTGTGATGGTGCTCCTCATCCCGTTAAATGCTGCCATCGCCATGAAGACCAGAGCCTTTCAGGTGCCGGTAGACCACCAGGACACACACATACACACACGTACACACCGAACACACACACACACACAACCACACATGCACACGCAACCCCAAACACATGCACACCAAACACACACACAACCGAATACCTAACACGCACACGCGACACACACACAGCAGTTTATTTGTTCAGAAGGTACACAAGTCACGGTGAGTTGTACACAAATCATGTTGAGCAGCATCCGCTTGAAGTCAGACACCTGGAGATAAAACACTGACTCTGTCTGCTTCTCAGCTGGTTCAGCTTCTCCACCAGTTTCCTCCCCCCAGAAGACTTCAAATAGAGACAATCCTTCCGCATTAAAAGGCGTTATTTGATATTGCATTATTCATGGGCATGCTTTACTTCAGAGAAGTTGCACCGTTAGCGTATGAAGATAAAGCACAAATACTGTTTCCTTTTTAGCTTGCGTTGTTTTGCAAACTTCTCTGTGCTGCTCTCTGTGGTGTGCTTTGAAGTGCACAGTTCCTTCTCCTTTGGAACTTGTCAAAGCATCTTTAAATGCAGGATATGTTTTACTTTGAAATATGAATAACAGATACATGTTTAGTCCTGGAAAACCAACTAATAATCCTTTTTTTAAATATAATTCTCACTCGAGTCATTTCATTCAACAATCTTCTCTTTTTTGTTCTTTGGCATTTGTTCTCCCTATCTCTCTCTCCTCTCCGTCTCTCTCCCTCCCTCCCTCCCTCCCCCAGGTGGAGCAGATGCGGTACAAGGACTCTCGTATTAAGCTGATGAACGAGATCCTGAACGGGATCAAGGTGTTGAAGTTGTACGCCTGGGAGAACTCCTTCATGGACCAGGTCCTGGCCATCCGCCAGAAGGAGCTCATGGTTCTGAAGAAGACAGCCTACCTCGGCGCCCTGTCTACCATGGCCTGGACCAGCGCCCCCTTCCTGGTACGAACCGACACGACACCCCCTCCCCACCTCACGACAGCCTCTTTGTTGCTTGGAAGAGACATAGGAAGACAGTTTAAACCAACTCTGTTTCCAGGAAGGGACACGGGAAGACATTTTAGACCGACTCTGTTGCTAGGTAGCGAAACAGGAAGGCAGTTTATGCCATGTTTGTGGACAGCCACTGAGTTTTTTTTGCGTGTGTATGAGGGAAAATGTCAGCCAGAACTACAAAAACAGACAGAACAGGAGGACAAAGGACATAACATCAGTCATTTAAAAAGAAAGCTCCAGAAAAAGTTGCTATTCATCCAAATATGAGAGATATTGCCATGACTCAACATGAACACAAACGCCAGGAGGCTGTCGAATAGGGAGAGTGAGTCATTTTTAAGTGCAGGTAGGAGAGACAGCGTGAGCGATGCACGAGTTTCTCCCAAATACGCTCCAATGCTGGTTCCCCGATGGCCCCTTTACAGGTTGCCTTGACGACGTTTGCCGTGTACGTGACGGTCGATGAGAACAACATCCTGGACGCAGAGAAGGCCTTCGTGTCCCTGTCTCTCTTCAACATCCTCCGCTTTCCCCTCAACATGCTGCCTCAGGTCATCAGCAGCCTCGTCCAGGTGGGCCCTCGACTTTCTTCCTGCTCCCTCTCCCATTGCCCCCTTCCCTCCTTTCCTGTTCCCTCTATCATCGCCCCTTTCCCTCCTCTCCTCTTGCTCCCTCTCTCATTACCCCTTTCCCTCCTCTCCTCCTCCCTCTCTCTCTCATTCTCTGTCGTCATGATGAAAACATGTATTTATTGTATAAACAGGACCCTGCAGACCAAATGCTCTGGTAAAAATAACATTTACATTACTTTGTGTGTGTGTGTGCGTGTGTGTGCGTGTGTGTGTGGCGGGGGCTCCAGGCGAGTGTGTCTCTGAAGCGTATCCAGAATTTCCTGAGTCACGATGAGCTGGACCCAGAGTCTGTGGACAGAGCCAACATTGCCTCAGGTAAAACCACGTGTCCTCCCCACCACACACACACACACACACACACTCACTGCCGCGTCTCGCTAGGCAGGTTCCCACTTGTCCACTAGAGGAGAGGATAGTCACGGGTTCACAGAGTGGTAGAGGGCTGTTCTGTCTAGTCATGCAAATACTGGCTGTTTTCATGCCGGCACTTTGGAAAGGGTTTCTTTGTGTTCTTATGCCTGGGCTCAGTCAGTCAGTTATTTTTGTGCTCTGGGCTGCACTGTAGCTCATTGTGGTGTTTGTTTTGTCATGACTGAATCCATTAGGCTGTGAGTCAGAATATCACGAAGCGTCGTTTTTCACAAAATGACAAAGTGTCAGTCGTTGAACTGCAAAGCATTCCGCAAACTCGTTTTGAAAAGAAAATGCTGTGTCATTCTTAGCCGTCACATCCGGGTTGCTCTGCAGGAGGTAGTGATGTTCCGGTGTGTTCTCTTCCAGACTGTGCTGTCACCGTGGTCAACGGCAAGTTCACCTGGACCAAGGAGGATCCCCCTGTCCTGCACAGGTACGCCCTCCAGTTAGACCAGCAGCAGAGTCTGTCTGTGTGCCACTGATGGCACTGATGAACGAGTGAATGAACGGTGTCTCCCCAGTATCAACTTTATGAACGAGTGATGGATGTCTCCAGTGTCAACCGTATGAATGAGTGAATGAAGTCCCCCAGTGTCAACCGTATGAATGAGTGAATGATGTCCCCAGTGTCAACCGTATGAATGAGTGAATGATGTCTCCAGGATCAACCTTATGAATGAGTGAATGATGTCCCCAGTGTCAAGACGTATGAATGAGTGAATGACGTCCCCACTATCAAGACGTATGAATGAGTTAATGATGTCTCCAGTATCAACCGTATGAATGAGTGAATGTTGATGTGTCTCCAGTATCAACCATATGAATGAGTGAATGTTGATGTGTCTCCAGTATCAACCTTATGAATAAGTGAATGTTGATGTGTCTCCAGTTTCAACCTTATGAATGAGTGAATGTTGATGTGTCTCCAGTTTCAACCTAATGAATGAGTGAATGTTGATGTGTCTCCAGCATCAGCCTGATGGTGCCGCAGGGCTCTCTGCTGGCTGTGGTGGGTCATGTAGGCTGTGGAAAGTCCTCGCTGATCTCGGCTCTGCTGGGAGAGATGGAGAAGCTCGATGGGGAGATCTCTATTCGGGTACGTTTTCCCAGAAATGGACTAGTTTGCATTTATACGTGTTTTTTTATTGTGTAAAGGTTGAGCGTTTTCATCTGTTGGGTAGCTTGAGGCGGAACGGTCCAGCTTCGCTCTCCTGTACTGAGTCCCCGTCTTTCTGTCCTTTCTCCTTTTTCCTGTTTGCCTTTCTTCTCCTCTCTCTACCTCTTCTACTCTCCTCCTTCTCCTACTCCTCCACCCGTTCTCTTCCTCTGCTCACTTCTCCTTCTTCCACCCTCCTCCCCTCCTCCCTCCATCCTTTCTTCCTCCTCCTCTCCCATCCTCTCCTCTCCCATCCTCCTCCTCTACCCTCCTCCTCCCCCCATCCTCCATTCTTTCTCTTCTCCCCCGCCCCTCTCCTCCTCCCCCCTCCCTCCCTCCCTTCCTCCCTCCCTTCCTCCTCTTCTCCTCCAGGGCTCTGTGGCTTACGTACCCCAGCAGGCCTGGATCCAGAACGCCACGCTGAGAGACAACATCCTGTTTGGGAAGCCCTTCAATGAGCCAAAGTACCGCTGCATCCTAGACGCCTGCGCCCTGACCCCTGACCTGGAAGTGCTTCCTGGAGGGGACCAGACAGAGATTGGGGAGAAGGTATGGCCCTCCCTGACGCCCCCTCTTCCCCCTGGGTCTTCATAGTCTGAAGAGGATGTTGCGGGTGACAACATGTAGTGCTGCACTGACGGCTCTGTGTGTATCTTTGTTTATCCCTCCCTCCCCCCTCCATCCCTACTTCTCTCTTTCCCTCTATCCTCGGCCTCGCCCGTCCACACGTCCATTCTTCCCTTGCTTCCACTCTTCATCCATCCATCCCTCCCTACTTCTCTCTCTCTCTCTCTCTCTCTCTCTCTCTCCCTCAATCCCCTTTCCTCATTCGCCCATCCGTCCTTCAACTCTTCATCCGTCCGTCCCCATCTCCCCACCTCCCCCCCCCCCCCCCCACTTCAACCCCCCTAACTCCCCTCGCCCCCCCCCCCCCACCTCCAGGGCATAAACCTGTCCGGGGGGCAGAGGCAGAGGGTGAGCATCGCCAGAGCTCTGTACAGCGAAGCTGACGTCTACCTGCTGGACGACCCGCTGTCTGCAGTCGACGCCCACGTGGCCAAGCACATCTTCGACAAAGTCATGGGCCCCGACGGGGCGCTCAAGGACAAGGTGAGACCAGGGGACCACGTCCTCCCCTTCCAGAGGAGGCTGACCTCCAGCGTCTTTAGCCAACCTGCTGCCGTTTGGCTCCACCTTCGCACGCACACACACCCACACACATGTGTGCTCTCACACACTCGTATGGGAGTCAGATGGCTGAGCGGTGAGGGAGTTGGGCTGGTAATCAGAAGGTTGCCGGATCGATTCCCCGCCGTGCCAAATGACGTTGTGCCTTCGGCAAGGTACTTCACCCTACTTGCCTAGGGGGGGGAATGTTCCTGTACTTACTGTAAGGCGCTCTGGATAAGAGCGTCTGCTAAATGACGAAATGTAATGTATGTTCTCTCACACGCCCTCTCTCCCACACACACATGACATGGGCTGGTAGTCAGGCTGGGAGGCTTGTCAAGACTTGCAGTGAGAGTAAGACCAGTCAGAGGAAGTTGTAGCTCTTATCTGGTTTATGGTTTTAGACTCTCTTTACTGCCTCATGAACGATCATGTTTATGGCTCAAAGATAAGCTGTTAACAGTATAGAGTTATACTGAATGTGTCAACGCACTCTCAAGCGGATTCAGGGCCCTGTACGCCTGGACAGGGTGAAGTAAGGTTTACAGAGAGACTTATGCTGTGTGTGTGTATGAGTACTGTAGTCATGGCTCATTTCACCTGACTAGCTCACACTTTCCCCTCTGCTGATGATATGACTTACTGAAATCATGTCGGCAGTCATTTGATGCCAAGGTCCGGCAAGTTTTGCAAGCACAAAAGGTATGTCGCTCCCAAAACTGTTGGCCACGGCTGTATGGGTGTGAGCGAGAGTGGGGGATGTGTGTCAGAAAGCATGAGTGAGAGCCCACAGGCCCGTGTGTGAGATCCCATCTCTTCAGGGTGTCGCCTCTTGTCTTCATACATCAAACCAAACAAGGTGTGTTGTGTGTGTGTGTGTGTGTGTCCCCCTCCTCGTTTCCCTCCAGACGCGCATCCTGGTGACGCACGGCATCAGCTTCCTGCCGCAGGTGGACAACATCATGGTGCTGGTGGACGGGCGCGTGTCAGAGATGGGCTCCTACCAGGCCCTGCTCAAGGAGAACGGGGCCTTCGCGGAGTTCCTCCGGAACTACTCCCTCGATGACATCATCGAGGAGGAAGAGGCCACCGGTGCGTGTGTGTGTGAGGGGGCTATAGTGCGTGTGTGTTTGGGGGGTATCATGTGTGTGCGCTGGTTGAGTGTGTGTGTGTGTGTGTGTGGGAGTAGATCCTGTAACATTTTACGTTGTGTGTGAAACGAGGCACGTCTATACGTAGCTAACACCGAGCTGGCATTAGCTCAGACACAAAACATTCTAATGATGTGATCATTGAACAGTGATTGCTTTTCTCCCTTCTATGAAGCCGACCTATTATCCGTGGACCCCAGAACAGTTGAATCATTTCCATGTCATTATCCTCACAGAGGCCTTGATGGACGATGAAGAGTTCCCTGACGACGCCCTTAGCAACCACACAGATATGGTGTCCAACGAGCCGGTGGTAAACGAAGAGAAAAGAAAGTTCATAAGGTACACACAGAAGTGTCAGAAATCCACCTTTGCTGAGGGATGGACCCGCTGAACCCCTGTTCCCTGCTTCCTGACCCCTGCATGACCCCTGACCCCTCTCCCACGTCCCCCTGTCCTTATCTCGACCGCTGACCCCCTCTTCCTTGACCTTTGACCCCCCGCCCCGCAGGCAGATCAGCATCATCTCGTCGGATGTGGAGAACCCCAAG
The DNA here is from genome assembly GCF_054491055.1 of Hypomesus nipponensis. NCBI lineage: Eukaryota > Metazoa > Chordata > Actinopteri > Osmeriformes > Osmeridae > Hypomesus > Hypomesus nipponensis. Next base: position 13,068,480 of record NC_140373.1, read on the forward strand.
ACGAGGTCGGTGAGGAAGCGGCTGTGCAGCGAGCGGAAGCATCCGGAGCCCCTGCCGGAGAAGACGGTGCCATCCAAGGAGAAGCTGATCCAGGCGGAGACCACCGAGACGGGCCGGGTGAGTGGAGTGGAGGGGCTCCGGGGGGGGGCGTTCGCCCCGGTCGTCCCTGTGACCGTTGCCGTGCCGACTGGGACGTGGAGGGTTTTTTTTTGTATTTTTTTTTACGCACGAAGATACTGTGGTTTTAAATATTCGACATTCTCCGCCCCTCATCTCCCCCCCGCTCCTCCTCCAACCCTCCGCCCCCCAGGTGAAGCTGAAGGTGTTCCTGGAGTACGCCCGGGCGGTGGGGCCCATGCTCTCCGTCTTCATCTGCTTCCTGTACTGCTGCCAGAACGCCGCCGCCATCGGCGCCAACATCTGGCTGAGCCAGTGGACCAACGACGCGGGGCTGAACGTCACGCAGGCCAACGTGCCCATGAGGGTGGGGGTGTACGCGGCGCTGGGCATCGCGCAGGGTGAGACGGCGCCCGTCTGGATCTCCTCAGATCCCTTTTAGATCGAGTCGATCCCCTTGGAAGTTCGCCTCCGGATAGGGATGTATGGCAGGAGACAGTTGACTTCTGGCGAACATCAAATCTTGGCCTGGGGGAAAAAAGTGGTTTTATTCTTTTACATTCAAATTGAATGAGTCATTTCCGAGAAACATATGTTGAAAACGTGTCTGGCTGTAAAGTCAATGCTGTCTGCGCATCCCACAATGAATCACTGTGAAGTGCTGTATGATTTCCAGTGAATGGTGTGCTAACCTTCTCACAGTCTAGTCTAACTTCTCGGGTTATTCAGTTCACATCCAACATAGAGGATATCTACTTTGACGCACAATCCCAAAGAGCTCCACCGCCCTCTTCAACTCCACGTCTTCTCTCTCTCTCCCCTTTACCTCCGCACTCCTCCTCCACTCTCTTCCTCCTCTCTCTCCTCTACCCTCTTACTCTAACTCTCTCTTCCTCCTCCACCTCTCTCCTCCTCCTCTTCCTCCTCCACCTCTCTCCTCCTCCTCTTCCTCCTCCACCTTTCTCCTCCTCCTCCACCTCTCTCTTCCTCCTCCTCCTCTCTCCTCCTCCTCCTCCTCCTCTTCTCTCCTCCTCCTCCTCCACTCTCTTCCTCCTCTCTCTCCTCCTCTACCCTCTTACTCCACCTCTCCCCACTTCTCTCCTCCTCCTCCTCCTCCTCTTCTCTGCTCCTCCTCCTCCACTCTCTTCTTCCTCTCTCTCCTCCTCTACTCTCTTACTCCTCCTTCTCCACCTCTCTCCCCCTCCACCTCTCTCCTCTCCTCTTCCTCCTCTTCCTCCTCCACCTCTCTCCTCCTCCTCTTCCTCCTCCACCTTTCTCCTCCTCCACCTCTCTCCTCCTCCAACTCTCTCCTCCACCTCTCTCCTCCTCCTCCTCCTCACAGGCATCCTGGTCATGATGTCTTCCTTTACCCTGGCCATGGGGAACATCGGCGCAGCCAGGAGGCTTCACTTTGCCCTGCTCGACAACAAATTTCACACGCCCCAGTCTTTCTTTGACACCACCCCCTTAGGGCGCATCATCAACCGCTTCTCCAAGGACATCTACGTGATCGACGAGGCGCTGCCCTCCACCGTGCTCATGTTCCTGGGCACCCTGTTCTCCTCCGTCTCCACCATGATTGTTATTGTTTCCAGCACGCCCATTTTCGCCGTGGTCATCGCCCCCCTGGCGTTCGTGTACGTCTTTGTGCAGGTACTGCTGACGCTGTCCGGTTGGGAAAGCAAGGATGTGAAATAATGCCTGTTTTTCCCCCCCTCTTTCTTTCTGAGGAAAAACAAAAAGTGCCAAATGGGGTGTTTCTTCCTGTTCCTGAATGGCATGCCGCAACTTGTCGCTTTTTATTCCCCCTCAGCTTTTTACGTTTGTACAGTGTATATGTGTCTTCCTCCCTCTCTCCTTCCTAACCATGCATACTCTTTCTGTCCCTGCCCCTAGCGCTCACTTCCTGTTCTGCCTGCAGCCTGTTTACCCACTGGCCCTCACACTATCTTACACACACACACACACACACACTCCTGCATGGGTTGAGTAAACACAGCGATGAAAGAAACTACGGTTCAGATTATAATCTGTTCACTGGTCCTCTATGGGGCCCTCTGCTATCATCATCTTAACACTAGCCCTGGTTGCAATGTGGAGTCTTTTGATAATACTCGAGAAGCGTTTGAGAGGGGGAATCGAGTTATCCCAGAGTTTGCATTGTTGGGGGCAGTGTTCTGTTCATCTTTGTTGTATGGTGCAACCAAATCAGGTCTAACCCAAAGTATTATTTGCCAGTGTTTCAAGATGGTTTCAAAAGGTGTTTCGCCACCTGCTGTCAACATCCAACTGTTGAGGAATAACAGAAACGGCCTGAGAGGCTGGTAAAAAGCAGTGACTAGAATTTGGGGGTATTTTACTGCCCCCTGGTGGTAAACCGGTGTGAACGCGGCTAACGCACTAATGGTCAGGTCACAATATTTCGGTGGTTTGATTCTATTTTCTTAAAAACAAGATATTTAGATTTACTGTAGTTGTTTTTCCCCACAGGAGTTTTTGATTGAACGTTATTCCTGCAAATGAATGTTTCTGACTGTGTGACCGTGAAGAGAGACAGAGAGAGAGAGAGAGAGAGAAACAGAGAGAGAGAGAGAGAGAGAGAGAGAGAGAGAGAGAGAGAGAGGGAAATCACTTCTAATTAATCAGGGTGTCGTTGTCACCTGTGCCCTTTCCCAGGTGTTCTGTTGCTGGGCAACTGCTTGCTGTGCCGAGCCTACGGCATGCTGCGCACGGCCAAGCTCATGCACGTCCTCATGCTCCAAGGAGTCCTGCGAGCGCCGCAAGCCTTCTTCGAAAGCACCCCCACGGGGCGGCTGCTAAACCGCTTCGGCAAAGACGTGGACACTATAGACACCTACATCCCTGACAATATTGACATATGGATGCGGACTTTTTGGTACACAGTGAATGTGCTACTCGTATGCTCTGTCCTCACCCCAATGTTCCTCATAGTCATAGTCCCGTTAATGGTGTTCTATTGGTGGGTCCAGGTAAATCAGAAACTCGTCTGCTAACTCATAAATAGCCCGCAGCATGCTGTCTGATAGATTGTGACTGTTGTTGTTGTCGCTGGTAGTCTCGTCGTTGCGTAGATTGGACAGCCTGTCCCAGTGTTGTAGTGGCAGCGTGGTTTGGTTGCCGTGTTGCTTAGTTCGACTAACGATGCTGCTGTGTGTTTAATACTATTGTGAACTGAAGCTTTATCTACGTAGTTGGGGTTAGTGTGGAACGGCTGTTCTCGTTTACAGAGCCACCCGTAGGTTAATGTGGAACCAATCAGAAGGAATTTGAGCCTTCGATATGAAATATGTTCATTTGGGGCTAAATTGTGATCCGTCAGTGGTAAAAGGAAAAGCACGGTGTCATGTTGCTGGGTGGTCGCTAGGGCGCAGCCGTTCTTTAGCTGTAGTTTTTCTGTGTGTGTGTGCGTGCATGCGTGCGTGCGTACGTGGGCATAGTTACATCTCCATGGTTACCTTAAACTTGATTTATCCTATTTTCGACAAGTCACTTATCATAATCAGTCCAAATCTTATGTTCATCCATCAATAATGTGTGCCTATTAACGACATATAGCCAACTGTTAGGAATACTAATCCATCCACTAATATTAAAGTGGCTTTAACTGGCTGTTACGCTCTCTAAGAACACTACCGTTTCACATCATTTTTTAGTTTTACTCATGTGATTGCCAGTATCAAAATTCGAATAAAGAAGTTGGTGTGATGCAAATTCACTACGCAACTGCTCACTCGGTAGCCTAACATTTGACATTTTATTCATTTAGAAAAATCTACAGTTTCACCCAAAGCAACATAGCAACGAATAGTGCAGTACAGTAAGACAGACCCTACTGTACAGCAGAAAGTCAAGGATCAGAATAGCATAGTTTCCAACAGTATTTCTGTGGTCATAGTCAAGGCCGTGGGCATGGAGTCAACATTGGGGGGGACAAAATCTGCTGGGGAGTCTGAGGGTCCCCCCCGGAAAAAAAACAGGACACCAGTATCCGTAATTTTGCGTGGTTTCCTGTTGTAGCGTAGAACATTGATACTTTATGTACATTTTTATATCAATATATGGGGGGGGGGGGCATTTTGATCAATTTGAATATTGGGGGGGGTGTCCCCTCAATATACATTATGATTACGGCCCTGGTCAGAGTCAAGGAACAATCTCTATGTATTAGACAGCGCAAAGTAACCGCATCTCGGTTACCAGGCATGGTGAACGGTAATATCTCTACTGCAATGCAACAATAGCATCTCGACCCTCTAACCATGGCTACTAACCACATCTCACAACACGTCACTTCTCACCACACCTTGCCCTGACTGCACATCCTCATATCCCTGGCACAGCGGCACCATCTCTCTGCATGGCTACTCAGCATCCTAATTCTTCTTCTCTGTCTCTAACATGGATAAGCCAAAGAATAAGGGACTCTAGTGGGCTTGGTAACTGATCTTACCTGTATAAATGTAATTTGGGGAACAGTGAAACCACTCACTACAACATTAGGACAGCACCGTAAACTTTAGCCAACAGTAATGAACATTGTTATTCCAATATCTCTGATTATGATTGATGAATTGTGCCTGTTTTCACACCAATTTGATTGAATAGAAGATTTGATTTGCTACAATTAAAAAGTGGTATTGGGGTCTGGGTCCAACGAAGACATCGGCAGAACTCGCAGATATTGTCTTAGTATAAATACATTATGCAAAGAAAAATGTTGACATAATGACACAAATACCTTTGGAAGCTACCTTATCAATTCCTTAGATAAAGTATTTATTCAATACCTCATCTATGCTACATGTACCCCATGTCGCATAGATAGATACAATTATGTTTGGTAAAAAAAAAAAAATCAGTGGAGGGAAATGATGCCCCGCCCACTGAACTGTAGATGTCTTGACCTCTGACCTCACCACAGTGTATGTTCCAAGCGATGCGTGTGTGTGTGTGTGTGTGTGTGCACGCTTTGCAGTAGTTGACTCAGTACTCAATACCAGTGAGTGTATCATGGCCATGGTAACCACGATGTTGTCCTCCTCCTTCCCCCCCCTCCCCCAGAGGTTTTACGTAGCTACGTCACGCCAGCTGAAGCGTCTGGAGTCGGTGAGCCGCTCTCCCATCTACTCCCACTTCTCTGAGACCGTCACCGGCTCCAGCGTGGTCAGGGCCTACGGGCGGCTCGACGCCTTCGTCACCCTGAACAACACGAAGGTGGACGACAACCAGAAGAGCTACTACCCGGGGATAGTGGCCAACAGGTAGGGGGCGCTGTCTGGACGCGACCCATCTGGAAGGTGGTGGTTTGTTTGTATGGTTGTGTTTGTTTGTGTAAGAATGTATGGAGTGAAGCTCAACCACCGTCTGGTTGGGGTAGTATGTGTCTGAATTTATAAATGTTTGTATTGAAAACCAACCTTGGTCTGGTTCGCATAGTGTGTGTATGGACTAATGTATGTATTGAAACCCAACCACCTAATGATTGGAATAGTGTGTGTGTGTGTGTGTGTGTGTGTAATGATGTACTGTGCTGTCGTCATCTGTAGGTGGCTGGGGGTTCGTATCGAGTTCATCGGGAACTGCATCGTGCTGTTTGCCGCTCTGTTTGCGGTCATCGGGAAGGAACAGCTGAACCCAGGGCTCGTGGGCCTGTCTGTGTCTTACGCTCTGCTGGTACGCTAGCGCTACATCAACTCTCCAGTACCAGCCTGTCTGTGTGTGCGTTTGTGTGTCTGTCTGTCTGACTGACTGGCCTTGTGTCTGCCTATCTGACCACGTGTGTGTCTGACTGACCATGTGTGTGTCTGACTAACCGTGTGTGTATCTGGCTGTGTGTGTGTGTGTGTGTCTATCTGACGGTGTGTGTGTGTGTGTGTATCTGTCTGACCCTGCGCGTGTGTCCGTCTTACCATCTGTGTGTTCCTGCAGGTGACCATGTCTCTGAACTGGCTGGTGAGGATGACCTCTGACCTGGAGAGCAACATTGTGGCTGTGGAGAGAGTCAAGGAGTACGCAGAGACCCAGACCGAGGTACTGTGAGGACGCCAGGGTATGAGTGAGTGTACTTGTCTGTGTGTGGGCGTGTGTATGTGTGCGAGTGGGTATGTGCGTGTGTGTGCGTGTGTGCATGTGTGTGTGGCTGTGTATCTGGGCATCAGAGAGCTCCTGGATCCCAGGAATAGGCTGTATTTGTTTATCTAGTTTGCATTTTAAAGAGGAACACTGTTGTTCTGAACCCTCACGCCAGGAACCCAAGCTGTTAAAAAGGCAGGAATTTACATCCATTCCTCTGGCCGTGAGCTTGCCAGCTTGGTCACATTCCTCATCCCAACTACAAGACCGTTAAACCACAAGCAAATCTCTCATTTGGCTGCTGTGTTCCTCAGCTTCATATTACGATACTGTACACACATGAGTCTTGTTGTTTTATTGCCCTCTCAAACTATACTGCTCCTCTCTGTGGTGCTCGGTTTATAGCTCTGCTACGTGTGTGTGTGTGTGTGTGTGTGTGTGTGTGTGTGGGACTGCTTGTTCATGCAATCCATGTTTACTCTGGGTGGTATTGTTAGAACACCATGTCCTGTTTAGACCCTTACACACATACTCCCACACATACATACAAATAACAAACGCAAACAACAACAGTAATAGAATGTAGTTGTCTGTAGGTCATGGCTACATATACTCATGGCTACATCTACTCTGTGTCTAGGCACCCTGGGAGATCGAGGACAAGAAGCCTCCGTCTGATTGGCCAACCCAGGGGAACGTGGAGTTCCGGGACTACAGTGTGAGGTATCGAGAGGGCCTGGACCTGGTGCTGAAGAACCTCAGCCTCAGTGTGAAGGGAGGGGAGAAGGTGAGCTGGCAGGGTCCCTGCTCCTGGAGGTGTGATGGGGCTAGGTGACTGTAGCATAAACACTCACCAGTTAGCCTGAATACAGAGTTGTATGCTGGGAAAGATTCCTAACCCATGATTCTTACTGTATACTGTATATTGTCTAAATGCTGTGTGTGCGTGTATTTAGGAGTTTATTTGTGTATGTGTGTGTGTGTGTGTGCGTGTGTTGTAGATTGGTATCGTGGGCCGTACCGGGGCTGGGAAGTCCTCTATGACCCTTTGTTTGTTTCGACTGCTGGAGGCGGCTGGTGGAGAGATCACCATCGACGGAATCAAGATCTCTGATATCGGACTCCACGACCTGAGGTCCAAGCTCACCATTATACCCCAGGTACACACACACCGACACACAAAGACACAGACACCTATGCCAATTCAAAAACACACACTTGTGCACACACACGCGCACACAGGATACATGAAGAGACAGATTGACTGACTGAAGGACGGACGGACAGACAGACAGACAGACAGATTGACAGACAGACATTTCTCTGAGATGTCTCGTCTGGTGTCCCACAGGAACCCGTGCTGTTCTCTGGGTCCCTCAGGATGAACCTTGACCCCTTTGAGCATTACAGCGAGGAGGACGTGTGGGGGGCTCTGGAACACTCCCACCTCCACAAGTTCGTCAGCAACCAGCCGGCCAAACTGGAGCTGGAGTGTTCCGAGGGAGGAGAGAACCTCAGGTAAACTATTGCCGGGTCAAAGGTCATACCTGGGAATCAGTGCCAGTAGGCCATGATGGAGGGAGTGATTTTAGTTGGGTTCTGTTCAGTCATGACAGAAATGGACGTCTTACACAGATAATAATGTGTGTGTACACGTGTGTTTGTGTGTGTGTACGTATATATGTGCGTGTGTGTATGTGTGTGTGTGTGTACATCTGTGTACATGTGTGTACATGTATGTGTGTGTGCGCATGTGTGTGTGTGTGTCCAGTGTGGGCCAGAGGCAGCTGGTGTGTCTAGCTCGTGCTCTGCTGAGGAAGACGAGGATCCTGGTTCTGGATGAGGCCACGGCTGCCATCGACCTGGAGACGGACGACCTCATCCAGTCCACCATCAGGACCCAGTTTGAGGACTGCACCGTCTTTACCATCGCTCACAGACTCAACACTATCATGGACTACACTAGGTAGCTCACACACACACACACATAAACAGACTCAACACTATCATGGACTACACCAGCTACGCCACACACACACACACACACACACACACAGATACTTTGAGGTTTCTTTTAGTTCAGGATGTCATTGATCCTCCATTGCTCTCTTTCCACCCTTTGTTCCCTCCTTTCTCCTGTACCTTCTCCTCTGTGCTCCTTTTGATTCTCTCCCCTCTATCCTCCCTCACTTCTTCTCTACCTCATGCTTTACTCTCCCCTCCTGATCCGTCCCCTCCCCTTTTTATTGCTCCTCTCTTCCTCCTCCTCCTCTCCTCCTCCTCCCCTCCTCCTCCTCCTCCTCTCCTCCTCCTCCTCTCCACCTCCTCCTCTCCTCCTCCTCCTCCTCCTCCTCCTCTCCTCTCCTCCTCCTCCCCTCCTCCTCTCCTCCTCCTCTCCTCCTCCTCTTCTCTCCTTCTCCTCACACTCTGCAGAGTGCTGGTGTTGGACAAGGGACAGGTCGCTGAGTTTGACACTCCCTCCAACCTCCTATCACAGCGAGGCATCTTCTACGGCATGGCCAAGGACGCAGGCTTGGTCCAGTAGCTCCGCCCCTTCTCCCAGCACCCCTTCGGCTCGGGACCAATCCCATTTCTACTCAGGCCGCTGTACATTAGAATTCCAGCTCTTGAATTGGAACAGTGACGTTTTAATTTTCAGTAGGAATTTGTATCTTTTATTTCTGTGATTATTGTCATGTCACTTACCTTTTAGTTTAGTTGGTGGAAATGGGATTGGGCCAATCTCTTGTGTCAGTTCCATAGTGCCTTGTGAAAGAAGAGAATGCCAGTGAATGTATCGTTGCAGCTGTCCATTGCAAAACCAGGATAAACATTTGTTATTTGTTTGTTTTTTGTAGGTCATCTTTTTCTACAAACTGTGCCACTGTAATTTCCAAACACACACAAACACTGTTTTGCAACGAACCCAGCTATTTTTATACTGTATCTTTATTTAATCTTTTATTAAATCTTTTCAGAGAGTTGTCTTATGTAGGGAAGTTTGCTCAGTTGGTTGTGTGATTCTTTTGTGAACCAAATCTGTAAAAACTTGAATTCTGTACTACCGAAATATATAAAAGATGGTCATATCTTTATAAAAAAATATATACATATATTACAAAAAGCTTAATTTCAGGTGTTGTTGTTTTTATTTAAATGTTAATAAAACAGACCCAATTGTAATACGAGACAATGTACTGTAAATTGCATAAATGAAGAACTCGATTGAGAGGTTTGTATTGGTCTCATCCCACTAGAGGGGGCAGTATTCACACAAATTCACCTTTGGGTTAAGAAAGGCCAGACATACAGACAAATGACTTGCAGACAGAACAACATTGCAGACAGATGCATAGACTGGCAGACAGACAGGCTGGCACACAGATCTAGAAACTGACAGAAAAACAGACAGACAGGCAGATTTGCAGCCCGACACACTACCAGCCAGACAGACATGTTGAGGCTGCTGAATATGAACTGTAAAGTTACACCTGTTTCTGAGGACACTTGGCGGTTTGGGAACTGCACTGGATTGAATGAAGTCTAAACACAAACAGGGTCAAGTTGCCATCAAACTAACAACAATACATGACAATGCAAACATTCCTGGGAGACATTATGTAGCTGTATGGTATTCATAGGAACAAAAACGGTCAATGAATTGAAATCTTAATAACCACGAATCTCAAAGATTTCATCACCTCAAACATGCAATGAGAAGTTCTACTGTTGTGACTCAGCCCCTGCTTCACAGAGCTGGTCTGAGGTCTAATATAACGCTCACCGTCCATAGCACTTCTGGTCCTTGATCGGGTCCTGACACACAAACATGAGATCCGGGCATTTCACACACGCACACATAGACACTCACCATCACACACAAATATGCAGACACTCACGCAAACACACAAACACACCCACTCATGCAAACGCACACACTCACACTCATGTTAACAGACACAAAGACACTCACAAACTCTCTCAAGCAGACACATACATGTACACACACACATACAGACACATGCATACACACAAATACACACGTACACCAAACAAACACAAACCCTCATCCATGGGAGGGCCGTTTATTATCAGACACCTCACAGCAAGAATCCCTCAGCCCAGCTCAATGTACTGCCAAGTCTCAGTGTCATCCTATGTCAGGCATCTCTGGTGTTCTTCTCTTCCAGGAATACATGTGCCTGGGGTGACACACTTCAACCTACTGCCACATGAAACAGTGGCTGAGTTGGCACTGCAAGCCTCACACAACCTCACCTTTCAGTTTGTGCCGCGGGCACAGGAATTGGTATTTACTGAATGATTGAAAACAACTCCCCACCAAGTGGTTATGAAGCAAGAATCTCAACAAAGTAATCTTTGTTGTAAAACGCTGTGTCAGGGTTGCCCCAAAGGATGTTAAATTGACTCGTTGAAAGCCGTCTCTGTGAGGACGGAAGACAAAAACTGACAGTTGGGTGATGGGAAGAGTTTGATAATGGCTATCCCCTTGAATGCTGTTCAGAGGTGCAGATTTCTATCGTACAATTACAAAATGTGATCTCAGAATCTGTGATCTTCTGATTTAAGTTCTGAGCGAGCTTTTACCAAACCACTGGACTGGCTCCATGTGAAAGTGGTTTTGCTTGTTCTTTCTATCTTACAACTGGATATTAAGGTTTTGCCAACTTATTAGTTGTTCTCAAATGCTGCATATTGTTTCGTAACAGTTTCAGCTAGAATGATCACTCATAAAGCTATAAAATCCTGAAACAAGAATTTTGTTGTTGCTTTTTTCCTCGCTCTCCTCAAAGAAACCCTGTATCCTTAAATACCCTATTGCTAAGGGCATAACGTTTAATGATTTTGTACGATTTCGAGTACTCATTCCATTTAAAGATTTTCGTGTTTACCTTGTCATGTCTTCAAGAAGATCGGTCTATAATACCTGTTTATAGCCTCCAGAGCCATCCATCTACACAGGTTCTGACATGAGTTTATTAATTTCTGCTCCAGATGAAGCATTTCATTTGTCACTGCCAGACGGCAGGAGGGGTGATAACAGATGCCATCTCAGGTGAAAGTCTGCCCTCACATGTTACCGGCTTACGTTACAGAATGTTCCGCAGCTTTCCATTTCCTGGTTATTGTTTTTTACATGAAATGTTTTCATCCATCACTCTTTGTCGAACACATTGGTTTTCTCGCCGCAAAACACATCCCTGGTCCAGGCAGGTCTGGGATGAACCCGACCGACCCTCCGGTTCTCTCATGCAGGCTGTATTTATATAATCAGGCTGGATGCCCACAATGAAGGATTGGGTGTGTGGTGCGGTTATTCAAATGCATGATTAGAAAAACATGGAAAAACGTGAATGAATTTCTGCCCAGAGAATTGTTGTGTCCCCTACAACAGAAATGTTACATGCTGGCACATGGGATCAAGCATTTGTTTCTCATTTGAAAACACACGGTATAAAATGGCGGTAATAGGATTAGAACTATTAAAGTAGGTCCACTCACATGAACATTTAGCATGCGGCCATGTATGTGTACAGACACACACACACACACACACACACACACTGCTGTGCTTTGTTGTGTGACGTGGCTGGTCTGTTATGCTAAGTCGAGTTTGCTTGTGTTATGTTGTGTCATGTGTTGTGTTATGCTGTGGAGCGTTGCATTGCACTGTATCATATCTCTGCCCAAAACGTCTGGGTTCAATTCCCTTTTCCTTAGCCCACCTGATCATGCAGATGGGTTCAGTCCAAAGGGCACCTGAGGATAAATCATATCGGTGAGCTACAGCACCACCAATCCCTCTAGTAGGGCCCGCAGGTGGTATTTAGAGGGGAAGTAAATCACAACACAAAGCCAGCCTTTGTAGAATGTGCAGAAAATGTACTGTGTGTTTATCTGAAGCAGCTCAACACTAAGGAACCTGAGACGTGGTCTGACAGGACGGCAGAGCACAGATGTGGTCTTGAGAGGAGCATGGAGCTGCATGACCCAATGGGAGGCCAAGGGCACAAGGCTGCGATAGAGCATGCATGCTGTATGAAGCATAAATGGACTGATAATGTAGGGGGTTAATACTTTGTGAGTCAATGTTTCCAGATGGTTGCATATCTGCATAAAACAGTGTGTGACCAAATCACTAATGTGAAGTGTACATGTACTGTATAGTAATCCTATGAATAAATGCCGTTTGTAGTAGGACTAATACAGCCACTTAATGAACAGGGAGGAAGCACAAGTCCAACAGCATCAACCTGTGTCCTCATGAGAACCTTGTCAGTTGGATGCGGTAGGAATCATTTCTTTTTTTCATGGTACAAGGTTAAATAAACCCCATGATGAACATTACTGAGTACATAACAGTCCCAAGACAGAAATGATTCTTATTGCCTTGAAAAGGCAATCCAAATATTCATACAATGTGAATCTTCTTTGAAGTAGACCTACATTTATGTATCTTGCTTGCGTCTCATTTTACAACTCCGATTACATATGAATGGGGTTTATGTAAAAGTACCTATCCTGCGCCAAACTAAAATCAAATGTAATCGTCAGGCCAAATCGTATTTTTATTTCACAAAGGGCTACACTGACACTGTATATTTCAACACCAACCTTGCCATGCCAGCAACAGATACGGTTGTATTTAAAATTGACATCATCGCCGATTATTCACATCAATCCCTTGAATTAGGCTACTTAATGAATACAACAACAATGTTGCGAACATAAGATACAAACTGATTTCTTAAGTTATTTTTATTAGGCAAACTGCTAACGCTGAAATGTGAATTGCATTAGCCTACGCCCATGGCGGACAAACATTAAATCCATATTGCAACGTGAACATAGGCCGTAGTCCAGCTCCAACTGCCAATTGTGTTTCCATGCGCTGTGTGCCTGCAGTTCACTCTTACAGTATTGAGGCCTGGAAAGGGTTAAATGGGGATACCAGAAATCCTTTTAACAGGCAGGTGCGCCCCAGCCCCAACCCCGGTTTACCACTGATGTTTTTTCAAAGTTATTTCAACATCCTTAGACGCAATTCATAACTGTCATAGGCGAGCAACTTGGCTAGTTACATTGTTAGACAGACCGCATGACTTAGAGAATATTGTGTCAGAAAGTATAAATAGTGCATCCACATTGCATAGATGCCTTATCGAACTGGACCTTCACAGTGATCTCATTATTCCAATAAGTTTGGAGTAGTAGTAATAAGTTCTTTAAATTAATTTACCCTGCAGACGTTTTCATTCTGTTAGATTTTTGATGACATTTTAACATTTAAGAAAGGCATATTTTGACAGTAATTTTAACTACAAAAAACTTTCGATTTTCTCTCATCGGATTTTCGTTTTAATCTTCGCGCGCTGGAGATGTGGTGGATGCTGTTTCCCCGGTGGATCTGGTTCTTACTCTGCCTAGGAGTCTGTATGGACCACCGGGTCAGGACCATGTCGGTGGCCCGGGTAGCCTACTCCCATGCGGGTATCTGCCCCAACGAGATGAACCCTAACTTGTGGGTGGACGCTATGAGTACCTGCATGCGGGAATGCGAATCTGACCAGGTGCGTTTCTGACCCATGACGATTGATTTTATTAAAATGTTATAGCAAAGTTTTTAAATATTGCCATTTAGGCTACTAAACTATATGTGCTGTATTTATAATTTAAGTGTTTTCAAACGCTTCAACTTTTTTCTTGACACTTTTTTCTTGATTATCAACATAGCTAAAATCGAAGTAACAAAACATTACGTGTAGGTTTGACACCCACATTTTTTCCCCGACAAAGAGTAATTCCATAGTTTTACGTTTTAACCGTTTTATTGCCTTAATCAGAGTAATTTTCTCCTCCACAGGAATGTGAGATGTTTGAAAAATGTTGTGCCAACGTGTGCGGCAACCAGAGTTGTGTCGCGGCTCGCTATGTCGACGGGAAGAAGGGTCCGGTGGGAATGCCCAAGGAGGCCACGTGCGCCAGCTTCATGTGCACGCAGCAGGGCTCCGAGTGCGACATCTGGGACGGGCAGCCCGTGTGCAAGTGTCGAGACCGCTGCGAGAGAGAGCCGCACTTCACCTGCGCCTCTGACGGTATGACCTACTATAACAAGTGCTACATGGACGCCGAGGCCTGCTCCAAGGGCTCCTCTCTCTCCGTGGTCACCTGTCGCTTCCACCACACCTGGCCCAACACCAGCCCTCCGTCGCCTGTGGAGACCACCGTCCGACCAACCACGGCCCCTCTCCAGGACACCACCCCGCCCGCCAAAGATTCCCAGGCGCCCGTCCTGACCAGCAGCCCCTCCCACCAGTCGGTAACCGTTGGCGACACGGCCAGCTTCCTGTGCGATATCAGCGGGCGTCCCCAGCCAGAGATCAGCTGGGAGCGGCAGGAGGCAGAGGGGGTGGAGAGGGTCGTCATGAAGCCCAACCACGTCCGAGGCAATGTGGTGGTCACCAACATCGGCCAGCTGGTCATCTACAACGCCCAGCCCCAGGACTCTGGCATCTACACCTGCACGGCCCAGAACCCCTCTGGCTCCGCACAGGCCCACCACCCCCTCACCGTGCTCCCCCGGGAGGCCCCGAGGAGCCTCCAGCCCGAGAACCAGACCCGCTGCCAGGCCGAGGAATGCATGAGACCCCCCGACGTGGAGGAGGAGTGCGCCGAGGAGAAGGTGAGCTGGTACTACGAGCCCAAGAGAAACACCTGCCTGTCGTTTGCCCACGGCAGCTGCGGCTCTGGCAGGAAGAGCCTGGACAGCTACGAGGCGTGCATGCTGTGCTGCGGCCCCGACTTGGCCGAGCCCTGCGGCCTACCCAGCCTCCAGGGGCCCTGCAAGGCCTACGAGCCGCGTTGGGTCTACAGCAGCACCCTGAGGCAGTGCCAGTCCTTCATCTACGGCGGCTGCAGCGGCAACGACAACAACTTTGAGTCCAAGGAGGCCTGCGAGGAGATGTGCCCCTTCCCCAAGAACCACCACTGCAAGGCCTGCAAACCCAAGGGCAAGATGGTGACCAGTTTCTGCAAGAGCGACTTTGTCATCCTGGGACGCATGTCGGGGCTCACTGAGGACAAGGACTCGGGCCAGGCCCTGGTGACCGTCGAGGAGATCCTGAAGGACGAGAAGATGGGCCTGAGGTTCTTCGGCAAGGAGCCCCTGGAGGTCACCTTCCTGAACATGGACTGGAACTGCCCCTGCCCCAACATCACGGGCGTGGCAAGCGAGGGCCAGGTCATCGTCATGGGAGACGTGAGAGATGGGATGGCGGTGCTGCAGTCGGAGAGCTACGTGGGGGCGTTCAGCACCCGCCGCGTACGGAAGCTCAGAGAGGTCATCTCCAAGAACACCTGTGACATTCTCAAAGAGTTCCCCAGTACTCAGTAAGCAGGACTGAGGAGGCTTTGGTGACCGTCCCTCACACATGTGAGAACCACTCCACACACACACACACACACACATACACACACACACATACATCTCCACACGCTCGCAACGTTGCACACCTTCACATATACACACTTTCGCAGACCTCCACGCAAACACACTCCTCCACACATCTCCACACGCACACAGACACACCCAAACACTGACTGTCACGATAGACCTGATGTCATATGACATTGGCTATCAATGATGTTTAGTTTTAAGACAATCCATCCGATCACTGTTTGATAAATGGCTTGGTGCATGTCGTACATTCACATTGATAAATGTTGTCAAATAACATCCATTGTGTTTTCATTGTGAAAATAGAGTAAAACCAAAATCTGTTATAATCTGTATCGTTTTTCCAAGACGTTCTGCATGTGTAGTAACCACAGCATGTTCCTCATCCTTGTTCTTTATTTAACTTCCATTAGTCTTTCTCCTGTTCTATACCTCCTTCCTTCTTATGCATTGAAACATATAACATAACATATCGTTTCCCAAAAAAATTCAGTCTTTGAAGTCCAGAAAACATGCGAGAGAATTCCCAGACCTCTCCGCGGAGCGGTTCTGTTGCTGATGCTGGTTCTAAATTCATCTAGCATGTTTGTGGACACTGGAGACATCCATCACAGTTCTCAGGCCCCCCAGTCTTGCCCCTCAGTGTTCCTGTGGTCTCTCTCTCCCCCCCCCCTTTATCTCTCTCTCTCCCTCTCTCTATCTCTCTCTCTCCCTCTCTTAGAAATGAAGGTTGCAGACCTGCTGCCTGTCATTGCTCTTGTAAATACTACTCTATCCAAGCAATGTCAGTTTGGTATTTTTATTGTCTTTTTTAGTTTCTCTTCACATGGTAAATCCAAGTCGATGTTGTGTGTTTTTGTTCCCTGCATCATGGTTCTTGAGTTTTTTTTGTTGCCCTTATGTGTGTGCTAGGTCTCTGTTAGTGCACTTAGTTGTGAGTTGTAATATATTTTCTCAAAGGTTTCTCAAACACTAATAACCAAGAAACATCTTTTTTTATGCTTGCCTTTCATCTTAAAACCTGTGTTGCTGGCTCAGATTGTTGCTATTTATTTGATAAAAAGCCTTTTTGTTGCTCTTTTGCCAACTTTATTTTACACAATTGAAACCCTTTTAATTTGTTCTCTCTACAACTGCCTCGTATTTACTCTTTATGATGTTTTGCATAAAAGTGTGTGTGTTATAAATAAAGGTTTTTGGATATTGCTTTGCCTCTGTGGTCTGCTTATGTGTGGTACTGTAGGATCTTCTTCCTCTCCTTCTCTTTCCTTCCTTCTCTCTCTTTCTCCCTCCCTCCTTCCCTCTCACTCCTCTTCTTCCCCCTCTTATTCCGTCTTCTTCTGTCCTTCCTCCTTTTTATCTCCTCTATACCTCCTTCTCCTTCTCCCTCCCCCCTTACCCCCTTCCTTCCTCTCTTCCCCTCTCTCGCTCTTTTGCAAACTCTCATCTCTCTCCTCCTTTACTCCTCTCTCCTCCTTCGTTTCCCCCCTCCTCCTCCTTCTTCTCCCCCCTCTTCCCCTCTCCGGAGCCCCAGAGCCAGGCTGGTCCACCCATGTCCCCCCCTGTGGCATAGTAAAAACTTCCCCTCTGTTCTGTGTTCCTCCCCCCAGTTCAAGTAGAAAACAACCCTGAGCCTGCATGGTCTGGGGGTACAGTAAGGTTCTCCTCAGCTCCCGTGACACTAACCTCTGTTGGTGATCCAACCAACATTTTACTGTAACAACATCAATGGGGAAAAAACTGGCCAATGAGCTCAAACAATTATAACCACCAATCAGGGTTTTATTTCTCGTGCTTTCCAATTACAGTAAAACAACACTTTTAAAACCTACAATTTGGGTCAAGTTTGGGTCTACAAAATTGCATATTTACTATCAATTAAAACTGCATATGCTGAGCATGTGTGAACCATAGTTTTTATAGTATTTAATAAACCATCATAGCTTATTCTTTTTACATGTCTTTTCAGGTGATTTGTGCAAACAAAACATTTTTTAGATATGCCCTTGGTTGAACTCTGCTACACCAATCATTCTTCACATATTTTTTGTGGGGTTCAATGCGTTCAAGCACACACAAGTACAGTACTCACACAAGCACACACACACAAACACACACAATTTGTGGGTGTGTTCTGGCCTCTGTGTCTGTGGGTGTATGTGTGTGTGTGCATGGGTGTTTGTATGTGTGTGTGTGTGTGTGCGTGTGGCCTACAGCAGTGTCCTATGGGACAGGGGCGCCTGTGGAACAAATTAGTCAGATGGGTGGTCATGATTCATGAGCTGTGTCTGGTATTACCATATCACATGAAATTATATAATCCATCTATTTATTTATCTATCGATCGATCTGGGGTCTGTTTGGGGTCAGGTGGCTGAGCGGTTAGGGAGTCAGGCTATTAATCAGAAGGTTGCTGGTTCGATTCCCGGCCATGCTAAATGACGTTGTGTCCTTGGCAAGGCACTTTGCCTTGGGGGGAAGTCCCTGTACTTACTGTAAGTCGCTTTGGACAAGAGCGTCTGCTAAATGACTAAATGTAAATCTATCAATATAACCTTTCAATCTATCATTAATCTATTTGGCACTTGTTATGATTGTTCAGGGTTAAGTTTTAATTATAACTGTATATCTTTTCAACTTTGATGTTTTTCTGCTTTCCAAGCTGAAGTTGCTTTGACCAAAGCCGACTGGTGGAGGCTCGGGTCTCTGTAGCGACTGCATCCCTCTGGAACTATCGTACCTGTTTCTATAGTGACTGCCTGTCTGTGTTGTGACTGTACCTATCTCTACAGCGACTGCACCCATCTCCATAGTGACTTTATTCATCTCTATAGCAGTTCTATCCATCTCTTTAGCAACTGTATCCGCCTCTATGGCAACTGTATCCCTCTGCAGCGACTGAACTCGCCCCAGGAGGGATTTGCTGGTCTACAACGCCCTCTGCTGTCGGTCCAGGATATTTCAGCAGAAGTCTGGCAGAAGTCTGTCTCCTCAAAACACAAAACATCTGAGCTGGGGATTTTCTCTCCAGACTTCATTTCTCTGCATTTCATCATCTGTACAGCTCAGTGTTTCATCCTGGTGGTGTGTGGGGGTGGTGGTGGTGGGGGCTGCACCAGATCACCCCCCCCCCCCCCGAAGAGTTAGAGGACCAAAAGAGACATGAAATTCAAACTTGGGTGTTACAGTGATCATGTACCCATCCAGCTTTGAAACCCCTGCAATCTCAGAACTCAAGTCAACTTTGATGTAGTCTTATGGTCAGAGTTAACTAGTCACCTTGTAGTTGATGGCTGACCACACAGAGGGCAGTGTATAACACTTCGACAGACT
>NC_140373.1:13097500-13130000 GCF_054491055.1 Hypomesus nipponensis
TGAGGAGGCTGAGACTGGTAGAGGCAGAGAGGCAGGGAGGATGGTAAGACTGGTTAGAGGCAGAGAGGCAGGGAGGAGGGTGACACTGGTAGAGGCAGAGAGGCAGGGAGGAGGGTGAGACTGGTAGAGAGGCAGGGAGGAGGGTGAGACTGGTTGGAGGCAGAGAAGCAGGGAGGAGGGTGAGACTGGTTAGAGGCAGACATGCAGGGAGGAGGGTGAGACAGGTTGGAGGCAGAGAGGCAGGGAGGATGGTGAGACTGGTTGGAGGCAGAGAGGCAGGGAGGAGGGTGAGACAGGTTGGAGGCAGAGAGGCAGGGAGGAGGGTGAGACTGGTTAGAGGCCCCTGGAGCCCACTTCATTAGGGAGTCATGGAAACCCGTGTTCCTGTCGGGGTCAGAATCCTGGGGTTCCGGAACGGAACTGCTTTGAGTTCTGTCGGACTGGGAGGAAACAGGACTGGATGGAAACAGGACTGGATGGAATCAGTAATGGCGGTCAGGAGTGGTGAACATGTGGAGAGGTTAAGGCCTTCTCTATCTCTCTCCCTCTCTCTAATTCCCTATTCCATATTCCTCCCTCTTCATCTTCCCAGCTTTTCTTTCTTTTTTCTTTAGTTTCTTTTTGGTGTTTTCTCTCCCTCTCATCTCTTTTTACTCCTGGATCCTCCTAAACCATTCCATCTCCTTCTTTATTCTTCTGCCCTCCTCTTTCTCAATCCCTTCCCCTCTCTTCCCCGACTGGTTAGGGAGGTAGAGAGATGGAGGGATGGAGGTAGGGAGAGAGGTAAATAGACAGAGGGAGGGAGAGAGAAAGAGGGATAAAAGGAGGGAGGGGGGAGGGAGGGAGAGTGGGACAGAGAGAGAACGGTTGGGTCAGGTTTATTTATTATTAGCTGTGAAAAGTCAAAGTTGGGTTGTTCTGGGATATTTCAACTCATGGAACGTCTCTCGTCCAATCAGAAACAAGCTAAATAAGTCGATGAAACCCAATTGTTTTCATATGCAGCATAATGTGTGACATCATATCTGGACAACTTGACTGTGACCATTCCACTGACCCTTAAAACAGAATCCAAACCGCAGCCCTCGAAGATGTGACAGGAATCATTGGGAACAAACCGCAGCCCTCGAAGATGTGACAGGAATCATTGGGAACAAACCATCCTCAAATCAAACGTCCACCTCAAGTTGAACAATTCACCAAACGCTATCTGAGAACAAACAACATGTAATTACTTGAAAAAGAAGTTACATTTGAAGGACAGAATGAACAAAGTGTTTGCCTCAGTGTGTGGTAGAAATGATAATAATGGCAAGGACTTTATCTTGTGTTCAGAATTAGTGTTATTTTCCTTGAGGGCAGAAGCTGTTCTCTGACTGCTTAGACAGCTGGCTGAACTGAAATAGGGAAAGAGAGAAAGTACCTCTGTTACTGTGAGCATGGCAATAATGTTGAGGATGTGACAATGTTGATAATACTATATGTCTCAGTGTACAGCTTTGTGATCATCTTAAGAATGTCGAACATTGTATAATGTGCAGCTTTGTGACAATCTCAATAATATTAATGATGTTGATAGGGTGGAGCTTTTCCATCATTTGTGATCTGATAAAGTAAAAAATGTGTGTGTGTGTGAGTTGGCTGTGCGAGCAGGGATGACGTGAAAACAGCAAGGTCACCTCCTGAGGGCCCAGTTGCATGCTGGTCCGCAGCCGACGTTGGTTTAGCATGCAGAGCAGCTCTTCGAACGCCCACCACCCATGAATCATACACACGCACACACACACATACACACATTCTCACTCTCTCACACACACACACACACACTCTCTCTCTCTCTCTCACACACACACACACACACACACACAAACAGCCCCCCCCTCCGCCACACACATACAGGAACATAAACACACCTTCACACACTTATACACACCTACACACACACACACACACACAAACACACACCCCAGTTAATCTCCCATACACACACCCGACAGCTCATTAATTTTACACTCTATAAAGGCGTGAAGAGCAGAACGTCCATAAAGTTCACGACCACAGAGCAGAGCCCGGCAGAGGAACGCAGCGTGTACACAGAACAGCCTGTCATCATCACTGACCAGCGAGGGGTGAAGGAAACAGATCCCCCTCCATAAGCTACGTTTTACAATAAGGCAATGAGGGATATCAAGTGTTGGATTCCTTTTGTCGGTTGATGGGTGTGTGTGTGTGTCAGTGTGCGTGTGTGTGTTGGTATGAGTGTGTGTCGGTGTGAGTGTGTGTCTCAGTGTGTGTGTGTGTCAGTGTGAGTGTGTGTGCCAGTGTGTGTGTGTGTGTCGGCATGAATGTGTGTCGGTGTGTGTGTCGGCATGAGTGTGTGTGTGTGTCAGTGTGTGTGTCGGCATGTGTGTGTCGGTGTGTGTGTGTGTATCAGTGTGTGTGTGTGCCCCAACGGCCCTGCTGTACTCGTGCGTGCTCCTGTTCTGTTGCTGTGATGCATCTTGGGTAGTAGGACTCCCTGGAAAACACAGACCCTTGAGCTCAATGGACTGAACCCGGAGGAAACAAACCTGAATAATTAACAATAAGTGGAGGGAGCTCCACTGTGTGTGTGACCCATCTCTCACCATGGAGGCTCAGGAGAGGGATAGGAGTGTCATGTTACGTAAAGACAGCAGCGTACTTTCATAGTTATGGAACAAGGTAAGGTCATTCATTTTTTGACTGGGTGAGATAGGGCTGGAACTGTGGTGAGAGACAGGCCTACACAGAAAACAGCTGTAATCCTCCTGTCAGAGGTTTAGGACCTCACTGTGTGTTGAGATTTTATCATGGTATCTGTGAGATGAAACTCAAGGCACCATATAGTTATATTGTACTGTATTTAAAACGTATCTTTATGGAGTGCTCTAAACTAACGTAGCATCAATCCTTTTCATGCTGATTGATGAAAATCTCTCAGACCTCAGTGAGTCTGCCCAGTCATCGTGACACGCACAAGAATGACAAAACACAAAAAGAAGACAAAAGCTGTTTTATTGCTTTTCCTTTTTACCGAGTAACCATCTTCCTCCTCTCCCCTACCTCACCTCCCCATCCTCCCCTTTCCTCACCTCCCCTTTCCTTTCCTTTTCTCACCTCTCGTACTCCTCTTCGTCTCTCCTCCTCCTCTCTCCTCTCCCCCTTCCTCTCCTCTCCTTTCATCCTTCTCTTCTCTTCTCTCCTCCTTCTCTCTTCTGCTCTCCTCCTTCTCTCCTCTCCTTTTCTTCAGATGGTGTATATCTGTTGCACTCCTGTTGGTCGGGCGATGCTTTGAACCCGAGGATGAAAGACTCCTATGCTGAGAAACTGGTGGGATGACACACACACACATATACACACGTGCACACATACACACATACACACAAACAGTCATACATTTGAACATACAGGCTTTGAGAAAGTGACTTCACAGCTCTGCTGTCCGCTAGATTACGATGTTTACTGTAAGGTGAATGACTTAGAAATTCTGATTTTGAACGTTTGAGATATAGTACAGTGCATTTCATCATCATCAGTTGTTATGGAGGAATAGCATTCATGTGTCTAATGCACTCATCCTCCCCTGCAGTAAATAGAATCAAATGTATCATAATGGTAAACTTGTAAACATGCACACGAGTATGTGCAGCTCAGCTGCTGTGAAGAAATATCAGCTAATGTGTTTTATATGCATGCAACAGATATAAATAAGTCATCTCTCTCCTCTCTCTCTCTCTCTCTCTCTTTCTCTCTCTCTCTCTCTCTCTCTCTGTCTCTCCCTCTCTCATACCCTCTCTCATATTTATATCAAACTCATGTTGTGCCCCCAAAAAATCTCTTTCAGATTTCTAGGTCATAACAGCCCCGACCCGACACATAAACACATTTCGTATTCGTGCTCCATGCTCATCAAATCTTGATAGCGGGCTCATAGGGCCCAGAGAGAGGCAGCCAGGCCACGGTCCACACATTCACTCAGTCCTGACACAGCCTCAACACATACAGTACAGCAGTCTAGTGTTGTTTTCAGTAGGGGGTACAGCGCTGCATACAGCAGAGTATGCAGTCGAGTGTACAGTGCTGTATACAGGAGAGTATAGAGCAGAGCGTTTAGTATTGTATACAGAAGTGTACAGTGCTGTATACAGTAAAATATAAAGTACAGTACATGGTGGAGTTTACGGTATTGTATAGTGGCGTGTGTATGCTATCGTGTACAGAACACCCCTGCTCTTATCAGCTGCTTTGGATTCAGTTCTCCCTCCCTTGGACACTCCTGCTCACAGTCATGCTTGCAAAGGTGTATACCGACCCTGAATCAGTGATGATCTCTTGTCCCACTGGTGGGATTTGAAAACACCCATAATGTTTATGTTGGAATTGTGTGTTCATTTGTGTATGCGCCTCCATCCATGGAAACTCTTGAGACAGAGAGGAGTCTGTGGAACTCGGACTCGGAAAGTTTAGAAAGAAGGAGGGGCAGTGGGAGGGAGGGAGGGTGAGAGAGAGAGATAGAGAAAGAGAGAGATAGGGAGACAGAGAGATAGAGAGAGAGAGCGAGAGGGAGGTGTCAAGTGGAAAGAGGTGAGGGAGTGATAGAGAAAGAAAGACGAAGGGAGAGGAAGATAGAGAGGGAGGGAGAGAAAAAGGGAGAGAGGGAGAACGAGGGGGGGAAAAAGGAGGGAGGGAGTTGATGGAGAAGTATTGTCAGGGCGACAAAGCTAAGCAGGGCATGAAGGGCATTCTTTGCATGTCATTTCATGCAAGTGGCCTCGCTTCGCCAAGCAAGGAACTACTCACTTATAGGTACAAGAGTGTACTGGGACATCTGGTCCTGTGTTGACAATACACAGGCACCACACACAATGGTTTCCACACTGTCACCGCATGACTGTTGATGTTCAGTCAGAGCCTTTAACTACCTCAGGGATGGGTTCACAAATTAGCCTTGTCTTACATAACTGTTTGTAGACTGATATTTGGATTGGGTGTCAACCATGCAGATAAATGTGATTGGCTAAGCTCTATCAGTCATGACTAAGCAATTGGTGAATTTACATAAGTGATCCTGAATCTTTGTGATATTGTTAATGTGTGTTGTAGGAAAGATCAATAAGTATATTTTCATATAAGTCGAGACATACAGAGTATAAAACAGTTTTGACACGTAAGACCATTTCTCATCACATCTAAAAGCTGCTAAAGTGGAGAAATGTCCCATGTGGAATCAGAATTTCAGGGACCCCATCACAACGTGAGCGCCTTAGAAGTCGACAAAGTCTTCCCTCTTGAGGAGTCCTGAACAGAGACTGAGGCCCTTTGTTCCACCGTCACCTTCCCAGCAAACTGCAGAGTGAACCAAAGCATCTTTTTCTTCTCTCAGCGTGTAAAATATTTAAACTGTGGGAGGAAGAGGAGAAGGACGAGGTGGGAGAAGGCATCGCTGAGTGCTCCACTTCTCTCCCTTCTTGTCCAGATACGACTTGAAGACGTTCAGTGCTCGTCCTCTGCATTTCAACGGTCCCATGAATGAGTCATGACTGTGTTGACTGCCGCGGCATCGACACTGACAAACTAACGCAGAGCGGTTGAGAACTGAAGTCCTCCAGACGGCCGTTGGACGCTGCACTTATCCGTAATTGTTTTCAATCATACGTGACGCCTAAGACATTCAGAGGAATGAAAGCTTCAGTGATTGGTGCTTGAATGTTTCATACACCTCTCTCTGGTTATCTATATCTCTGTCTCGTGCTCTCTCTCTCTCTCTCTCTCTCTCATCCCCCAGCCTTCAGCAGCATTATTAGAGGGAAGCCCATCTATCTGATCTGTGATTGGTGGACATGCTCAACCTTCAGTTCTCCTCTCCGCATATCTCCTCCACCTCCCCCCAACACCCCAGCCCCAGGGCCATTACAAACACAGTGATGTGTGTCTGTGCGAGTGCGTGTGTACGTTTTTGTGAGCATATCTGCGTGTGTGTGAGCGTACAGAGGCGCATTGATAGAGTTCCCTACCGCTCCTCAGAGCATCTGACAATCCGACAGACCAAAATCTCACCGGCATCTCTCACCAGAGACAGAGAGAGAGAGACACACACACAAATACACACACACAGACAGGGAGTTCTCCAGGCCTGAGTCACGAGGGTGTTTCCCTGTTGGTCTCACACTGGGAATGTCAACACACACACGAGGACAACACGTCACACACAATACTCACCAACACACCACTCCCCACTGAGGAAT
Source organism: Hypomesus nipponensis (assembly GCF_054491055.1). Lineage (NCBI taxonomy): Eukaryota > Metazoa > Chordata > Actinopteri > Osmeriformes > Osmeridae > Hypomesus > Hypomesus nipponensis. The sequence goes on from NC_140373.1 coordinate 13,103,767, forward strand.
GGATGTTATGTACATTGTTCCCTATATATAGCAGCCCTTCATACGGTGCTGTGTCCGGTGTGCTGCCTGCTGTCTTAGTGGACAAGTGGGCATAAAGAAGGAGAGGAGTGGAGGATGGAAAGAGGAGGAGGAAAGGAGGAGGAGAAGAGGAGAAGGAGAGGGAGACGGTGGAGAGAAGAGGAGGAGGAGAGGGAGACGGGAAGAGGAGGAGGGGAGGAGAGGGAGATGTGAAGTTGGTGGAGGCGAGGAGTGAGAGAGATAGGGAGGGGACAGGAAAAGGTGATGGAGGAGAAGAGAGGAGGAGGTGGAGGGGCTGAAGGGAGGAGAGGAGGAGAGAAGGAGGGGAGGATGAAAGTAAAAAAACCTACGTCAGACTAAGGCGGTTTCCTCCTCCAGACTACCAACCAAACCTTGGGAAGGAGACTACCCCGAGACGTTATCACTAGCCTGGATAGCACAGGGTGCCAAAGCAAAACAATAAAGAATTCCTCTCTGATGTCCTAATGCATGTTTATACAGTTCCTGTAGTATGTATGTGAGTGACTGTGTGTGTGTACGTGTGTTTGTGTGTGTGGTGTGTGTGTGGAAGGGGGGGTGTATGCTGTGAATGGATGAAACTCTGATAGGAGATGCAGTACAATGTGCTTAACAACACACAAAGTAGCCGTAACCATGGAAGGTTGTGGGTCTGGTTCCTGTCCTATCACTGGTCCTACATCACTGAGACATTACAGTTAGTGAGTGGAAGTTGGACCAGACTTCCAGGCCAAAACAAATGGTGTCTTATCTTCACGGTGCAGAGACGAGAATAACCACGCACACACACAGTCTTACTTTCTCTCTGTCTTACTCTATCTCTCTCACACACACAGACATCCACGATCACACACACACACACACACACGCACACATACACACACACAGTCTCACTTTCTCTCTGTCTTACTCTATCTCTCTCACACACACAGACATCCACGATCACACACACACACACGCACACACACACACACACACACACAGTCTCACTTTCTCTCTCTCTCGTTTTCTCTCTCACATACACATGTAGGCGACAGAAGATTAGAGAGGAGACTGTGTCAGGGCTTCCTATTATTAGAGTGGAGGTTTATGGTCAGAGAGAGAGATGCAGGGGAATATCTGACATGAAATTGCACAGACCATGAACTTCAACTACAGGAGGAGCGAATAGGGGCGAATTAGGGAAAGAGAAGGCTGAAGAGGGAGGAAAAGAAAGAGAGAGAAGGAAAAAAGGATAAGGAGAGGGACAGTACGAGGGCGAGAGTAGAGATGGAGGGGGATGAGAGAGAAGTAGAGAGGGGTAAGGCAAGAACGAAAACGAACAGAGAGAGAGTGAAGGAGAGAGAGACTGTATCCCCGTCTGCTCCCTCTTGTCTCGTCCTCAGACACTCCGCCTGGCTACCTACTGGCCACTTCCTGTGGGGAGTCATCACCACAACCTCGCTGATTGGGTCACCCTCCCAGCTGAGAGGTTGTGCAATGACCAGTGGCTCTGTTGACAGGAAGTACAAGCAAAATGACATTGAAACACACAGAGAGAGAAGAGGAGTAGGGTGTTGGTGAAGGGTTCATGGGTTTGTGGGTGTTGACTGACAAAAACATTATCTTCACAAACAAAAATGGCTGCTGGGCAGATGAACACAATCCATTTGAGTGAGCCCATCATCCTAGCCAAGGAGGAAGAACTCATCACACAGCCATTCCCACTATGTTTATCAGCATTGACCTACTAATGACAGAGCCTATCAGCAACCTTTGACCTTCACCAAGGCTGTTATGGTGAAAGAGAGATTTCTATGTCGTGCTTGGTGTATTTCGGAAGAGTTGCCCCATGAGAGAAAGAGTTGCCCCATGAGAGAGAAACATTTGAACTCAAGTCACCCGTTGGATTGCGTTTTACTTATTTATTTATTATCAACTGCTTCCTTTTCTTTCTCCCTATCTGTCTCCAGCTACTGTAGCAGATGATTGTTTCTACAAGAGACACAAGAGGGATGAAGAGACACATGAAGGAAAGCCTGAAAATCATGCAAGTCCAGAGAGGGAGAGAAAGACAGAAAGAGAGAGGGAGGGAGGGAGGGAGGGAGGGAGGGAGGGAGAGAGAGAGAGAGAGAGAGAGAGAGAGAGAGAGAGAGAGAGAGAGAGAGAGAGAGAGAGAGAGAGAGAGAGAGAGAGAGAGAGAGGGAGAGAGACTGAGAGAGACTTGCATGGACCTGCATGATATTCCGGCTTTCCTTCATGCCTTTGCTGTAAGCATTCCTCCTGTGAGAGTCAGAAACCATCGACAGCTACAGTAGCCAGACCCACCCAAGCGCTGAAAATAGACATGCCTTCATGACGAGGTGTTGCGTCAAAACAGGCGGCATGTCATGTGCAGGTGTGTATTTCCAAATAGCTTTTGCATGCACCCATAGTTTTGGAAAGGGAGAAAGAGGGGGAGAGAGACGGGGATAGAGATAGAGAGAGGGAGGGGGAGAGATATAAAGAGGGAGAGAGAGAGAGAGAGAGGGAGGGAGAGAGAGAGAGAGGGAGGGAGAAAAGGGGGAAGAAGGTAGAGTGGTAGAACAGAAAGAGAGGCAGGGATAGGATTCTCCAATGCTGACGCAGAAGCCAAGCCAGTTCTATTTTTAAACCTATTGAAGTGTGCAACACCCGTTTGTTACCATAACCTTCAGCTGGGTTGAATACAAACAAACAGAGAGAAAAAGAGAGCGCGAGGGAGAGAGAAAAGGAAAAGGAGAGGGAGAGAGAATGAAGAGAGAGAGAGAGAGAGAGAGAGAGAGAGAGAGAGAGAGAGAGAGAGATAGAGAAAGAGAGAGAGAGAGAGAGAGAGAGAGAGAGAGAGAGAGAGAGAGAGAGAGATGAAAGAAAGAAAGAAAGAATGGGAGAAAGAGGGAGAGGGATGGAGAGACGGAGAGAAAAGGAAAGAAAGAAGTAGAGAACAAGGCAGGGATAGACTGAGAAAGAGAGAGAAAGAGAGAGACGTTAGACAGAGAGATCCAGAAGAGAAAATGAAGAGGACATCTTGGTATTCTGCTCATTCCCCCTATCACTGGAATGATGATGAAACATGGATTACTATTCTATTTGGTAGGGAAGTGAGGCTTTTAAGTTGAATGACTGTCTGGCGTGGAATAAGAATGTGCTTGAGTGGATGATCCTTGGTGGAATGACTTGGCAACACTTGAAAGCACAAGCTAGGCATCAAGAGAGCATCAAGGACTAAGCAAATGCAGCCGGTATTCATTAAGGCTTCATCGCAAACTTTATCTTCGGATTACTTTTCCAATAAAATTGGGATATTGTTTTGTCTCAGTCTCCTTTTGTCTCTTTCTCTCTCTCTCTCTCTCTCTCTCTCTCTCTCTCTCTCTCCCTCTCTCTTTCTCTCTCTATACTATATGTTTACAGAAAGGTCATTTTGTAGTCAGTATTATCAATTTCAATAAAGCTTTACTTTTATAGACATCTTTTTTTTTATAGTTCTGATCAGACCGTCTGTTTGTGGTGGTATTATTGGAGCAAGCGTCACTGTTCTCCTCTCCACGTCCCCATGGTGAGGAACAGTTGCTCCGCCTCCCACTCCTCCTCCACGGCAGCAGAACCGTGGCTGCTGTGAGGCCAGAGGTCAGAGTTCAGCCCTCAGCCCTCAGGCCCGGGCCACCACACCCACCACACATGCCAGTAAAGGCACAGTTTACTATGGTTCAAAGTCACATGGTCATCACTATGTGAGCTGTAAAATTTGTTTTCGAGTGTCTCTTTACTCTAACGTCGTCGAAACCGAACGGAAATGTGTATAGATAATTAAACGATACACCCGTGGCACATGTAGGGGTTGCAATGGACAGCAAATGTAAGAGCTCTTTGTGCTTTTTCGGTTGATCTGTGTCTATCATTCTGTTATAAAAGTATGACGTAGGACATTAACTATCTTCTTTATAAGACCTTGGCACCCATCTGATAGCTTATCAAAGTTACTAGATTAGAGCCATCATACAGCAGGCAATTACGTAATTTTGGCATGTAGACAAAATAAGACCATTACCTTCTCTGTGGGAGATACAGAGGAGCTGTAGCAGGGCTGAGACAGCCTGCTCTGGAGTCCATCCTGCTGAAAGAAATGATAGAGGGAGAGAGAAATATAGAGATGAGAGTGACAAAAAGATAGAGCCATAGGGAGGGAAGGAGAGAAATAGGCTGTAGAGAGGTGGAGAGAGAGAGAGATAGAGAGGTGGAGAGAGAGAGAAATAGCGAGGTGGAGAGAGAGAGAGAGAGGTGGAGAGAGAGACAGAGAGACAGAGAGACAGAGAGAGCGAGAGGGAGGTCGCAAGGGGGATGGCGTGAGGGAGAGATAGAGAAAGAAAGAGAAGGAACACTGCGGCCCTGACAAGATGGAGACCCAGCAAGGCAACGCCACACACCCTGGGAGTGTCCCTGCTGGTGTGACCACACCATCTGTGTGTGTGTATGTGTGTGTGTGTGTGTGTCCGTGTGTATGTGGTTTTGAGGCTCGTGTGGCTTACAGTGCCCATCACTATGTGGATCACTGATGCATTCAAATGTAAACACTAATCCCTGGCCCAAACACTACATTAGCAGCAGAAGACATGAGTAATGTGTGTCCTTGAGAAGTCACACACACACACACACACACCAACACACACACACACACACACTCACACACACTCACACACTGTCTGAGTCAGTCCCTGGGAAATCTATATTCACAGAAAACAACGTACACGGTGAGTGAACTCCACGTGTACTGTAGTCTCAATCACTGTGGTCAGAATCCTCCTTCAAGAGCAGCTTTACTCGTCAGCTGGAAAAACAACGCATACTTTGGGTGCTGAACTGGCTCAGCTGCACTGGTATGTCCACATAGCTGATGGCTTTTTCACAGGGAGAAAGGGTGCGTGGCTTTCGCAGAACAAACACAAGGGCTATTTCCCTGCTTCGACCTTTGCCTCATATAGAATTGCAAATGTGATTATCTCTTTGGTGGGTTAAGCTGTTGCAACTCTAAACCTTGGTGAATGTTTGGCCTGTTCTTGTCTTACATGAGCTCCAGTTCTCCGCTGGTCACGTGACAGGGCGTAATGATTGCTGCGATGATATTGCGGGCCGAGGCACATGCTTGCGTCACACTGGCGCTACCAGCTTGTAAACAACACAAGAAGAGAGCCTAGCAACATGAACTGCCTTAAAATAAACCATCGTTGATTGGACAATGGAGTGGTAGAGAGGGCATGAAATTGTCACAGGGTTGGCGTTTATAGAATCTTAATCGTTTCCCACCAAAGCCCACCCTCACCTCCCTCACCACCCCTCGCCCCCCAAACCATACCCTCTGCGGGATATCTGGTCCATGAGGTTGTATCACATCCCAGAGGTAACCATGTAAGGTCCACTTACCACACACACACAGGAGAGGAATAGGTTGTTTCCAGTCTACGGATGTTGACTTTGAACGTTTCACACCCGCGGTGTGACATTGATAAACTGCACAGCCACCATGTTCAGCAACCCCGACTTTGCTGACTGACACAGCCTTTGGGTTCAAGAACACCATAAATACGACACAAAGTACCAAACTTTCAACACGTGGCTGTCTTTACAGGCTGGTGATGCCTAGGGAGACAGGCGTTTGTGCGCTCTGGAGGAGCTGAGGAACAGGAATGGAACTGGCCCAAGGAGTGGCAGTTCTGGAAGGTGGGGTAAGGTTTAGGTCTAGGTAGAGCCTTTGACTGCAGATCAAGAAGTCGCAGGTTCAAACATCCCTTAGGGTGTCACTTTGGATGAAAGCTAAGTGGATGTGTTACAAGTGAGCTCCAACAACCTCCTCCAGGTTTTAGGTGTCTTCTGCTGGTTGTCTGATTCAGCCCAGTCCCATACTGTGAACTCTCACTTGAATGCAGTGTGATGTCTGGTACACTACCTGAGATGGCTGTTATGAGTGAAAGGATTCCCTGTCAATAATTCCACTGTTCACAAAACTTGTTTGACTGTAGTTTATTTTATTAAAAAGACCAGGGTGCAAATATGAAATTAAAAAAAATAAAGACAAGCATATAATTTGTAAGCATTTTAATACAAACTTAACAATATAAACTATTTCAGTCCCTCTTGACATGTAAGACACTGACTCAAAATACTTACTTATACCGTATTTTATCAAGTATTGCACAATGTAGGTACAAAATTAATATTCATACGATTACATTTTTGTCCATAATATAGCAAAATCGTATAACTCTTAACAGAAAATACAACTCTTCTTTCAGAAAAAGCAAATATTCCTACGCTTGAATTCCACCACTAAGGAATACTCTGTACACAATCTTTAGAATTGATGCATCTTAAAGATGGATTTCTTCAACATTTCTTATCTTTAAAAAAAGAAAAATAAGAGGAAGCTGCTGTAGCCATCACGGATCACTGGAGTAGTAAAAAGATATAAATGCAACACCATGTCATAGAAACAATATATACTCTGATATCTTACAAACTCTGTACTAAATTAAATTATACAATTAGAAAAAAGACCAAGTAACCCATTTAGCAGTGCCAATTAGTAGAAATCAGCCATGTCTTACCACCTGTAAAATACTGTAAGAGGCCCAAACTTGAATATTTTTTGTCTTTTGTGTGAATAATTTGTCTTTTTTTTTTTTTTTTAGATCTTTCTTCCAACATAGTAAAAAAAGTATTTGTGCTTGGTTGGCAAAAAGGAAAAAGAAAAACAATGATGCATGTTAAGTAACCCAGCTTGGACATGTGTGTACAACAAGCTTGTAGTATAAACAAACTCAAGGGGTCCACAGTAACACCCCCCTTGGGCACATGCGCTTCACCGACTAGACAAAGAAACTTCTCATTGGATGCTCGTTTATTTCCTCGAAAGTCCAGTGGTTATCGTCGTTGTTGTTGTTCTCTAAATGTGCATTTTGTTTTTCTTTCTCTTTCGGCCACCGATCATTCATAAATAACCTCTCTCGTGAATTTAGTTAGCCATGACTGGCTGGAACTGCTGGTTAGAATACTGCATGCTGCTCAGACTGAAGTTGAGGCCTTCCATGAGGGACTTGTCGTTGAGGCCTCCATAGGCGGCGAACATGTCAAAGGCATTGTTGTACTGCAGCGGGCTGAGGCCTCCCTCGCTGGGGAACGCAGCCCCAGGGCTCCCCTGGCCCTGGAGGCTGGGGAACACAAACTCCTTGGCATTGGGGGAGAGGGCGGAGGCCTTCTGCTGCTGTCCCAGCCCGTAGAGGGAGTGCATGGAGGTGGAGATGGCCTTCTGCTTCAGGAGGGTGTTCACATTCAGGCCCAGGTTGGTGGGGGAGGAGCGGGACGCCTTGTTGCCGTTGCCGCCGCCGTTGCCGCCGCCGCCGCCGTTGTTGTTGTTGTTGCCGCGGCCGCTGCTCTTCATCTTGGTGGAGCCAAACTTGGTGGCGGCGAAGGTGGCAGTGGTGAAGGTTAAGGGCTGGGCGGAGCGAGGCATGAAGGACGGGCTGACGGAGGCCGACTGGCCGAAGGGTGGCGATGGCGAGCTGGACTCGGAGCACGCACCGACGGGGTCGCTGATTGGCATGAAGACCTGGGCCTCCGGGTTGAAACTGTTCTTGATCTCCTTGTCCAGCTCGGAGCCGTTGTTCTCGTTGTTGTCGTCCACGTAGAGCACCTTCACCGTGCCCTTCTCCCCGATCTGGTAGGACACCTCGAAGGGGTCGATCCACACGCTCAGGTCCTGGGGGAGGTTGTTGCGGACGTCCTCAATGTCCAGGCCGCTCTCTTTGGCCGCCTGCTCCACCACGGGGTCCACCTTCTCCCCTACATGGATGCACCTGAACCCTGACCCCTTGTATGGCTTATCTGGGTACCAGTGACCCTCATACTTCTTCTTCAGCTGCCTCTCCAACTCCTCGCCAAATATGTTGACGCGTCTCCGGGGGAGTTTGTTGTACAGGTAGGAGATGATAAAGTTGAGTGCTACTTGGATTTCAAGCTGCATAGCTGCTTCACGGTGGGGATCGATCGTGTTTCCTTTTCCTGCAAAGAGTTGTTGTTTCCGTTCCTGCTTCTTCTTGTTCCTCCCAGAGTTGAAAACCCCTCCAAGGCAGAGGTGATTGGTTTGAGCTGAACGCAGAAACTAAGGGTGAGTGCTTGTTGCCAAAAAATATATCCTTGCTTCCACAAAGTAAAGTTATGTATCCTGTAGGAGATATGGAGAAAATAACAATATTAGAGGTTTAAACCCTAAGTTCAGACAAATTACAGATCGAAAACAAAAAGTCAGATTTATTTTTTATTTTTTATATTACACATTTGTAGCCGTCAGGCAGGCGTTGCCAAGCAGATCATCTTCCGAGACTGTTAATAAGGTCAGAGGCTTGATTGGTTTAAATGCTCTTTTCAGCGTGCCTACTCTAAACACTGCATTGCTGTATAGCGTCTCGCAGCTATACGATGTACACGGCTATAAATAAACGTCGTCATCCCGCTACTGACTCATACTGGGGGTGTCAGCATTGCGTGTTCCCTGGCTGTCGAGAGATACAGCACGCAAACATTGTTGACCTCTGCTGGGCCAAGGTTCATGGTCTTTTTATGCTAATTCAATAGAAGTGCGTATTAAATTAAAATATTTTTTCCGTTACACAAGATACAATGACTGCCATGACAAGAGCTCTGTTGAGTAAAAAAACAACAACGATATAGTACAACTGAGTGTGTTGATTGCAGCAAACCCTACAGGCAAACCTAGGATTGAGAGCTACCAACAATCCCATAGAAGGGTTGTTACATAATCCTCATTGAATTTCTGACCACGGTCACAGACGCCTCTCTCCACTATCGGAGTAGCTAAATCCAATTTAAATTCGACTCGACTGCTGAATATAAATGGTGAAATTATTTAGAATAGACTGCCTCTAATTTGAATCACGTATGAATACCTCTAATCTCTAGAACGAAAATGATCCATGTAGATTTATAACGTCGTGGCAGGTGTTCCTACGTCCAACCCGTCCACCATTAAAGGTCCACCGATAAAGACGCTGATAAAGACGCGACATTTTCTTGTTTTCGTGTGTGATTGGCAACGTTTGCATGAACATTATACGAAAACTGGAGCTGTTTTTCGGATCCACCAAATAGACCGACCCTCCCTTGTCCAACAAAAGTAGTACCTGCTTGCCAGCTTTGGTTTTAGGGCAGGTTGAGTGTCAAGGGGTTTATTTGTTATCTAAACAACTTCTGTAAAATAATCATTGTTGCAAGTTATGTACTTACATTTAAATGTACAGCAGGTTCTTCTTGCACTGTTGATAGCTTGAGTGACGAATGGCTTTCCTGGCAAAATGATGTGTCTATGACGCGGTCAGCAAACTAATAGATAGCTTACGACCCTCTGTAAAAAAAAGAATCTTCTGTGTATCTAAAAGAGTATTCCAGGCGATATTTGTGTGTGTGGGGTATAATTTCATGTATCTAAGCAGGCTAACAAGCTACCTCCCCTCTGCCTGGGAGTTTTACAACTCTGTCCTTTTAACACAGGCTGATTTGATTATATAGTAGCCCTCCGCCACGGACACACAGTAGGCGGTGATGCGGCTCTCAGAGGTCAACACCCTATAACAGGCTGCCATTTGCCAAACGCGACATACGTCATTTTCAACTACGTAAACTCGCATTGCTATTGGCTTTTTGTTCAGTCTGTCAACTTGCAAGGTTCTATTTACGGTAGTGGTTTGTCTTTCATGTGGCTTGCCCTGCCGAATGACCAATTTAACGGTCTTGATTAATGCTTGTTGTTCTACTGAAAATTTAATTAGAGAAAACTATGAAACACCATAAGTACATGGATTGCACAAACATATTCGAAAGTTATAACTGAACACACCTTTTTATTTATAAATATATAACTAAAAAATTACAGTGACATTTTTTATTTTGGTACTGGTTTAAAAGTGTGAGTAGATGATGTAATGGTTTTTGAGAGGGATACGTTAGCGTATGGTTAGCTACAAGCGCAGGACACCTGTCACTAATACCTTAACCTTACTCTCACACTAGCCTTGTTGTGCCCGGCTGCAATGGCTATAAAGACCGCATTTGGCAATAAGTCAAAAACACTGCACTTTCCAAGACCTATCTGTACTAACCACAAAATATTTTTTTTATACTGAGCCATGCAGAATCTTTAGTAGGAAGAAATTGCACCTTAATAATCACTGACATTGTTGAGATTGAAGTTTATACAAGCTCACAATGATATTTGTCAGCTTAATTACCACACTGTCACATTAATTTAAAAAGTGCACATTTGTGAGGTCACAGTCTGTAGAAACTCCAGAATAGCTGTTCTTGCACAATAATTGCCTGGCTGTGTGTCTGTTCTATAGCTGTGCAACTCTACCAACAGCTGTGCAGGGCTTAAGCTCTCCCTGCCAGGCCTAAGGTGTTTGACGTCACAACCTGTTCTTACCTAACCTCGGCTCCAGAGCCTGGTGTTTGCATAATGAGTACAATGCCTTGTGAATAAAATTTGCCAGGATGAGGCTGAAGTAGGCCTACAACAGGTTTGTTTGGGGCCTGTAATGGTTTAGAAAGGAGGTACTATTTTCCACCCCAGATAACCCACAGAGGAATGGAAGGTTTTATAATGAAGGATTTGCTCAGTGTGAGACCAGCCTGGTGCACCTACTGTGGATAGGAGCTCATTTAAACTCTCAGCTCTTCATCCCGGCAGAGAGCAGAGTCAATGTCATTTCTGATGCAATCATGACTGACAGTGATCAATAATAATTCATTTACTGTACCGTGTGTGTCCTTGACACTAAATGTCCTGGTCTATTCTCAGAAAACCGATGAAAACGAAACCCCCCCCATACACGTACAATATTTATACACTATGGACATATACAATATAAATATATATATATATATATATATATATATATATATATATATATATATATATATTTACAGAATACTTTCATCATCCTTAAGGTAACACAACAGTGTTGTGGTACAAACAGTGTAAAGCAGGTGAGCTTTAGGGGAGTCGTGGATTGTCAAGTGTGGCTGGCAAGCCTTGCGAGTGAGTGGCCTTGCCTGCCCTGGCCTGGGCTCTGCCAGCTAATTTGCTTAAGGAGGATGTAGAAGAGCTAAGAAGGGGCTAGGGTAGGTGATGGAACCTTGCCTGGTTCTCGACTCGTCTCACTCTCGCTCTTGGCTCATGGGCTTAATCTCTCTCTTTGGGTTGTTGCTTTTTGAACAGAAATGTTCAAACAGTTTTCTCACAGTTCATCCAATTCGAATCAGTCTCTCTCTATACTTTTCATCTTGCACTCTCTCTCTCTCTTTCTCACTCTCTCTATTTCTCTATCTCCCTCTCTCTTTCTCAAAACATCAATTTCTGAAACACAGTTAAATATTAAAGGAATAGATTTTCTTGGAAACTCCAGAGGATTTTTAGGGTTTGGGTTAGACTCCCTTTTCACTTCTGATTCAGTCACACCGAAACCTCCCCAACATTTCCCGTTTGTGAAATAAAGTCTCTCCTGTAGAGCCCTCAGGCAGCAGCAGGGACACAACGGGGCAACACACCACCCTTCCCCGGCTCCAGATTGGGCCCTGGCAGGGGTGAGACAACCCCCCCGCCCACCCTGCAGGACGCTGTGTTAGGCAAGGCCTGGCCTACAAACACACTCTACACAGGGCCAGGAGCCCTGGACGTTCCCCAAGGCCACCACAGTAGACCAGCATGACACACAGCATCAGCGCGCAGGTCGGAGAGTGTCCACCAGCAAAATGGTGGTGCTCTCTCTCTTTTTTGCCCTGGCTGTGAACAGGTTGGATGCGGTGGACCGTGTGTAAACAAGTTGTTTTTGTACGTTTATCGTTTATGTTTTGGTCAACAGGCAGACGCCTTGATATGATGGTATGGGACAGCGCAACATAAATAACAATGCCAGTGGGAAGTCGTCATGCTATATTTTGCAGTTTTGTCGTAACGTAAACAATTTGTCAAAATGTATCAGGAAAGGCTAATATTACTGTTGCAGCTCTGTATCAGGAAATACATGTTTCTTACAATTATAGTTACCTTCTAGCTAGCTTCTTCCACAATATTCTCCATGTACATGGTTGAAGTCAGCGACTACACACTCCTCCTGCATGACTGGATGGCTCTGGAAGTGAGCGTCCCTAATGAGCTTGTGTGTTTTTAGAATCACTCACACACCCCGAGATTCCGGTGTTAGATCATAATGACATTCTGTTCACCTATGTGAGCCTGTCCTCTCTTCTCTGTCATAATGAGCAAGAACAACAGAGCTTTGTCTACGATGTGATTTTCCCACTGGCTGAATGCCTGTTGTTTTCTTTGTAACGGGTAAAGAAAAAGGGTGTGTTTGAAACACAGTGGGCACGTTACAAATAAAATGGTACACCATGTTTGTGTGTATTTATGTGTGTACGAAGAGGGATGTTGGAGTAATTTATATCCAACAGCAAAGAATCACACTTCGCAAAGGTTTCCACTCAGAGACAAACACATGCTTTATCAGTCTTTGCCAGTGTAGCAGGGCTGTGGTCAGACCCTGACACCCTGATACAGACCCCATGGCACCGATCAGGGCAGGTTTGAAGACGTGTGGTGTGAATGGCACCGGTGAAATGCACACAGGCTGTCCCCGTCTTACAGGAGGAGAGCCGAGCTCTAAGGCAGCCGAAAATACTTCCTGTCCGGTTGTTTACCAGTGCCGCATTTAAGGGGGGGGGGGGGGTCACACACTCCTGACAGGTCCCAGGAATGTTAATATAAGCAGCGTTAATACCTGCCCCTGCTCTCCTGTTTGTCAACCCTCTCTCACACACACAAACACATGCATACTACACACAAAGACTCTGACCCGGTCCCAGAAAGGCACATGTAGAGTGAGACCAGCAGACACATATATACTGTACATAGACTCAGACACACACACACATGTGCACACACAAAGTTAGATACATACACACAGGGCCGTGTGTGTACAGGACAAGCATGAGCTGAATACATTCATAGTGAGGTCTGTGCAGTGGGGCCTGGTGGAAGGAGAGAAGCTAGCTGGCGGGCAGATGAATCTAAACCTCAGGCTACAACCTTGAGACCAACGCACAAGGGAAGCAGGCTGGAAAATTGAAAACATCCACAGTTGAAGTTACAACTCTACTCAAGCTGCTACAGTAAGACCATGGGTACAGTAGTAGGATGTTGTTGTGTGGTCAGTTTCAGGACAGTTTGCCTGTGGGTGGGCGGGGTCAAACGCAGGAGTTACGCAAGGAGTCCCATCCTGCTCTGCTGTTTGGCGTTTATCGAGGGGATTATGTTTAGCATGCCGAGCAGCGGCACCATGAATCACACTGGGAAAAATACCCTCGCATGAGGGCTTAATGACATCAGCACGGAAACGGAGACAGGATCCGTGTCCCATGTTCCCTCTGCCCCCCCCCCACTCCCCCTCCGTAGACCACACACATACACGTGCGCCCGGCAACGCACAACAACGCGCGCCAACCAGCACAGGGAGTGCCCTCTCGCAGACAAATCGACATTTGAGAAATTCAATTAGGCCCTGAAATGAACAGGCAGTGTGTGGGGATGGAGCTGGTGGCAGGCTGAGGGCCATCCATTGCGGTAGAAGTGTGTCACATTCCCATGAATACGGAATGGAGGGCTGAAACAGTCGACTCCGAGTCGCCGTCACTGTGATTTGTATTTTTATCCTCCTCCCCCCTCTCCTAACTAGACTCTGACCTTCTCTCCTTCTTGCTCAGTTTGGCTTTCCCTGTCACTCTCTCACCCTTTTCATTCTCTTATACTCTCCGTTTTTTTTCTCTCTTTCATCTTTAACTCCCTTTCCGAGCTTCCTGTTTCCTGTCTCGCTGGGTGATCCATGAGTGTGAGGCAGTACAGCAGAGAGTTCCAGAAGGTGTCTAGAAAACTGAGAGAACACACAAACAAACAAACAAACACACACACGGAATGTGTTCAAAACAAATCTGTATCGATAAACAATTCAACCTTAAATCAAACAGTAAGTTCATAGTTACTTCCTAACCCTGTCATAACACAATCTCTTGTACACTTAGCATGAGCTGCTGCACATCACATGACAGTTCACACATCCGGTCTCCACCGCAATTATCGAAGTGTTACGCAGCCAACTTCACCATCTGTGTAGAGCAAACCCTACACTCAGAAACCTTCAATCTGGCGTGCAGGGAATTATGTAATGTAGTCATGGCAACAATTCTTCAAGATCAGTCTGCTCCTCCACAGTCAGAGTAGCATTCAAGTGCTATTTCCCCCCGCGGCCAAATGCCAGATCTCATTTCTTTAATGGCAATGAGCCCCTTTTTTGCTTTGATTGTTGCACGTCCCCCTCCCAAAAATCCAACCTTTTCCAGTCACACTTTTTATGCAAATTGAAAACAAGCGTCATCTCACCTTTTGAATTTTACAATCATAGGCTGTTGCATGCTGTGACTCATTGCTATGTCTGGACAGTTCTGGAACAGCAGTTTCAAATGGTTGAATCTGTCAGGAACGGATAATAGTCCCGAAAACCACAAACCAGGCCTTGCGAATAGCATTGTGTTCTTCCTCATCCTGCTGGTCCAAATGGAAGATCCAGAGGATGGGGAGGGGTGGAAGGAAGATGGGCTCTGGGCCGGGGGTCATCAGAAATCTAGAGAGGCTCACTGTGAGTGTTAACGGATTAGAACATTGGAAACCAGATACCAGGAAGACTTCTCTTTTCACAAGTTGGTATGACATCAACACTGAGAGGGACTTCCAGTTCACAGCAGGAGAAAGGCTGAGAAAGAGCGTCTTTCTCTCTGGACTCTCCACAGTGAGGTTTGACTGGTGTAGCAGGATGCTCCAGACCTCTGCTCTGTTGGCGCGGTAACCGGAGGAGGTGGAGCTCTATTTCGCTGATGGCTGTCCTTTAATAGGCCAGGAGAAAGGTGATAGGCTGGGCAAAAGAGCGTGAGAGCACAAAACCAACCAATGAAGCAGAAAAAAAGAGTCATTTAGGCCGGCGGTACTGTGTGTAACTGCGTCAGCATTTCAATGTTTTTAAATCTCAAGGGAGGAGGAGGCAGTAATTGTGACATTGCACTTTGCCTGTGAACAGCTATTTTTGGAATAAAATCTGCCTGGCTATCATTGAGGGTTTGTGGTCAACTGTCAATGGGGCACATTTCAGTCAGTTACAGGGGAGAAAGCGAAACTTCGCTACAAAGCTGCACGGTAATCGAAAAGTGCCACCCAAAAAGTGCCCTCTCAAGATATTATTTACGTGCTGAATTTCACATTAAAGTCTCCTCAAATCTTCTTATATCATCTGACAAACCACCCGGTTAGCCTCTCGTTCAGCTACTCTCCTCCAATCACAATCATGTCAGTCAGTAAATCTGCTTGTCAGTCAGTCAAAATAAAGAAATAAAACAGTCAATCTTGGGGGGTGCCTTGGTGGATTACTGGGTAGAGTGCATACCAAATAGGCTGAGGCATTACCGCAAGGGGCTGGGTTCGATTCAAGCCTGGGCCATTTTCTGCATGTCATCCCCTCTCTCTCTCTCCCTAACGTTCCTGTCTCTCTAACTGTCACTATCAAACTAAATTCAACAGGGGAGGGGGAATTCTCAATCAGTTCATCATTCAGTCAGTCAACAAGACAAACAGTCAGGCAGGAAGCTGGTGCAGTTCCCCTGTTCTCCCAGCCCAGCATTATGTGTCCTTTGGTTGCACCACTTCCAGTGAGCGCAGCACAAAAGGCCACACAGAGCCAGGCCAGTGATGCTGGGGCTACTGAGCCTTGGAAATCCCTCCAACTAAGCCCTGGGTGTTGGGAAATACTGTCTGCCCAGTGGTACAGGTGTGGGGTGGCTGGAGGGCTGGGAAGTTGGGGACAGAGAGGCTGGAGGACTGGGGGCTGGGGGGAGCGGTGGACTAGGAAGTTCAGAGGCTGTGGACTGGGTGGTTGGGGTGCTATGGGGCTTTGGGACTGATGGTTTGACGCCAGCAAGGGGTTATGGTTTTGGTGGTGATCCTGTAACATAATTTATTTTTCTTTCTTACTATTTTTACAGTTGCCTAGAGTGGTTGAAAGAGGGATTTGTATTTGTGTAATAGCTTCCTACATCCCAAACAAACAGAATGTATCTGGACAGATGTACTTTTCAAAACTTAACAACCCCCACAGCCCAGAATTCCTGTTGCCAGGTTTCTGACGTATAATTCTGTGTTTACCAAGGTCAGTTTACCCTGACCCACTTCCTTCAGACCTGGGGTCACTGCAGACGTCTCAGTTCCCCTGTCACCGACTCTGACAGCAGTACCCTGAATGACTTCAGACCTTGTCACTCGCCACTACGTGATCTGTCAGACATCGTAACATACATTCTATTCGTCTGTCTTCTGTAACCCAACACAAGAGCAATCTATGTACAAGCTATTGATAATCTGGCCATGGATGTCATGCGTTAGCCAAACTTTCCACCTGGCCCCACCCCCTATATCAACACTTCACCCTGGCTCCGCCTCCTAGGTCAATATTCCGCCTGGCCCCTCCCCCCAGGTCAACACTCCACCTGGCTCCACCTCCCGGGTCAACGTCCTGTTAGCTCCGCCTCCCAGGTCAACATTCCTTCGATACAGCAGACTCCCAGTTTGCCCAGCACTGTGTTTACCCGCCGTCGTGCTGCCTGAGAACTGGTCCAGGATCAGGTCTGGCCGAGGGTGCGGGAGGGGGAAGAATGTCACAGGGAAGTGCAGACTGATCCCACGTCAGTGTGAAAAAACATTAATCACCCAGCCCTCTCTGATGGAAATGCAAGGTGAAGAGGTGAACACCCAGCCAGAGCAACCCGCTCAGTGTTGGTGTGTATTTGGATCTCATCTCCCCCGAACCTTCTCTCTCTCTCTCTCTCTCTCTCTCTCTCTCTCTCTCTCTCTCTCTCTCTCTCTCTCTCTCTCTCTCTCTCTCTCTCTCTCTCCCTCTCTCTCTCTCTCTCTCTCTCTCTCTCTCTCTCTCTCTCTCTCTCTCTCTCTCTCTCTCTCTCTCTCTCTCTCTCTCTCTCTCTCTCTCTCCCTCTCTCTCCCTCTTTCCCTCTCTCTCTCCCTCTCCCCCTCTCCCTCTCTCCCACTCTCTCTCACTCTTCAATGTGGGCCTGCTTGTCGTCTGGAGATCAGCCAGGACAAACAGCTTGAGCAAACCTGCTTCCAGGGCTCAGTGCATGCCAGCCTGTGTGTGTGTGTGTGTTTGTGTGAGTGTGTGTGTGTGTGAGTGTGCGTGTGTGTCACAACCTGCTCATGGAGGTCAACACATACATCTTACTTCTCATCTGAAACAGAACAGGGTATACTCACCATGTGCACCCATACTAATAACTAATCTTATCCTAGCCCTGTGTGCATGTGCGCACATGTGTGTAGGTGTCTGTATGTGTGTGTGTGTGTGTGCGAGAGAGAAAGACAGAGAGGAGACACACAGAATAAGACAGAGATTTCCAATGAATTTGTCCTAAAGGGAAAATTGAAACAGAGCAGAGCATTGTTGTTGGAGAGGATTCCTCCCAGCAGAGAGCTGCAAGGCTGTGACATTACCGAGACTCAGAGATATTAAAGCCCTCGTCTCTCCTTCCAGAAAGATAAGCCTGCAGATATGGAGCTGGGACTCAGAAGGACGGTAATCACGTCGAGCGATCTGTGGAGCCAGAGCTGCATCTGTGTCCAACAGCAAGACAGATTGCTGCCGGTGAATTTTTGAAGCGCAGAAATGAAAACAAGTGCACCCTCGTCACTCTCCAAGCTGTTTACGTAAAACAGCCCATAGATGGTGAGTCATCTTCACTCTTTGAAAATCAAAAGATGTCAAGAACACTGTCTCACCTCCCCAACCCACCCAGTCCCCCCCCCCCCCCCATTTTTATTTTTTATTTTTTTTTATTAAAAAATTACTTTCACTCAAGAAAAACATCACTGTTTTTTAATCTCTTGGATCCAGGCCCTCTGGCGTGAGAAAAGGTTTGTTTAGTTGATGGTATTGATGTATTGGTAGAGATAGTCTGTGGTTGAGGTTGGTCACGTGTCACAGGTGTCATTGCATTACTCGTCAGTTTTGCTTCATCCTTTGATTCCTCTCTCAAGGTTTTGATCTCAAGTCCCCACGCACACAACCACCTTTCACAATCACACTTTGGATCAGCTCGTTAATTCAATTCAACGTGGTTACATAAGGGTTACCCTAACCCTTGGTTACCCATTCAAAGGTAGACTAAGTACTATACTTTGTACCAATCCTTCCAAACAATCTTTCTTCAAAGAAATCAGACACAAATGCTCGAATATACACCACAAGCACACACACAGGCACACATACATAGGCACACACAGGTGCATACCCACACACACACATGCTCACGCACACAAACACACACACGGACACACACAAGGTAAAATGACAGCAAGTCTAATTCAGAAGCAGAGCAGCCCCTTAGAAGACTGCGGACTGATTACTCAAGTGGGGCTCCTCTTTCAACAGCTGTTTTTATTGAATGCAAATTCACAACTCCTTTCGGTGTTCGTGAATCCAGCCATGCATTCATTATCAAATGAATGCACGCAGAAAGCAAGCCAAATGCTGAACACTTGGATTGTTTAAACCGAGCAAGACTTTAAGGAGGTTTCAAGCTCAATCCCAGGGCTGGCCGTTGTGTGGAGATAGTTCCATCTAACATGACAGGCCTCATCATATCAGTGTCTGAATGTGTAATGTGAATACGGGGGCCAGGGAAGAGAATTGATCTGCTCATTCTGGGGGGAATCAGGGCTTGTGAGAAGGTGAGGTTAGAGTTTCACTGGGCCAGACTCAGGGTGAAACCCAAGTGTCAGTCCCAGTCCCAGTTAGCCTCACAGGGGAAGAGACAGAGACGAACACTCCCTATACAAGCTCCTCAACCCTGCAGTGAAAGGAAATATGAAGGCTTGTTTCGTTGCAGTGTGTGTAGAGGTGTCTGCTGTGTGCGTCTGCTGTGTGCATGTGTGTCAATGTTTTTGTCTGCCTTTAGTGTGTGTGTGTGTGTCTGCAGTGTGTATGGATGTGTGTGGAGTGTAGATGTGTGTATACTTGTGTGTGTCTGCTGTGTGTATATACGTGTGTGTGCTTTGGGGACTTGTGTGTGTGTGTGCTGTGTGTGTGTATGGATGTGTGTGGTGTGTGTGGTTAGTGTGTAGGTGTGTACTGTATAGTCCCTCTCCAGTTTCCAGTATGCTCAGATTCGTCCTGTTTCAGAGTGGGCTAATTAATCATGCATTATTGAAAGAGAGAAGCAGGGAGTGTAATGGCCTTCACTGGAGTCCTAGTACAACACAGACTCAAGCCTTAATGACTGGAGTGTATGTGTGTGTGCGTGAGTGTGAGTGTGTGTACGTGTGTGTGCAATTCGAAGGGCACTGGAAGTCAGACGGATAACGTTTGGCAAGCACTTGTTGTTCCCTTCTCTGTTTCGGCTCGCAGGACCCACTTTCACTCAGGGTTGCTCTATGAAGACGTCCCAGACACACCCAGCACCAGTTCCACATCTTTCCACACACAGAACCACTGATGGAGAAAGGAAGTTTGCAGTTTTATTATGTAGGGATGGACGGGTAAAGTTCAGTGGAAGAGCATTAGGCTACATATCGAGAGGTCGCAGGTGAAAATCCCTCTCTGCATGTCGTTGCGGATAATAGCGGCTGCTAAATAAATAGAGCGTTATTATTGAAAGATTGTCAGTAATTAACTACGTTCTAGAAGGAAAACACGCGAGCAATCTGCACTATGTACTGTTGACACAGTAGCAGTTCTGTTGCGCGTGGGCCACGGTCATGTCCTCTGGGCACGCTGGCAGGCGTGTCAGCGTCTCAGTCCAGGAGTGATCCTTCCTCGGCTCGTTCTGAGACGCTAGCTCGTGGTTAGCGGGTTAGTGGTTCACGGCAAGCAGCTTGGCAACTTCACGCGCCCCCTGCCGTTCTCCCTTCACCCCTTCTCTCTCCTTCCCTCTTTTGTTCTCTCTCTTTCTCTCCTTCTCTCTCTCTCTTCTCTTGACTTAATTTGTTTGCTTGCCTATCTCTCTCGCTGTAAATGTCTCTCGCCTCTACTTTTCTCTCCTTCTTTCCCTCTCCTTCTCTCCACCTCTGCATTGGCTCTCTCCCTTTACTCCTGACAGACTGCCAGTACACTGCCCCCCCCTCTCTCCTCACCCCTGACACCCCTCATCTTTCTCTCTCTCTCTTTCTCTCTCTCTCTCTCTCTCTCTCTCTCTCTCTCTCTCTCTCTCTCTCTCTCTCTCTCTCTCACACACACACACACACACACACTCCTTGATCTCACATTGTAAACTATTGGATGGTAATCAGACAAAGTCTTGTAGTCTAGCTAAGATTATACACAGATTATTCTGTCAGTGTGTGACAATCCGCATCGAGCCCTCCCGTCTGACAGTTTACAACCTGTTTGTTGACGGAGTCACACAGATTCCTTCCTGAGACCCAGTCTGTGGCCACCTTGAGAAGCTGCAAGCCTGACAGGCCCCACTCAGAAAGGAAATCAAACCCAATTTATACGGAATTCCTAACGAGCAGCGCCAAGCGAAGCTGAAGAGCCATCTGTTCATTGATTGACCCGAGGTTGGAAGTCTCAGGGCACACAGACATGACATGCATCCCTGATACCATATTGATCTGTGACTCAGGCTGATCTGCTTTCCTTGGGGGAGGGGAGGGGGGGTACATGGGGGCAGGGGGCAGAGGTAGGTAAGGAAAAGGAGGGAACGAGAGATACAGAGAGAGAAAAGAAAGTTGGAGAGAGGGTAGGGAGCCTCTTAGTGCACTGATTATTTACTGGTACAGTATGTCTATTATTCATGTTTCTTCTGCCAGTCGTTACTGTATTAACATCACAGTGAACCTCTTCAGAGCCAGGGCACACGAAGTGACCTACGTATAGTATTATGCCGTGCCAATGTTGTCCTCTGGAAAGACTGGATCGAGACCTGACCCTTCAACTAATGTACCTATCGACTTCTCCTCTGTTGACTGACATCATAGGAGACCTGGGTGTAAACAATGTAGTAATTTCACCTCTTTGACCTTACTCCCAGGCTGTGCCGGTGCCCCCCCCCCCCCCACCCCCTTACACCCTTCCTCGCCTCTCGCACCCACGCGTGTGTAAACATGAGTGAGGTGTCCCTTTGGTTTGAAATTGAATCAGACCTACACGTACTTCAAAATGGTGAGTGAGAAATGTGGGTGATTTATGTTTTCGAGGGCACAGCCGGCTGAATTATGATAACCGGTGATGGTTGATTACTGGGATGGTGGTTAGATGGACAGATTCATCTTTTGTGTTGTGAACTTGGCCCTGCAGGTGTGCAGGATCTGAGCAGCAGAAGCACCCATGCTAGAGGCAGCAGACGGGGGGGATCAGCTAGCTCCAGGCTAGCAGCGCTGGATCAGATCAACACCACATGAGGGCTTGTTTAAGATAAGCTAGGCTAGGCTAGATTTGGCTAGGCTAGGCTAAGCTAGGCTAGGCTAGGCTAGCCACACACCTACACGCCCACGTTCCACATCTGTCTCATCTGCTGCTAGCTTATACTCTGTCACAGGAGGTGGATTAGTGGTAGATGATTGGTTGCGTGAGGACAAACCCACAGTAAATCCCAGTAATCTACTGTACAAATTTAGAGAGCCACAGATCTGATGACAAAAGCAGTAAGTTCCTACTAACCCATTAAAGCATCTTGACATTAGGAGCAGAAGGAGTAGGTGGGTCAGGGATACAGGGACACTTCAAGCACATGTCTTGAAACTTTCCTTTCGAAGTTTATGTCACAGTTATTACAAGTACATCCAATAAACACTGGCTAATGGTTTGAAATGCCAATGTCAATGCAATACATGGCTTCTTTTTTTTTTTTTACGTGTCTAGCTTGAAATCCACTCTGCTCTGCAGTAGGATGTGGGTTCAGCTTGAGAGTATATTTTGTTCTCGGAATCACGGTACAAGAGGCGGGGGTATGGAGGCGGGGGTATGGAGTATTATGGTCGTGGTAAACCTTCCTAAAGCTGTGGGGCTTAAAGGCCTTCTGTCTCTGCATCCAGAGCTGATTCCAGGGGAACAGGAAGCTTTTAAAGACGATTCTCTCATCAACCTCTCAGTGTGGCTGCTGAGCCAAATAACATAGATTAAAATGATTTTGCTCTGAGAGTTTGGCCTATCTAACTGGGGTAGAGGTAGATGGAGATGGCTGTAAATGTAATATTAAAGAGAAACATCAAAACCTTGCCTGATGCTCAGGCACTCCTGAACTTATCAGTCTTGGTCTTGATTCTGACGTATCTTTAGAAAGATTAAATTTGTAACTGTTAGACGGGAAATCCCCATCTATTTCCCCCTAATGGTTAAAATCTTGAAGGACTTGTGACTTATGAGCAACTTTCTGAGGTACTGTAACATATCACAGGGATGGGTTGTGTATGATAATTTACAACGTTCATACATCAATTTCCCACTCACAACTCACCACTCACAACTCACCAGAAAGCATTTTTTTTTCATGTGAAGTGCAGATTCAGACCAAAATTGGGTCCGTAGTTAGTCTTCATGGGAAGTGAAATGGGGACAGCAAGTGAGAATGAGAGAAAGAGGGAGAGAAAGAGATAGTGTGAGTGAGAGACATTGAGAGACTGTGCGTTCAGGAAAGAGAGATTATGTAACCATACCTTCAGACCTTGTGAAGGTTGATAAATGATATGCTGGTTGCTGACTGCACATTTTTCACAACGTGTTTTTCAAACTACAGCAAAAATCTTCCGTCATTTCTGCTCAGAAAGCACTGGAAGGAGGTGTGTTTAGAGGGTATCGTTGGGGAAACAGAACAGATACTTACTCTTCTACTTCCTGGTTCTGGGCTAGGCTGAATATATCAAAATTGACCCAACAACGTCATCACAAAGCAAACATTTTGATTTCCTGGGACCAGCGGTAACTCGTCGCCTATAGCAACAGAATTCTGAATTAACCAAAAGATAACGATAGCTAACCGTTGCTCCATAGATAACTGAAACATGCAATCAATCATGAAAATGAATTGATCACAGTTGTTATAAAATGTCTTTCAATCAGTGAAGTTAACCACGATGACAACCAACTACATCTACAATCCATTTAGAGGCCAAATTGATCCAATCTAGCCATTCACCGTCCTCCATTCAGTCAGCCAATGCTTGCCACAGGTCAGTGTCCACAGGCAAATAACTTCCGCAAAGTAAACAAAGACTCATGGGTAACCAGTCGATGGGTCTCATCTTTCACATATTGATCCTAGGTTCTGGAGTCAAGCCATTGGGCTGGTTTGTATGTGGAGCTAGGAGTGGCAGCCAGCAGAGAGCTAGGTGGAACCCAGACGCAAAGAGGAGGTTGCGCAAGGACAACTGTATGATAACAGGAACAGCAAAGTTTCTTTTTCTTCTGTCAGTCTTTTAACGGATCAGGGGTAATTGGATGGGCCAGCTCTGCTGGGAACGTGTTCTGCCACAGGACAAGTTCTGGAAGACTTCAAAGCGGCGTCGCACTCGGAACCCAGACTCACTTAAACTGGGGTGGCGACAGACAGAAAAACAAAGGCTGTTTATTCCGGCAGTAATTCTTATGACAGCCTTTCTTCCCACTTGTCAAAAGCAATGTCAGCTATTGTGTTGAGAGCAGAGCCGTGAACACAGACCTGGGTTTTAGTTTCCCAACCAAGAAACCAATGACCACCTGTAGGAGGATTGACTGGCAACCACTGCACCAGACCACACCTGGCCCTAATATCAGGTCACTATGGCGGCAACCTGCCTGTGGATTCTTCTGGCATCCACCATTTTGAAAACCCAGTTGTGTGGAAGCTGAAACCCCTGATCTTCGAACAGACGTCATCTTTGACCTATAGAACTGTGACCTTTGACCCTGGATTTGACCCCAGTCATTTGTGTCAGTGAAGACTTATGGGTCGACATGTCGTTCTGAGTGTGTGTTCGTGGGGTCATGATTCTCATTGGACCTTGTTGTAAAAGGGTCCTTGCTTTACGTTCATGAATGGACCAAATGCAATGGATGTCTTTTTTACCGTGAAGCAGTTGTTTGAAAACCAGCTCTTCATGAGATGTAAGAAAGATGTCTTACTACTGTATTGTTGTGTACTGCATGGAAGCACACAAAGAACTGAACATGAAGGCACATATTCACACTCTCTCTTGCTCTCTCTGTTTCTCTCTCTCCCTCTCTCTGTCTAACATACACACATATGCTGTTTGTGACCAAATCCACTTTATCAAGAAATCATTACAGTGTTCATAAAAGATCCACATCAGCACATGATTGAACACCACAAGAGGTAAATGATTGCACCGTTGTGCTCTAACAATTAGTCTCTTGTTTCCCTATTTCACATCCGTAAACTGGAGGACCTCATCTCCCTCTCCATCCCCCCTCTCTCTCCTTCTCTCCATCCCCCTCTTTATTTCCCTCTCTTGCCTTCTCTTCATCCCTTCTCTCTCTCCATCTCTCCATCCTTTCTCTCCACTCCCCTCTCTTTCTCCATCCCTTTTCTTTCTCCCTCTCTTCATCCCTCTCTCTGTGTGGCATATGAAAGGATAAAAGAGCAGGGATAAAGTGGAGGGAGGAGCAGCTATTCCTGGAGCTTTAGAGGAGGGCACGCCCCAATCAGATACCCGATACCTGCGTCACAGGAGAGTATGTGTGTGTGTGTGTGTGTGTGAAAGGAGGACATGGATAGCAAGAGGAAAGAGAGAGGGGGGGGGGGAGCATGAGAGGAAGTGTGTGTGTAAGAGCGTCATTTTTGCTCCTTTTTTTTGCCATATTTACAAAAAAAGCACGTTAAGTGACCTACTGCAACCTTCGTCGAAGAGTAGGGGTGACTGGTGAAAGAGAGAGGCAGAGAGAGATAAAAAGAGAGAGAGAGAGAGAAAGAGAGGGAGAGAGAGAGGTGGGGGGTATAGGCAGAGAAGCATGATAAAAGAGAACATTAATCATCTGAAAGAGACACATGAGTCAGTAAGCAGAATTAATCTTTGGATCTCGCCATCAGCAACTGGCATGGTCAGTGGTCATGGAAACATGATAGCAGATAGAAAGAGACCCTAGCTACCCTCCCCCTTCCCCGCCCTCCCCCTTCACCCCCCCCCCCCCCCCCCACTCGCTTTCATCGCTGTGACCTCACTTCCTCCGTAACCTAAACCACTGTCACCAGACACACAAAGCTAGCATGCACTCATCTGGAAGCTGATTGTTAGCAACCTTGTGAAGTACAGCTCTCAGCTATCCCACTGTCAGCCATGTGGCCCTCCACTCCAGGACCCTGACCTGCCTAGGGCCGGGGGGCGGGGCATATGTGGACTGGCGCGGGGGCTGTGTGTGGGAGGGGGAGAGTAGAAGAGGGGGGAGGCTGTCAAGCCCTCAAGGGTTCCTGCAGTAGTGTGCCTGTGTGTGTGTTAGTGTGTGTGTGTCTGTGTGTATGTGTGTGTGTGTATGTGTGTGTGCCTGAGTGTGTGTTTGTGTGTTTTGAAAGGTGCATTGGGGGCAGCATCATAACTTCATGAACTTTTTTACCGACCTCTGGGATTTGAGTGCTGATGTTTGGGATTATAGCTGTGGGATAATGTGCTTTCAAAGCAGTGTGTGTGTGTGTGTGTGTGTGTGTGAAAGAGAGAGAGAGAGAGAGAGAGAGAGAGAGAGCATGTGTGCGCACGTTTGTGAGAGTGTGCATGCATGTGTGTATGTGCTTGTGTGTGTGTGTGTGTGTGTGTGCATGTTGATTTGTGTGTGAGAGGGTAATCCTGTTGGAGTGTGTTGTTGGTCCTGGCCTGTAGCCTCGCATGCTGCCAGAGCACAGGCCAACAGCAGAGGGATGACTCTCGCCTTGTGGAAATATGAAGTCACTGGGGTTATGTAAGAAATTGACTGAAACACACAAGAACAAAAACACACACAGACACACAGACACACATATACACTCACACACACACACAAAAGGAATTCAAAAACTCAGCAGGTGTATGAAAGACAATGAAAGGTCACATTTCAAATGGACCGTGG
>NC_140373.1:17035000-17102500 GCF_054491055.1 Hypomesus nipponensis
GCGGCACAGCTCAGCTAGTGTGTTTCTCTGTAGCTCCATGGGAAGAAGCAGCACATTCGCGCTCTGCTCATCGACAGAGTGTTGTTGCAGCACGAGGTCAGTTGGCTAATGGTCATCTATAATGGTCAAGTGATGGCTGTGTAGTGGGGTTGTTGTGCAGTATGCTGTGTGTAACTAGCGGGTGTGTTCAGATGAGGAAGCTGGTTTGTGAGGGCTGTGAATACAAGATGGTCCACCAGGAGCTGATGGGAGATCTTCTGCTCCTGTCTACGAGCACCTATAGTCAGGTAGACACACACACACACACACACACACACATACATACATACAACATCCTTACATTGCTACCTCTAGAACTCAGTATATTCACCCAGCCTGTGTGTGTGCGCGTCCTTGCGTGTTTGTGTGTGGTGTGTGTGTGTGTGTGTCCGTGTGTGTGGTATGTGCGTGTGTGTGTGGTGTGTGTTTGTGTGTGGTGTGTGTGTGTGTTTGTGTGGTGTGTGTGGTGTGGTTTGTGTGTGGTGTGTGTGTGTGTGTGTCCGTGTGTGTGGTATGTGCGTGTGTGTGTGGTGTGTATGTGTGTGTGGTGTGTGTTTGTGTGTGGTGTGTGTGTTTGTGTGGTGTGTGTGTGGTGTGTGTGGCGTGTGTGGTGTGTGTGTGGTGTGTGTGTGTGTGTGTGGTGTGGTGTGTGTGTGTGGTGTGGTTTGTGTGTGGTGTGTGTGTGTGTGGTGTGTGTGTGTGTGGTGTGGTGTTTGTGTGTGGTGTGGTGTGTGTGTGTGTGTGTGTGTGTGTAGGTGCGTAGCAGGGCCCAGGCTGTGTTGATGGCTGCGTTGGGAACCTTCACTCTCTCCTACAGAGATGTGGCTCCCCGAATCCTCAAACTGCTCTCTCCACAACACACCTCAAGGACACATCAGCAGTTCAAGGTACAAAACACGCACACACACATACACCAGTGGCAATTTCTTTAAGACTGCAAGCTCAGCTTCCCCTAACATTTCAAAAAATTCATGGTCAAATATTTACTATTGTGTTAACATTTTAAATGCATTCGAACACGTTTATATCGAAGACAAGTTCGTTCAGAATCAGCTTCATATTAGCAGGTCGACTGACTGATTTCCTTCTCATACATTCCCGTAGTGCCACTGTACATTTCCCTGTTAAAGCTCAGCTTCTATGGACTTCAATGGGGCTGCTTTGAACAGTTCCTTGTTTCAGATTAACCTAATTATCACATTTCCTCCTTCGAGATTAATATTTTTTGTTAGATCGTTCGATCATTCATGAATTCATTCAGTAGGTTAGGCTAGTGTCGTAGGGGTGAACTAGCCAGTGAACTAGCCAAATAAATGGAACGTTTTTAGGATGTAGGCCAAAAATAAGCTTCCCGTGTTTGAAAGAGCAGCCGCCGCCACTGACACACACACACAGACACACACACACAGACACACACACACAGACACATGAGACTGTCCAGGAGTGACGCTTTGTTTCTCCAGGGCGCGCTGTACTGTCTGCTGGGGGTGTACGGGGGGGTGTGTCTGGCCAGCGTGAGAGACTGGGACTGTGTCGGGGAGGTGTGGCCGGCTCTGGTTCGCTGTGGTCTCTCTCCGTCCATGACCCTGGAGAAGCCCTCCATTGGACGGCTCCTTGATGACATCACAGACAAGATCCACCGGCAGCACGAGACGATAGGCCTTCACTTTACGGTGTGTTACACACACACACACACACACCATACACACACACACACCATGTACACACACCATGTACACATCATACACCATACACATACTGTACACACATCTAAACACATACACACACCACACCCGCCATACACACACACACACACACACTGTACACACACACACCATACCCATCCTGTTGGTGTCTGATTTGCTCCCCTCTGTGGTCACTGTCTCTTCCAGGTATCTGACAGCTGTGTAGAAACAGCCAATGAGATCTTTGCATCTCAAATCCCCGCCCCCAGCTTGGAGGCTCCGACCAAACAGGAGCTGAAGGAGGGCCTTCAGCGTCAGCGAATCAGAAACCTAGTGGCCGTCAGGTTAGCATGGACATACACTCACCTCCTCACACACTCACACACACTCACACACACTCACTCACACACTCACACGTACATCCTGTCTTCTGTAGGAAGTATGAGAAGCTTGTCAACGACCTCCTGGACTGCCTTGAAGACAAAGACCTGTGAGTGTTGGTTGTGTGTATTTTTGTGAACATGTGTGTTGTGTGTAGGGTTTTGGAGATTCCAGCCCCTTTCCTCCACAATGTAAGTGAAGACAAATGGAGTTTCAGAAACAGCCCTTCCTCAGCCCGTGACTACAATAACTTCATGAAATGGTCATAAAGTGGCATCGTCATTTGCATCATTAGACACGGCTGCCTCAGGGTGTGTGGACGGGGTATAGAAATGATGTTGTCTTGGTGTACATGGATGTTGTACGTGTGTTCTATCAAAGAATCTGTGTGTGTGTGTGTGTTCAGGCCGTGGAAGTTTGAGCACATGGCTACAGACCTGCTCTCTCTTCAACTGAGAGACGACCACCCCCTCCCTCCGGATGCTATCCTGTACTTCACACAAGGCCTCACGCACGACTCACTCAGCATACGCAAGGTGTCTGTCCCTGTGTGTGTGTGTGTGTGTGTGTGTTTGTGTGTCTACGTTGTGTGGTCTATCTGGGTAGCAGACTGGGAGCAACATGAAGGACTTGTTTCCAAAGCGTCAGTTTCTCCTCCTAATCCCCTAGGTGGCCATATGCACTGTAGCTGCCATCTTAAAACAGCTGAAGAGACCACGCAAGAAAGTGTCTCTGAAGCCCCGGGACATCAGTGAGTAAACGCACAGCTCGACCGAGGGAACAGACACACGCTGCCGTCATTGAGTCCAAGTTACACTGTGTCAATTGTGTTTGTGTCTAGGTGGTATAGTCGACTCGGAGCACCTGTGTGTGGGGGACAGGGATTCAAACCGCTGGTTACAGTACGACAGCAACAGGCTCCCCCTCAGCCAGGAACAGTGGAACTCTCTGAACTATGTGGAGAAGACTCACTGGGGCTATTACACGTGGCCGAGGTAAGACTGACTGGCTAGCTGGCTGACTAGGGTCAAATGGCTGAGCGGTTAGGGAGTCGGGCTATTCATCAGAAGGTTGTCGGTTCAATTCCCGGCCGTGCGAAATGATGTCGTGTCCTTGGGCAAGACACTTCACCCTACTTGCCTCAGGGAGAATACCCCTGTACTCACTGTAAGTCGCTCTGGATAAGCGTCAGCTAAATGACTAAATGTAAATGTAAATCTAATTGACTAACTGACTGACTGAATGATTGACTAACTGACTGACTGACCGACTGATGATTGTCCATTCATCCATGTGTCCATCCATCTCTCGTGTGGACCCTGGCCATGTGAGCAGAGAGATCGTCATCTATGCACCGTATGGAGAACAGCCAAAGGAAGCCCTGGAATATGAGGAGATGTGTGAGGTACACATCCACGCGCACACTCCTGTGTGGGTTACCATAGTAGTCTCTACATTCCTGTACGTGTGAACTGTATGTGCGTGTGTTCTCAGGGTGAGAAGATCATCTATGAACATTTCATCGACCCAGAGTTCGTTGGCCAGCTGATTGAGTTCCTGTCTCTGGAGGATCGCAAAGGCAAGGACAGTTTCAGTCCTCGTCGATTCTGCCTGTTTAAGGTACACACTGTCTCAGACACGCGCGCGCACGCACACACGCGATCCTTGTGTGCTCTCCAACCATTTATGCTTCTGTGTGTACCTGACAGGGGCTGTTCCGCAACTATGGCGCTGCGCTCCTGCCATTGTTATGGCCCCACCTGGAGCAGCTGGCTGGGGACTCTCACGAGAGCTCCCAGAGGTGTGTGTGTGAGGTCGCAGCTGGCCTAATCAGGGGCAGTAAGCACTGGAGCTACAGCAAGGTACACACGCACACACACACACACACACACACACCACTCATTGGGCATTGTAGCCACTGTTGCGGTCTAATAATCCAAGCTTGTTTGTGTGTGTGTGTGTGTGTGTGTGAGTGGATGTATAAATGTGTGTGTGGGTGTATATATGTGTGTGTGGGTGTGTGTGTGTGTGTAGGTGGAAAGCATGTGGAAGCTTTTGGGGCCTCTCATCCGGACAGCATTGTCCAACATCACAGTGGAAACGTACACAGACTGGGGCACCTGCATCGCGACAGCATGTGTACGTAAATACATAAAATATAGGGGCCCTGTTCCATAAAGCACATTTTCTGAATAAGCCAGGCTTATGTCAGTTAGTCTGACTCATTTCCAGTTCATTCAGTTCCATAAAACCAATTCAATTTAGTTCAAAGTCAGTTACTATGGCAACTTGTGCTGCAAAACTAACTGTGTTAGTGTTGTTGCTTAACACTGACCCAATGGGAAAACAATGATTCACCAACGGACTATCTGGCGTGATGCCTTTTTTTTCATACCACTATCAGTTCAATATGTACATTTATAGGAAATCAACTTAAATAAAATAAAATTGTATGCATTAAACAATGATGAACAATGATTTCAGAGTGATAAAAACCTACATAGCCTATGTTAAATGTATGACTATATGGTAGTTTGTGAAATCAAATGTTTAGGCTATGTTACATATCTCATTCTAAATTAGCCAGGTATAATTATCATAGCTAGCTAATACTTAACAGTAGCTTGCAATTGAAAAATGAACCAAAATCCATAGCCTAAATTCTCTATTTTTCCGACACAAAAACCAAGTTAAAAAGTTAGGCTAATGGTTACTATATTGATTATTGGTAAAAAAACAAAACCAAAAAAAACTTTAATTCAGATGTGTTTAGAGGATGTGTGTTTTTATTCAATAATTGTTATACCCTTGACATACGTAGCCTATCGTTCATGTCATGTCATTTGATTTGGATGAAGTGGTGGATGAGCTGTCATAGTACATGTCATAAAGACAAGCTATGATCCATGTTCTACCTCTCAGGCTTCCTAACAATAGGGTGCGTCCCCATTTATCTTGACTTCTGGAATCTGACTTGAATGAGTAGGACTGCGTGAACTAGAATTGGCCTTTATGGAACCGCTTTAGCCCCGACTGACTTGTTAGGTTCATTCAAGTCAGGGTTGGGTTCTTTAATCCCATCTTTTTTGAGCAGCCTTTATGGGACAGGCCCCAGGTATACATACCTAGAATATACACACATAGAATATGCACACATATACATACCTAGAATATACACACATAGAATATACACACATAGAATATACACACATATACATACCTAGAATATACACACATATACATACCTAGAATATACACACATAGAATATGCACACATATAATATACACACATACATACATATAATATACACACATACATACATAGAATATACACACATACATACATACATAGGATATACACACATACATACATAGAATATACACACATATATGTATACACACTTAGAATATACTTATAGGGTAAGTCAACACCCAGTTGAAGAGGCTGCGCGTGTGTGTGTGTGTGTGTTGCAGGCGGGCCGGGACCCCAGGAAGCTGCACTGGCTGTTTGAGCTGCTGATGGAGAGCCCCCTCAGTGGTGAGGGGGGGTCATTCAGGGACGCCAGGTCAGTGTGTGTGTGTGTGTGTGTGTGTTCACCTAAAATACCCTGTCCTCTTCTCCTCTCGACATGATTTCTAAAAGTAGGCTGAGCTGAGCTGTGAGATGTGGCACACATGACTATTTCATGACCCTTGGTTTCTCATCTCTCATGTGTCATCTCTCATCCCCTCTCCTCCAGCCTGCTGTACGTGCTGCAGGGGGGCCTGGCCCAGCAGGAGTGGAGGGTTCCTGAGCTGCTACACAGACTGCTGGCTTACCTGGAGCCCAAACTCACACAGGTGTACAAGAACGTGAGGGAGCGCATCGGCAGGTACACACACACTTCATATGAAATATCAAAGGTCGGGTCTCTTTACTCTTTAATAAGTTCCTTCTTCGTTTTCTATGATGTTTCAGCGCCAGCTTTCATAGTCTTTTAGCTTGAAGCAGTGTTAACATGGGCCAAACAACCAAAACTTTGCCCCTTCATCTAATGGAAAAGGGGTAAACTGGACAATGTATTAATGAATATTTGTATATTAATGTTAATATGAACCAGACATGATGGAATTGTAGTTCATTGATTCAACAGGTTTAGTTAGATTATCATAAAATACAATTGATCTTTAATAACATTTCAAGTAAATTAAATCAATGACGAGGCAAACATGTTACAAAGTGAAAGTTAAATCTTACCTACTATACCATGATTATTGTATACCAGAGAGAGAAAAAGTAAGAGGTGAGGAAGAAGGAGTAGGAAACACCCTCAGGAGATCAAGAATCCACAGAACAATGCTTCATTCCAAACTGTTATCTGTAGATCAACCAATCAGATCACATCTTGACCCTTACTTATCAACATATGACAGTATGTATGTCAGTGCAACAGTGAGTCACCCAAGGGCAGGGCTGTCTTCCAGCCTACAATCTTAAGGTGATAGCAGTGGGTCCCAGCAGAAGTTCTTTGCTTTCTTTGCTGCTGTGTAATCTTCCCTTCCTCTCTCTCTCTCCCTCCCCCCAGTGTGCTGACGTACATCTTCATGATCGACGTGGCGCTGCCCCACACGCGCCCCACCTGCTCCCCCCACGTGGCCGACTTCACCAGCAGGGTCCTGGCCCGGCTCAAGCCCCTGACCTCGGAGCAGGAGATCCACAACCACGTCCGCGAGGAGAGCCTCCAGGAGCCTGACGAGAAGACCCAGGCCATCAAGCTCCTCAAGACAGGTGGGCCTCCACGGCGGCCCTGCAGGGCCGGGGAGAGGGGAGGGGCCTGTGGCACCATGGTAACCCTCTCTTGTTTGTGTTTGCCAGTGTTGAAGTGGTTGATGGCCAGCGCTGGACGAACCTTCACGACTCCTGTGGAACAGCAGCTGCAGCTCCTCCCCCTGCTCTTCAAGGTTCACACACACACAGACACACACACAGACACACACACAGACACACACATAGACACAGACACACACAGACACTCCCATAGGCAGACACGCACGCACGCACTTTCCCAAGACCCTGACAACTCAACCAAGACAGCGTCATTACACATTCATTCTAACTCTTCCCTAAAACTCCATTACTGTCCATTCACCGACTCCAAATGATTTTTTAACGACGTCTTCCCTGGCCTCTCCGCCTGTGTCTGGGTCCAGATTGCTCCGGTGGAGATGGATGAGAACTATGATGAGATGAAACAGGATGCTCGCACCTGTCTCTCTCTCATGTCCCAGGGGCTGCTCTACCCGGAGCAGATCCCCACAGTCCTGGCTGCTCTGCAGGAGGTACACACACACACACACACACACACACACACACTCTCTTGCTAGAAGTAACTCACTCACCTGCTCACTTACCCAAACATTCTTCCACACAAACAGTCACACACACACTCCTGCTCGAACTCACTTAGAATCGCCAAGTAAGTGTACGAAAACAGGGAATTTACTTTGTTGGGCAGGTGCATACAGTAAACATAAAATCATCTTAAAAAGTGCATGTAGTCCTTAAATATAGAATTTAAAAATGTAAGAACTCACTCCATACCCTACCACACACTACTCACTCACTCAGACAGCCAACCACACACTTCCACACACCTGTTGGTTTTGCTCACATCACAGGTCATCACCTCAGCTCTGTGTGGAATTAGGATTCTCCAACTCTCCCTTTTCCTCCCCGTTTTACACCTTCTTTTCTTCCCCTCACCCTTCTATCACTCCCCCCCCCTTCCCGTTGTCCATCCCTTCGCATCCGTCTCTCTCCCCTTTGGTCCCCTCCCTGCAGATGTCGTCCCATCGCTCGTGGCACGCGCGTCACTCGGTGCTGTCCTACCTGCAGATCATGGTGTTCTACAACCTGTTCACCATCCTGGCTCTGCCCGCGCAGGTGCTCAGCATCCGGGCCCTGGTGCTGCAGCTGCTGCAAGACGAGCAGCTGGAGGTAACCATGGGGACAGCAAACCCTCCCAGCAGAAGACACCGTAGGCTAGGCATGACCCGCAGCACTGACTGTGTCAGATGATCAGGGGATCTCCCTTCTCATCGTTGTCTTCTCCTCTCGTTCTTGCTCCACCATCCCTCCCCTTCCTTTTTGCCTCCTTTCTTTCTTTCTTTCTTTCTTTCCTCCTGTCACTCTCTCTCTTTCCCTCCTCCCTCCCCCTCTCTTTTTCTCCCCCCTCTCTCTCTCTCTCTCTCTATCTCTCTCTCTTCCCCACTCTCTGTGTGTGTCTCTCGGTCTCCCTGTCTGTCTCTGTTCCTGTTGTGCTCCAGGTCAGAGACATGGCCGGGACCACCCTGAGTGGTTTCCTTCAGTGTCAGTTCTTTCCCCTGGACGCCAGTCTGCAGAGCCAGCTCCAGTCCCTCAGTCAGACCCCCCTCCCCAGGGCCAGGAGCAGAGAGCTGTCTTCCACAGGTGCACACACATACACATGCACACACTCGTAGTATTTGTGATTCCCGATGTGATTTGAGGTTGAAACTGTGCGTGTGTGCAGACCTGGTTCGCCGCCATGCGGGCGTTCTGGGCCTCAGCGCCTGCATCCTGTCGTGTCCCTATGACGTCCCTGTCTGGATGCCCCAGATCCTCATGGACCTTAGCAACCACCTCAATGACCCGCAGCCCATAGAGGTACACACTGTTGCACCCAAGTAACTTGGTAA
The DNA here is from genome assembly GCF_054491055.1 of Hypomesus nipponensis. Lineage (NCBI taxonomy): Eukaryota > Metazoa > Chordata > Actinopteri > Osmeriformes > Osmeridae > Hypomesus > Hypomesus nipponensis. Next base: position 17,043,802 of record NC_140373.1, read on the forward strand.
CACGCACACACACACACAAAATAGTCTATTATCTGGAACTAGCATTGGGTCTCTTATGCTTCGTAGTTGACGGTGAAGAAAACTCTGTCAGACTTCAGACGTACTCACCATGACAACTGGCAAAACCACCGCCAGCGCTTCACAGATGACCAGCTGCTGGTGCTCACTGACCTGCTGGTGTCCCCCTGCTACTACGCCTAGGCAGGTACAACCTTACCACAACATTACCACAACATTACCCTAACCCTCCTACTATGCCTAGACAGGTACAACCTTACCACAACTTTACCACAACATTATCCTAACCCTCCTACAACATCTAGACAGGTATTATCTTACCACAACATGACCTTAACTCTGCTACTACATCTAGACAGGTACAACATTACTACAAACTTACCACATTACCCTTACCCTCCTACAACGTTTAGACGGGTAACAGAATGTTCCCACATAATCCTAATCAGTCTACGGTCTGAACATCTCCCTCAACATGATGTCAGTCGCCTAATCGCTACTTGTGGAAAAGCACTAGAAGACACCTTTGCTATCACTTACTAGTCTTCTTTTTTTGTATGCACTAATCCTTGTCCTCTCTCTTTTCTCTGCTTCCCACCTGTTAACCTCCTCAGCATTTTTCGCCAGACAACTGGAACAAAGTTGTAGTTTTGACTTTAAATGAAGAGCAAGAATGGAAGTGACAATGCAGTGGATGTAGAGTGGGTGGTGCCAGGTGAACACTGGTGTGTGTATAGGGAGAGTGAGGGATTTAGTCAGCCTGCTGTTCAGAAACGTATATATCTGCATATACTTTAAAACGTCTCTATTGTTACCTTTTGTTAATCCGTGAGCAACACAAATCCTTGCTCATTGACACGATTCATTGTATATATTAGTCATCTTTCACTGACACGATGATGTCATGACTAAGAAGTTCAGTTAGCTTAATTTGGCCTCTTTAGATATGACAGAAAAATGACACTTTTAGTAGACTTCCAGTATTTGTTCAATGGACTTCACAGCTGTTTCAGTAACAAAATGTATGCCTTTGAGCTGTTAGTGTGTGCATGGTAGAGCTGTTGGTTCGAAGCTAAATCATCTTGCTGCCATAACATTTCCCATATTGTGGTTGTGGCCCAACTATTGGTCCATTAAGCACTGGTAATCTGATATATGAAGACAACCTGGCTGACCAGACAAGACCACTAGTGTATGGTTAGTAAATACTCTCTGTTGTAAGAAGAAAAACAGGATGAGCCCAACAGACCAGACAACCTCCAGGATGTAGGCATCAAGAACATACGTGAACAGCATTACTGTTTAATACAAAGTACCTCAAGATCCTGGAATGTTCTGGAATAAAGAGTGCTGGAAAGCATAACCATGTCCACAAGGATCCCACCTCACCTGTGAAGCTTGGTCATGTCAGGACATGTGTGGCTGCCGTGGGAACAGGCTCCCTGTCTTCACTGATGACGTGACTACTGAGAGCAGCAGGAGGTTTCACTCTGTGTAGTACAGGAAAAAAAGAACAGAGAAAACTATGATCTGCCCAGATACAACCAAATGGCTCTAAACTCATTGGACAGCGGGTCCTCATGCAGCAAGACACTCACCACAAACACACTGCCAGAGCAACCAAGGACTTCTTCATGGCCAGTTATTAGCTTGCCAAGTCAATAATCCAATCTGAATCTAATGGAGCTTGCATTTTAAATGCTGAGGGGAAACAGAAAGCAAAGAACCCTGTGAAATGAACCGGAACCAACACCAGCAGCAGTATAGGCCTGGAAGGACCACAGTAGGAGATACCAAGTAGGAATGAAAATACCTTCCCTGACAGGAGTTAAAGTTCAGCGCATCCTTTCAAATTCAAAGTGCTCCAGGACAGATCATAAACATGGAAAACATAGAAAACTCACGTGCCCAAGGCCTCTCCCTACCTCTCTCTCTCCCTCCCTCTCTCTCCCTCTTTCTCTCACTGCCCAAGGCCTCCCTCCCTCTCTCTCTCACTGCCCAAGGCCTACCTCTCTCTCCCCTCCCTCTCTCTCTCCCTCCCTCACTGTCTCTTTCCCTCTCTCTCTCTCCCCCTCCCTCACTGTCTCTTTCCCTCTCTGTCTCTTTCCCTCTCTGTCTCTTTCCCTCTCTCTCTCTCTCCCTCTCTCTCTCCCTCTCTCCCCCTCCCTCTCTGTCTCTTTCTCTCTCTCCCTCTCTCTCTCTCTCCCTCCCTCTCTCCCCCTCCCTCTCTCTCTCCCTCCCTCACTGTCTATTTCCCTCTCTCTCTCTCTCCCTCCCTCTCTCTCCCCCTCCCTCTCTGTCTCTTTCCCTCTCTCTCTCTCTGCCCAAGGCCTCTCCTTGTTCACAGTCCCTGCAGTAGGACTGGTGGGATGGTTGACTTTAATATGCACTGATCTGAATAATGTTTCAGGTGTTCCTCTCTGAAAGAGTACAGATGTAGCGTAGTGCCAAACATGTTCTATAGCTGTGCTGTAGACCAAAGCCAATAAACAGGACTTCGGACCACTGGGAGTGTGTGTGGATTTGACTCGAGTAGAATATAGACGTCTTCTTTTTCAGGTTTGGCTTTGATGGACGTACCTCTGTTGTCATGTCAACAACAGTCGAATCTTGACTTCAACCCTTCTGAAGATACATTCAGTCATCCATGCAGGAACTTGTCACCATGTATTTGTTTGGGTTATTTGCCATAATTAGTTTGAATTATTAACACTTTGACTGTTGTGTTGGCAATGAAACCTGTTTCAGACTCGAATGAATAGGTGTGTTTTTATTTAGAGGAACCAAGTGTGCAGACAAGGCATCAACAAAACCTGCATGTGGCAGGTGTAAATACCAGCTCTATAAATGTGCCCTCCGGTTAACACAGAAATCAATAGTAAAAGCTCAAATTGCACAGGTAATACTTTATATGGGTGTAGACTGTCAACAGTGCCTCATCGCTACCCAGCAGTCCACCTAATTGATCAATTTACAGCGGCCATAAAAGGGATTAACACTCCGATCTGAGGGCTCTTCCAGGTGTTACTGATCTGATTTATAACCAACTCACAGTGCACACTTCAGGTTACTGCAGCCTCGTGTCTTTCCATCCAATCAAACATTACAAACCAACAGTGAGGACCACACTGCCCAGCTACTCATGGTGCTCCGACACTGACGGCATTTCTTACATCATCTTGTATTGTGCTGGATGCCATCACATTTTGCATTTCAAGGACAAGTATACAATTATATGTATATTAGTTATGGCTACATTGAAAAGTCTTGATTAACTGTAGACTGCCAGCAGCTAGTAGGGACAAGTGTTTGTTATGCTTAATTTGTAAATCGGAAAGTGCAAGAAGGCAAAGTGCATGAGACGGAGGGGTGACGCGGCAGGCATGGGTTCCAGAACACGTAGTGTTGACAATTTAGCTACTTTGAAAATCTATCGTTGAGGAGCAGCAAAATAACTGTAACTGTACCTCCATGTTGTCATAGCCGACAGTCATGTTAAGTTACGCCCACCCCCCCACCCTGCAGCTGGGTGTGGATGAGGGGCACAATTTGGTTTGAATTTACATAGTCATCTTGCAACTTTAAGCTACTTTTCAGAGCCAATAGTGACTTCTGGTGAGATTTCTTTGGGCAACACAGTGCTGAAACAACCTGCTGGCTACTCAAATCCCCACCTATTAATAGTTTGCATTATACAAATGTTATGGCAATAAGTTAAAATAGTTAAAATGACTGCACAAAACGCAAATGACCATATCGCCATGTGTAATTTACCACACGAGGTACCGGATTGCCGCAAATAGGTACCGGAACACAGACATTCAAAACCAGAGAGGTCTCCTGTTCTGGCAGGATCCGGCACAAATTAAGCACTGGTACAATATACAGACAACACAGCCCTGCCCCGTTACCATGAAGACGGAGAGTTCTAGTTCTGTTAAGTCAAGTCATACTGGCTGTCCTCTTTAGGCTCTGTACCAGTCTGCATGTGTGTGTTACTGAGCTCCTTGTAGTCTCTCTCTGACCAGAGTCTCCAAGGAGAACAGATGTGAGTCCGAGTCCTCAGGCAGGATCGTCCTCAAAGCCTCAGCCAATTGGAACAGGTACTCAGTGTTCCGTCCACTTGGCCCTACCGCATCCACAATCTGATTGGCTATGTGCTCCAGCGGGGCGGGGCCGAGGTAGTCTGGGTTGTCATGGGAGCCAATGTAGAGCAGCGCTTCACCGGGGGGCGGGGTGAGGGGTGGCCGGGGGTGGAAGGTCACAGTGATGACCCGGTAACCACCCTTCTCCCGGTAGTCGAGGTAACGCTTCACTTCTTCCTCTCTCCCTGTTGGCAGTTTGTACGCCACACCCCACACACACCCCTGGAGGGCACACACAATATTTACAATCAGGTAGAGAGATGGAGACAGACAGATAAAGACACATTAGTCGGGTTGTGGATCTTCTCTGATCTGTTGTTGTAGTAACAGAATTTCTGCACCGTCAGTTTATATGACACCGTTGCCCTTTCAAAGTTTTAGCCTACTTCAGGCTTACGTATTGTCTCAAAGATGTTCATGACTTTTCCTTTCAAGGATAGTAAAGGATTTTATTAATGTCCATAACCTTTCTAGACCTGGAAGTCCCAATACTTCATACCCTGACTTCTCCAAGTCACTGACACGGCTGTAAATGTACTGTGGTGTAGCAGAACAGGTGGAAAACAGTACCCTGACCCTGGCTTTTGAGGTCAGCCTATATTCCTTATTTAGGTATTCTCAGTTGCTAGGTGAATTATTCATTAGTATTCACATTTTCAAATTATTACTATATTATATAGGGTATATTAGGTATGAGTTTGCACTAAAAGTAGGCTTTGTATTTATAACAGGTTATTTATTATAGTTTTAGAAAGCCCGCTAGGGTTTGTCGAGAGGTACCTGTACTTGTTACAAATGGCTACTACAGTAATAAACTTGACACTTGAAATATGTGCCGTCTCCGCTCACCTCAGCCTCTTCCACAAGGGTGACGACCCGTCCAGGCTGGAAGGGAAAAGACGCGAGAGAATGATTACTATCTCACTCTCAACAATCAAGAAAGGTTAGACACAGTCCCTGACCATGAGCAAGCTAACGTTGGCTATTCTACCAAGCTAGCTGGTTAGCTATTTTATAGCAAACGTAGTTAGGTACAGTTTCTCCAGTCCAGGCTCACCTTTCCAGGCACTCCACGGTGATCGGTGCTGCCCTGCCAGAACCGGCGACTAAAACCTTTGATGAAGCCCACACGTTTCTCCTCATAAGGAAAATCAACTTTCCATATTAGAGAACCGTATCCAAAAACCCACATGGCAACAACTTAACACCACAAACAAACTACTGGTGTTAGCTAGCCAGCTTACATAGAAGCTACTGTATGCGAGTTAGCCTAGATTAGCTGGTAGCTATCTGAATTTAGCGAGCATTAGCTAGCCAGCTACTGTAGCTATTATTACATTGAACTTAGCCTTCATAAATCATAACTATTTCATGTTTTTGCAAGCACTGGCAGACAGTTTATAGTAGGCTATACTGAGAGTTTACAGTAACTAATTTATATAACTAACAGACGCAGCAAACATATGCTACTATTTGTAGCATGTTTTCTGCTTGCGAACACAGTACGTTCGTGGATGGACAGACTACTTATGAATCTGTCGATTCCTAAGACAACTTGTACAGAACTCAAGAACCGACTCTTGTTCGGCTCGCTAAAGGCGATTGTAATGGCATGTTTCAGGATTATAATGGCATGTTTCGAACACCAGATGGTGCTAAGACTTAACAATAAATATTGATGTTTTTATCAAATCGTCTACTGCTAAATAGGCTACTGCTCTGCATAGTAAATGTTATAATTATAAGTATATTTATTGTATTAAAAATACACTGTAGTTAGTAGATTTATAGGGTATCATAACCTACTGTGGGATCGTGTAGTGTATGAACAGTGTAATGTTGCAGTTTTGAGATTTGTTGATCCTATTCATATTAGAGGAAAGTAGTTTAAACACAGTCGTATAGTCATGTCATTGTTGGAAGTATTTTCTGTGGGATTTTATAGTATAAAGGCCATTTTATTAAAAGTGTAGCACAGTCAGTATAGCACAATAGTGGTATTTGTGGTACTGTAGTTGCAGAAGAAGAAGAAAAGGGAGGTAAGCTATGTGAAGAGATCCCTCAGCCAACCCCCTCCTCTTCCTTTCCTTCTGTCTCACCTCCCTCTCTTCCCCTGCTCCATGTCCTCTACAGCTCAGGTATAAAAACAAACTATTTGTTCGAAAGGTGCCATTAACACAAAGGTTTTTTGATGAAATGTGTAGGTCGGTGTGTGCTTGTGCATGTGTGTGTTACGGCTGTGTGTGGCCGTGTGTGTGTGCATTTTTCATGACAGCTATGTGAGCTTGTCATCCTGCTTCTCTAGATCAATGGAGCACAGTTGCCTAGCAACCTGGTGATCGGAGGAAGGAGGTGGAGAAAGAGCAGCATAGATTAGAAAGAGGAGATGGGGGACCAGCCAGGAGAGCAAAAAAGAGGGGGAAGGAGGAAGAAAATAAACAAGAGAGGGATAGCGAAGGGGAAGGAGATAAAGCAAAGAATATCAAAAGGAAACAGAAGCTGCAGGTCCTTTAGTCACAAACAGTGTGAAAGAAGGGGCTCATAAACAGGGAATGAGGGAGGTGGGGGGGCAGGGGTGCGAGTTGGGTGGGGGGGTTCACTCAGAGTAGAGGATCCCTCAAAACCACAAAAAACTAGAGCGCCTGGTTGTGCAGAGAATTGGTTACCATGACAACAGGGAGGAGAAGGCACCAGGTGACTGTCAGATCGTTGGGATGCTAATTGTCCATTTTCAATCCCCCATAAAGTTTAACAGCAGCTATGCCGCCCCATGTTATTCTAACTCAGTCACATAGCACACCTCAGAGACACACTACATGCCTCTCTCTCTTTCTCCCTTCCTCTCTCTTTCTCTCTCTATCCCTCACTCACTTTCTCCCGTCCCTGTCTTTCTTTTTCTCTCCCTCTCTCTCCTTCTCTCTTTAACTCTCCCTCTCTCTTGTTAACTGTCCCTCCCTCTCTCTCTTTCTCTTTCTTTCTTTTTTTATTTCTCCCTCTCTTTCTCTCTCCCTCTGTCTCTTTTTACCCACTATGTGTTTCTGTCTGTCCCTCGCACACACAGAGTGCAAATATCACAGAAGATCTGAAGCATATGTGTGAAATCTCTCAGGAGACCGCCAAACACCTGATCATCTGAAACACACTCTCTCCACGTGCCTTCTCTTTCCCCTCCTCTCTCTTTCCCCCTTCAGTCAGACTCTCCTTCCCCTTCCCTCGCCATTTCCTTCCTTCCTTCCATTTCTCCCAGCTGTCTCCCCCCACCTTCCACACTCTCTTATTTCCTGTGTCTTATTTGGTCCGTCCTCTATAATCCATCTTTCTCTCTCCTTCCATTCTCCTTTTCCCTCTTTTCCTCTCACCCCCAAATTTGTCTTTGCCGTCGCCCCCTCTGTCACCCTTACTTCATCTTCCTGTCCTCTCTGTTTACCCCCCCCCCCCTCCCTGCAGTGCGTTTAGCCACTTTGTTCCCTTAAAGATAAAGATAATTAAATCAGCGACTAAACGGGCGAGAGCGCTGCTGGCGTCACCATGGTACCGCTTTGATGTTCTATTTCAGTGTGATAGTATCATCATCAACTCATCATTCCCAAAGTACTGCCTACACACACGTACAGACACACACACACACACACACACACAAACAAGGCACTTCCGGTGGCTTAACAGGATGTGAGGTAGGCTCTCCTGTCTCGGTGTGTGCTTGTGGAACGGAGCCCCTTCCTGCTGTTGTCACAGTCTGAGGGGGCTGTGCCGTGGTTGGATGGAACCCTGCCCAGTTCCAGCCCCTTGGGAGCCTGGATGAGGGCCTGATATATTTAGTGGTTAGTTGGAGGAGGAAGGTTTATGTTCTTCTACTGACTTGGTTACTATTCATTATCAACTGTATGGATTTACTCCATGTCAATGACCTCTCTGACTCCTGACCTCCAGCCTCCTCCGGGCGAGCAGACAGCCTTGGGCCTTGGCGTCGTTTTGAGACACACTCGCAGGTTGATCGGTGGCTTGAGGAGAAATGTAATGAACTATAGATCGCCAGTAAGCCTTTCCATTAGGATGTACGCACACAGACAGGCTTGGTGCACTCTGCACTTCTGACTGCCAGGCTCCTTCTGTGGGTCAGCTGATCAATGCTAATGCCTGTAAAGGATCCTAATGAACTCCAGATCTATTGCCTGCTGTCTGTGTACGTGTAGTCACGTTTGTGTGACAGACAGACAGACAGACAGACAGGGGTTTTTTACATTCATTCAAGGACAGGGCTGTACTATTATTACAAATGAGACTGAGGCTGCACAGAAAGGACCTCCCACTACACACTGTCTCTCTTACAAACATGCACACGCACACACTCCTGCACAATTTGCTGTTTGCACTATTGGCAAGTGGAATTAGTAAATATATGACCTACATGGAAAGTCATTACAACACGATTAGAGACAAACCTCCCATTTAATCTCATTTAAAGAGGGGTGGATGCTTGTCACACAGTCTCTCGCCCTCACTTTCTCTCTCTCGCCCTCTCTCTCCCACCCTCTCTGTCTCTCTCTGACCATCTTTTGGGTCCTGTTGTGGAGGGAGCATTAGATGGACCAGCAGAGGTATGTATACGATGCAGTCATTAAACAATGGTGTTAAACCCACCCATTAGAATCAATAGCACATTCATACACTCTCACGTATGTAACCACGTCTAATTGAGTCTGACCAAATTTACCCTAGGATCTCTGAATGTAAAAACAACTCCTTACTGTTTAGTCACTGTTACAAACTTCTAGTCTCTTATTCAGACAGAGAATCACACACACACTTTGGCACTGTCTGTGTGTGCTGACAGACGAGGTTTTTATTTTTGGCTTTATATTCTCTCTGCTAGCAGTCCAGACACACACATTGCTACACACGCACACACACACACACACACACACACACACACCCTGACCTTCTCTCTGCTGAGTGGGCAAAGAGTCAGGGGTCACTGCTCACTGACAGCTTGTCAGAGGGAGAGAAAGAGAGAGATACGACGGAAGGGAGAGAGAAGAATAACTAAATGGGGTGGTAGAAGAAGGGAGATACAGTATGGCTGTGTAGTGGAAGAAACACTCACCACAGAACACCTCTGGCCCCCCCTGAGGGGCGTGCAGGGCCCTGCTGTGTTGTGTTACTGCACAGTAATTAGCCAACTCTAAAAAGGTTTTCACACCCAGGGTAACTGTGAGTAACACATTTAGAAAAGTACCTGAAAAAAAGATGGAGGTTGTACTGTATTTTTCCATTGCTTACTTGAACTAATATCTATCATATACGTAGATTTTAATATCCTATAAACAATACAAAATGTAATTTATTGCAATTGTTTGTCTCTTTCAAGAGCCCCAAACGAGGATGCCACAATGTATGTGTTGCAGCCATGCGTTTACGGTGGGGTCTTCTGCTGGGTTTTGAGTGGTGTTCACATGGAGCTGGATCGATTGATGTACCACCAGATAACAGGAAGTCTGTTATTACATATTTCAGATGTTCCTTGTGATTTGATAAGGCTTTAGTCATAAGGTCAGTTCACGATTTGGGGCGAGTGCCGTGGAAGAAGTGAAGAAGAAGAAGAGGAGGAGGAGAAGGAGAATAAGGAGAAGGAGAAGGAGAAGGAGAAGGAGAAGGAGAAGGAGAAGGAGAAGGAGAAGGAGAAGGAGAAGAAGGAGAAGGAGAAGAACAACAACAACAACAAGGAACATATTTAAGATATTTAAGATGTTCCTTGTAAGAACTGTACATGCTTTTCAGCACTGTGTTATTATTTGATAAGGCTTTAGTCATAAGGTCAGTTCACGATTTGGGGCGAGTGCTGTGGAAGAAGTGAAGAAGAAGAAGAGGAGAAGGAGAAGGAGAAGGAGAAGAAGAAGAAGAAGAAGAAGAAGAAGAAGAAGAAGAAGAAGAAGGAGAAGAAGAAGAAGAAGAAGAAGGAGAAGAAGAAGAAGAAGAAGAAAGAAGAAGAAGAAGAAGAAAGAAGAAGAAGAAAAGAGAGCCAGGAAGCAGATGCTGATACGGAGATAGTTTCCATAGTAACCCCGAAGTCTCCCCCTTTCCGTTCCTCTCCCCCATCTTCCCCCTCTCTGTCCACCGCCCCCCCCCCACACACACACATACACACACCTCGTTCTCTGTCTCTCTCTCTCTTTTTTTCCTTGTCTTTCTCTTACACACAACACACACACAGACAGACAGACATCTTCCCATCTGTTTAGAACACGGGTGCCACATTCATCTGGTCGTCCGCCGAAATCAATTTCTATCAATCACATTCCAGTTAATACTGTGATAGATTCATGCCCTAGCATGCTAGTCAAAAACTGCTGGTCAGCAGCCTACAGACTTACACAGTTACACCCTCTACTACATCATTGCAATGTTACACCAACTGGAACCAGAGCAAGGCTGGTCCATTCAAGGTATCTGTGAATCCCTCCTCCACTCTGACTAGGAGGTCAGTGACGATCTTCTCTCATGGCAACAGCCTTGTTAATGACATTGAGTGAACAATCTTGTTTTTCAGAATGCAGTGGTTAGTATTGTAAGGACGTGTCAGCAGAGCTGGAGGAACCAGGCGCCCAGAGAGGCCCTGCTAGGGGGCTGTAGCACGTCAGAGCTGGGTAAACCAGCACTGATGGTGCCGTGTCTGAGACAGCCTGGAACACAGGCCAAAGGTCTGGTAGAGATTCTGAAACACAGTGTTCCTACTGCTACTCTGGTTACTGCTGCTGCTGTGAGTGAGTGTGTGTGTGTGTGTGTGTGTGTTGTCAGCCAGGGTCAGAAAGGATTGACAATGGCTTCCGGACTTAAAGCTATATGTATTCAGAGATAACAGAGCAATCTAGCTATTTAAAGTATAACACCAGAATTAGAGCACTAGTTCCATCTGTTTGGGACTCGAACATATGAGACACCATGAAGAAAAGCCGGGTTCTGAAGTGGCTGTGGGGGGGGGGGGGGGGGGGGGGGCTGAGAGGGGTCCTGAACATCCTGTTGACTGTTCAGTGAATAAAGGGTGCTGTGTTTCCTAATACAGCTGTGGTCGAAAGGATGAATTGAGAATGGATATGTGGAAGGATATTGCGCTATGGGTAAAATATTGCTTGTAATGTACTGTAAGATGGTCAAACATCACATGCCTGGGGGGTAGAATTGTGGAATGTAGATTTGGGTCTGCTTTCTGCAAAAAAGGTCAAACATTCTAAAGGAAAATGTTGGGGGGATTCTATGATCAGATTTAAAAGAGATGTTTTGAACAAGCATGTTACAGTTTACATTAGATCAAGTTTTTGATTCTTATAACTTTTACTGTTAAGTGGTGAACACGTTTCACTTTTACAATATTTTAAATAGTTTGAGCATGAACAATAGTTCTATACCATTCTAGTAAAATAATAATATCAATGATCAAATACATTACTGTATTGGTCAGAGTTCTTGCAATTCACGACTTACAATAAATATGCAACTATTACAGTCAATATATTTATTTTTATTTCCCCACATTTTTGTGTTGGAATGAATTAATATGTTAGTATTTGTATAGTGTTATAGTCAACTTTATAAGATTTCATAGTGTTAGATTTTTGTCGCTATCATGTAGAATTCTCCATTTGCAATGGACGGCCTGAGGTAGCCTCAGTTTAGTTATTTCTAAAGTTAAGTTATGAAGGTTAGGCCTAACAATCGGCTAATGACTCACTATTAGCCACGAGCGGTTATCGTCTCATTGTGGAAAGTGTTTTGAAGTGTTTTCAAGCTGTAGCCTATTTAAATGTAAATAAGATTTGCGTTGTAATTAATGTCATTATGCTTCAAGTGCTGTAACGTAGGCTATGGATTCAGTTTTGCCTTTATCTTTCGGCCTATAGTTCTCATGACTAATTGAATTGGAAGATAAAGTGAGTTTTGTTGAACAAATCAATAAAGGGCCAGTTTATAAAAAACACTTGCTCGTGAAAATTACTTGAGAAATCTACAAAAGTTTATGTTAGAAAATAAAACTTGCCATCAATTCAATTAATGTAGGCTAGTAGCCAATAAAATAAAACGAACATATCTCATTGGTTGAGGGTTTATGTGAAACAGGGCTAGTTGTCTAACGTTATACGTTTAAGAACTTAATTGAAGATGTAGACTCACCAGTAGGCCTACCTTTAATATTTCGCATACAACAGGGAATAGTTTCTGTTCGTGTCGGATAATAGGCTACGTTGTATCGTGAGATGCGTGTAGGGTGATTAAATGGCAGTAGAGGCCTATCACTCCTGAAGAACAAAGTAGCCTGTGTCCAGAACTCAGTCAGAAGATGGGTGTCGGTCCACAGGTCGTTAATGTGTGTGTGTGTTTCTGTGTAGGGGAGAAAGAGACAGATCGCGAGAATGAGAAGTGTGTGTGAGAGAGACAGAGAGCCATTGAGAGCGTGAGAAAGAGAGATTAGTATTGACAGAAGTCAAGGTGAGGGAGGCAGCTTAGTCTTTTTGTATGTTCTCTGCTCTCGCATCTATTCGGGTAATCTCTCGGTTACGTTCACATCGAATTTGGTGGAAGGACATAGTGTAGTCAGGGTTATGCCATTATCATTTAGATCTTCCAGTCCCCCCACCCAATTCAAGTCTCCAGTAATTGAGTTTCTGTACCGTGCAGACGGTGAGCGCGCGCTGTCCAAGGTGCTGCAGCAGCGCGCAGCCCCGCCCATCCGCTCCTTATCGCAACCACGTGACGTTCGAGTTCGTGGAGCATCAGACTGCACCTTTTTCCTCCTCACTAGGAGAGAGAGAGAGAGAGAGAGAGAGAGAGAGAGAGAGAGAGAGAGAGAGAGAGAGAGCGCAATCGAGCGTCTGTTGGATGCAATGGTAGACTACCTTGTCGCCAGGAGACAGGGCTTTTCTTTCTGTCCTGGTTTGATATTGGTTCCCAGTGTTAGGGAGACCTGATTGCCTGCTCCGCGCTTCTCCTCTCACAGCGGGTTGAGTGTTCATCACATGAAAAGAAGAAAACCGATCAGAAACCGCACTACACTGTCATGGAACCGACCAAAGGATGTGTTGAAGGTAGGTTTAATGACTGTTTGTGTGCGCGCGTGGGTGAATGTAAAGGAATTTCATTAGCATTTTGATTGTGCTGTATTGACAGGTAGCGTTGGTTTGATGTAGACTGCAAAGCTAATAGGGTCTGTGTGATTGATAGGAAGGGTCTACGGGCGTTTTTCCCCCAGCGGCAGTATTCACGGTAGGCAATAGATGCTCTCGCGCAGGTGACAAGACGATAGGCTAGGCTACAAAAGGAAAACGGGAGTTACGGGCCGCGCTCCGGCATAAGAGAAGGACAAGAAGAATGGTCGCAAATCGAGAATCGATATTTAAACCGCATTCATTCCGCCACGTCTTTCAATAAGGTGATTTGGAGTCCCAACCCTCGAGGGTTTATCGTTATCCCGTTCACAGAGACATACGCTTCTTCGGAGGTGTGTTTTATTGTGTGTGCGTGTGTGTGTATGTGGTGTGTGTGTGATTTAATGAGTTTGAGGCGTGTGATGAGCAAAGAACGGGGATAATTTGATAAGTGAAGCGCATTTGAGTCATCCACCGCATCGCACGGTGTTGGAGGAGCGCTGCTCTTTGTGCAAATGAATCACTCACAGAGGCGCGACGCGGCCGCAGCTCGGTAAATGTATTTTGTCGCAAGCTAAGCCTTAGTTGATCTTGGACGTATATTCACATGGTCTATCGTCAGGGACGAATCGAAAGTCCGTATATACCTGTGTGTGGATTTGAATTGTTCATACAGTGTGCGCAGGCTATAGTGAAAAAAAAACAACCCTGAATGCATTCCTAGGTTTAGAGGGGTCCTCTCTCTTGCCTATATGGAATGTAGCCTTCTATAATGTATGTAAACTTTCAGTTTGTCCGTGTGTTTCTCTGTGTGATCTGATCCTGGTTGATAGTGTTGTCTCTGTTCTCTTCTATAGGTCGCTGGATAGAGTGATGACGCGGCATTAAGGGACACAGCTTTCCAAAGACAGATCAAACATCCAGGTCTGCTATGAAGGTGCCGTCTCTTTCTGTCACTTGTGTGTGAGACAAACACACCTACACCTACACACACACACACACACTGGGGAATTGCCCACTCTTGGGAACAGGCCCAAACCAGGGCACAGAGATGGAGCTCATATTACACTTTTATCATCAGTAGTACACACACACACACGCACACACAGGCACACACACAAATTCTGCAACAACATACAAGGAGTTCTGAACGTGGAGGAAGAACACGGTCCAGACCGACCAGACCGACAAGAACCCTCTCAGGGTGAAGCAAGGCCTGAAGATTAGCAGACGACACCAAGAGGCCCTGTGCCAGCCCAGGCTCTCAGCATCCTGTCCCAGTGCCTCTGACGGCCCTATGAAGACTGTGGTGAGCCAATAAGAGAACGTCCGGCCTTCAAAGGGAGTGAAGAAGGCTCCTACAGTTAGCACCATGAGCTGTAGGCTGGAGCGTCCCTCACTGCTCTAGCCCCTGTCCTCTCCTGTGCGTGTGTGTGTGCGCGTGCGTGTGTGTGTGTGTGTGCGCGTGTGAGACAGCGTGTATGAGTGCGAGCGTGTGCGCGATGGCGGTGTGTGTGTGGGCCGCGGCCCCCCTGCTGTTCCTGGGGCTGTGTCTGTGCAGCGTGGGGGGGCAGGCCCGGGGGGAGGTGCTGGAGTTCGGGGGCGTGTCGGGCCAGTGGGGCCGCTTCCCGGTGTGGAACGCCTGCTGCGAGAGTGTGCTGAGCTTCAGCCTGCGGACTCACAGCCAGGAGGGCCTGCTGCTCTACCTGGACGACGAGGGATTCTGCGACTTCCTGGAGCTGCTCCTGCTCCACGGCCGGCTCCGCCTGCGCTTCTCCATCTTCTGTGCTGAGCCGGCGGAGGTCCAGTCGGGCGTGGCGGTGAGCGACGGACGCTGGCACGCCGTGCGCGTCAAGCGAGACTGGCGGAACACCACGCTTGAGGTGGACGGGATGGAGGGCTGGGCGGAGGTGAAGAGCAAGCGCAGAGACATGACAGTGTTCAGCCACACCTTCATGGGCGGGGTCTCTCCGGAGCTGCACTCGTCCCCGCTGCGCCTCACCTCGCCCGCCGTCAGAGAACACAACCCTTTCCGGGGCTGGGTCACCGCGGTGACGGTGAACGGCTCGGCGACCCTGCTGGAGGAGTCGGAGGGCGTGGCCGTGAGCTCGGGGTGTGGGCCCGACCACGTGTGTCAGAACGGAGGTGTGTGCAGCGTCGTCAACGACCAGCCCATCTGCGACTGCTCCCACACCGGTTACCAAGGCAACGACTGCAGTGAAGGTAAGGCCCAGATCACCCTGACCCCCCTAGCACTGTCATCCTGACACGCACGCACACATACACACTCACACACACGCGCACACATACAGACTACATCCACCCACTGTAGGGGGGTCTTGAGAGTGGAGTTATGCAGTTCCTGTTCTAAGTGTTATTGAGTCCGGAAGATTAAACACAGATCTCTAATGTGATTACAGTCATACAAGTCTTTGTGGCCAGCTCAGTGCTCTTAGATAAATACCCTGGCTTCATAGCCTCATGTCGGCCAACCTCACTCGAAAGCTGGGAAGAGGTTTCTACTGTAGACCTACCTGGTACTGAAACTAGGAATGGTTTCATACTGTAGGCCTACCTTTTACTATAGCAAGGAAAGGTTTTATACTGTAGACCTACCTGGTACTAAAACTAGGAAAGGTTTTATACTGTAGGACTACCTGGTACTATAGCTAGGAAAGATTTTATACTGTAGACCTACCTGGTACTGAAACTAGGAAAGGTTTTATACTGTAGGACTACCTGGTACTATAGCTAGGAAAGATTTTATACTGTAGACCTACATGGTACTGAAACTAGGAAAGGTTTTATACTGTAGGACTACCTGGTACTATAGCTAGGAAAGATTTTATACTGTAGACCTACCTGGTACTGAAACTAGGAAAGGTTTTAAACTGTAGGCCTACCTGGTACTGAAACTAGGAAAGGTTTTATATTGATGGTCTACCTGGCTTTGAGGCTGGTAACGGTTTCATTCGGTTGGTGGACATTGAAGTAAAGCAGGTCATGATTCTACACTGTAGACCCACCTAAAACTGCATGTAGTAATGGCTTGCTCACTAACTGTCGATGGCTACTGAGATACTGTCAGTAAAAAAAAAATCGGGATCTGTTGACTTGAGATTAGTTGTGCTTGTTAGGTTCACAAGCCCATTTGAATCAAGCAGTCTGATGTCAATGGGTTTGATAGATTCCATTATGTGTGATTGTGTTTATGTGTTCCATTTGTTTTGTTTTTCTTGACAGCAAAACCACAAATGAATAAACCGACAGTACTTTTTTCTCTCTGTTTGAAGTGGGCAGTGGCAACAGCAAATACTGTCACTGAGAATAAACATGGTATAGTTGTCATTTATTAACTTGGCAATTGATAAAAACAAGTGATATGTGTCATAACGGCACTGTATCCATAAGTCACGTACAGTACAGCATGTGGCACATCAGCCCTCTCTTATCCCAGACTCCTACTGAATCCTCCATCATCCAACATGTTGGTTGGCCAACAGGGTTACTATGGAGAGTCCGTGCCATTTGCCTCCATACTCATTCTCTCTCTCTCTCTCTCTCTCTCTCTCTCTCTCTCTCTCTCTCTCTCTCTCTCTCTCTCTCTCTCTCTCTCTGTCTCTCTCTCTCTCTCTCTGTCTCTCTCTCTGTCTCTCTCTCTCTCTCTCTCTCTCTCTCTCTCTCTCTGTCTATCCCCCCTCTCTTTCTCTTTCTTTCTCTCTCCTTCTCTCTACATCCGCCATAAGACTCACACGCCAGGGGCTGTGACAAAGACATGAATGTGTCAAACCAGGACAGTGTGTCACGAAGGTGCGTGTGTGTGCGTATGTGAATAACTCAAGAGTGATGCTGGTATCTTAGTAACAAGCCATTGGGATTTGTGTTGAGGGGGTTGGAAGCGCATGAATATGACAGTATAGTGGTGTGCTGGTTGAGGGAGGAGGTAACATGAACATACTACAGTAGTTGTCTCTGCAGACAGGTGTGCTGATGTTGACACAATCTGATCCTGTCTGGTACTGCTAAGGGGGAGAGGGGTGCTGCAGGAGAGTCTCTTTGCCCTAAGCGCACACAAACACACACATACATACACACACACACAATCACACAGAAACACACACACACAAACACACACACACATACAGCAGTAGAAAACAAAATGTGAATACACAGCTAGACTGCAAAGGGCCTGTCACACACACACTCACACACACACACACACACACTCACACACACACACACACACACACACACACACACACACACACACACGCACACAGACACACACACACACACACACACACACACACACACACACTCACACACACACACACACACTCACACACACACTCACACACACACACACACACACGCACACACACAGACACACACAGCTCAGACTTCTGCACCAACAGCATTAGCAGCAGCAGGCTCAAGTCTCTCCCAGCAGTGTAGGTCTCTGGGCTGAGAGGGAAGCCAGGCCATTTACAAAGCTTCTCTCACCAGGTACTCTTCCTCTGTTTGGATTGGCTCTCAGATTCACTGTGTGATGGCTCTAGGAGCCAATAGGAGGCCGGTCTCTGCTGGTGCACCTGCAGTCTAATTGGTGTAATCTCCTTTCGCTATGGTCCAAGAGTGTGATTATCGGCACCAAAGTGTTTTTTTCCGATGCTTGTATTTGAGGGTAGTGTGCGAGGGTGGTGTAGTGATGTAAGATGTAACTAATGAGTTTTAAATGTGTCCAAACGATTGTTAAAGGTTGTGTGTTAGGCTAGTTGTGTAAGGGTTGTGTGAGTTGTGTACGGGTTGTGTGTTAGACTGAAATCGGTTGGCCAATTAAATAGGCCGATTAAATGCAATTTTGAGATAATCAGTATCAGCCAATGCCTGCGCTCATAAGCTGATGACAGTGGGTGCTGTGCCAATGCTAGATGTAACATTACCTGAGAGAAAAGGTAACACTAAAATTCTTCGAAGCTCAATATATTTAATTGGGCACTCTTAATGACATATCCAAAGTTGACTGTCCGTAAAATGAGATTCTGGTCTTTTACTGAGAAATTGCTAATAACGTTAGTTGGAAATAGCCAAAAAAGAGCTGGACCAGGACCTAGAGAAGCTCATTGGTGATGCTCCTCTAGGAGATGGAATCAGCTAAATTGCCAACTTGCTAGTAAAGGTCTCTGGTTGTTCAACACTGTTAAACTGCCTTGCTTGGTCTAATTAGTAATTTTATAGGTGATCAATTTGTCTTCAGAAGCAAATGTATTTATTGGAAGTTTTTAAATCAAACAGCTTGACCAGTAAACCATTTTTCAATGCACTTATCCAAAACCCCGAGGCCCAGCTGACCATGTGGCTGATAACTGAGCTGGGCTGGCTACCATGTGGTAAAGATCCTGTGAAGTGGAATCGAAAATGAGTTTGAAGTTCATCACACCACAGAAAAATGTGTTGTTTACTACCCATCCAAATTCGAATGAAAAAGAAACACCGATCTTATTATGTTAAAGATCCCATGACATGCTGTTTTTGGGTGCTTTTATATAGGCCTTAGTGGTCCCCTAATACTGTACCTGAAGTTTATTTCCCGAAATTCAGCCTTAGTGCAGTATTACAGCCACTACGAGCAGTCCCACAAATGAACTTTCCTCAGGACGTGCTGTTTCTGTGTCTGTAGCTTTAAATGCTATGAGGAAGAAAGAGGCGGGGCTAACTGCCGTGCTTCGGTCGTTTGCAAGCAATGATGTCTCAAGGAAAAACAATATTGCGCTTGCACGGTCGTAGCTCATTTTCTCATTGGTGGGCCAAATTCTCTGTGCAGGCAAATCAGAGAAAGGGGAAGTAACCTTCGCTCTTATGACGTCATAAGACCAGCCTTTTCAAAACCGAGCGTTTCAGCTTTATTTTTCTCAAAGGCGGAGAAAAATACGCAGGGCTTGGTTTACACCTATCAACATTTCTAGCCACTGTGGGACCAAAGGCAGCCTAGGGGAACTCATATTAATGTTAAATTAGGCTTTGAAATCGTGAGAAAATCAGCAGTCTTCTCTACTTGAGACTAGGGGGGCGTGTCGCCTGAAGGACCTGAAGGTCCGCCCCCTTGAATTTATTGAATTTAGCAACAACAGCAACACTAGCTAAATCAATTGCAGATATCAGAACAGCCATACCTGCTGTCTCTGAGTGTTTTATATGTTAATTTCCTTCTCTTTGCATTGTACCAGCTGAGTAACAGAGAATGCAACCGTCTGTTATCTGACGTAGATATGTTGGGTTTTTGCCCCTAACATTTTCTCGCTTTGCACATGCTTTCAGGAACACATTTCACATGTATATAATGTACTGAGAAGCAAATCATGTAATTTGCTTGACAGCATCTTTAATGCCATTAGAACTCCAGTACCCAGTATGCATCACAGATTGCATGACAGTAGCTGTATACTGAACTTGTTGGTAGAGCCCACAAGGCTAAGTGGTTTATTGGTTGAATTCTACATTGTGGTAATAAAGAAGGCTTTATAAACCTACGCTCAGTTAGTTATCAAGTAAAGGACAAATGTAACACATTATTAACGCTAAGACATTTGATTTAGCTTTGTCTACATGTTAGCTATACTGTAAGCTCTGGCTGTGGGTAAGTGGCAGGGCTGGACCTTGGGGGCGTGGCTTTACCTTAGTTAGGGGTGGGGCTAGACCTGGGGGGGTGGGGCTTGACCTGAGTTAGGGGTGGGGCTAGACCTTGGGGGTGTGGCTTGACCTGAGTTAGGGGTGGGGCTAGACCTTGGGGGTGGGGCTTGACCTGAGTTAGGGGGGGGGGGGGGCTAGACCTGGGGGGTGGGGCTTGACCTGAGTTAGGGGTGGTGCTAGACCTGGGGGTGTGGCTTGACCTGAGTTAAGGGGGGGGGGCTAGACCTGGGGGGTGGGGCTTGACCTGAGTTAGGGGTGGTGCTAGACCTGGGGGTGTGGCTTGACCTGAGTTAAGGGGGGGGGCTAGACCTGGAGGGTGGGGCTTGACCTGAGTGGGGGGTTGGGGCTTGACCTGAGTTAGGGGCGGTGCTAGACCTGGGGGTGTGGCTTGACCTGAGTTAAGGGGGGGGCTAGACCTGGAGGGTGGGGCTTGACCTGAGTTAGGGGTGGGGCTAGACCTGGGGGTTGTGGCTTGACCTGAGTTAGGGGTGGGGCTAGACCTACCCATTTGGTTCTGCAGTGAGCACCCTCTTGGGAAATGTATTGTGGCAGCCTTCAAACAGCTCAAACAGCTCCAAGCTATAGCCTGCAGGGCAGGAAACACAGTGCCCAGTGCCCACTCCTCCAGAAAGTCAAACAGTTATCAGATTTGTCATCTGGAATGGTTGTAAGACGACAAGTATGTGTGACTGGGAGTCCTTTTGGTCTTTTAAAATATTTTTCTTCCCACAATGGCACCATTTTTAGAACTCATCCTCATCCACACAGATTCACAAACATTTGTTAAAATGCTGTTGCTAGTTTGGTCGTTTTAAAATCACATTTCTTTCATAACTTATGCTGCAGGTTGCAACCTAGTAAATAAGATTATTATCAATGCACTACGAGACTAGATCATTTCTATAAATTGTTTGTCAATACCAGCAGAACTTGGTTTGGGCTGACAGAATTCCCCCGGCAGTGAACCTGTCATGCTTAAGATTGCTATAGTATTTAGAGGCACTTCAACCACAGAAAAGGCTTTTGGTCCCACTTTACATAACATTTGTATTTTGAACAGAAATACTGACCTTGTTTTTTATCTATTTCAATAATTATAAACGGCTGGACAGAAATCTAGTTGTCTGTACAAAGACAATGCAGAGAAAAACATGTTAACAATATAAAATACAAGTTCAGCATTTTTTTGTCTTTATTCTTATTATTATTCAGTTGTATTTGATCAGATGCAATTTTTTTTCTCCTGAAAACTTGACATGAGCAGCATATATTGTCTGTCTGCCTCTCTGAAATCTAAATACCAGGATTGATGTGTAAGGGTTGTGTGTTAGAGTAGTTGTGTAAGGGTTGTGTGTTAGGCTAGCTGTGTAAGGGTTGTGTGTTAGAGTAGTTGTGTAAGGGTAGTGTGTTAGAGTAGTTGTGTAAGGGTAGTGTGTTAATTGTGTAAGGTTTGTGTGTCAGGCTAGTTGTGTAAGGGTTGTGTGTTAGGCTAGCTGTGTAAGGGTTGTGTGTTAGGCTAGCTGTGTAAGGGTTGTGTGTCAGGCTAGTTGTGTAAGGTTTGTGTGTTAGGCTAGCTGTGTAAGGGTTGTGTGTTAGGCTAGCTGTGTAAGGGTTGTGTGTCAGGCTAGTTGTGTAAGGTTTGTGTGTCAGGCTAGCTGTGTAAGGGTTGTGTGTTAGGCTAGCTGTGTAAGGGTTGTGTGTTAGGCTAGCTGTGTAAGGGTTGTGTGTTAGGCTAGCTGTGTAAGGGTTGTGTGTCAGGCTAGTTGTGTAAGGGTTGTGTGTCAGGCTAGCTGTGTAAGGGTTGTGTGTTAGGCTAGCTGTGTAAGGGTTGTGTGTCAGGCTAGCTGTGTAAGGGTTGTGTATCCCATTGTCCTTGAGGGCAGCTTGCTGTTAGCATTCTAATAGTTCCACCTGTTTCCACCAAAGTATCACGGCAAGGACATAGGGGAGGGGGGGGAGGGGTAGGGGGGAAGGGGAGGGGGGAAGGGGTAGGGGGGGACGGGAGGGGAGGGGGGAAGGGGCAGGGGCAGGGGGGGGAGGGGGAGGGGCTCACACCACATGCACATTCACACACACACTTTTACACAGACACACATCGTTACAGTATTGACTTCTGCATGTCTTCCCTTACCCTGCATTGCTGTTTCCTCCTCCATGTTTATCAGCTATTGTACATCCTCATTATTACTGCCACGCTCAATGTGCAGTAGGCGCGTGTGTGCGTGCGTGTATATGCGTGTATGTGTGCAAACAGCATGTGTGTGTGTGTGTGGGGGGGGGGGGTGAACAGTGTGTGTGTGTGGCAGTGAACAGTGTGTGTGTGTGTGGCAGTGAACAGTGTGTGTGTGTGTGGCAGTGAACAGTGTGTGTGTGTGTGGCAGTGAACAGTGTGTGGGGGTGAACAGTGTGTGTGTGTGTGGGGGTGAACAGTGTGTGTGTGTGTGGCAGTGAACAGTGTGTGTGTGTGTGGGGGTGAACAGTGTGTGTGTGTGTGGCAGTGAACAGTGTGTGTGTGTGGGGGTGAACAGTGTGTGTGTGTGTGGCAGTGAACAGTGTGTGTGTGTGTGGCAGTGAACAGTGTGTGTGTGTGTGGCAGTGAACAGTGTGTGTGTGTGTGGCAGTGAACAGTGTGTGGGGGTGAACAGTGTGTGTGTGTGTGGGGGTGAACAGTGTGTGTGTGTGGTGGTGAACAGCGTGTGTGTGTGTGGCAGTGAACAGTGTGTGTGTGTGGGGGTGAACAGTGTGTGTGTGTGTGGGGGTGAACAGTGTGAGTGCTGCATGCTGTGTATCCAGGGCGTCTCTGTGGGAGGAGACTGCTGCAAGGTAAGTTTAGGGTTCCTACAAGGCTCCAGATCCACACATGAGCAGGTAGGAGCGTCGCCTTCCATCCACCATGTCCACCCTCTGTGTGTGTGTGTGTGTGTGTGTTACGTGCGAGTGTGTGTGTGTGAGTGTGTCGTATTGTATGTGAGTAATCTGATGGCGATTGTTGGCTACCAGTGCAGCATGGGTTCCATAGTGACATCTGGGTGGATTTGCATGTGTGTAACATCGATGACCTGGACGCGTGTGCATGTGAGTACCCATGGTAACCCAGGGGGGCTGAGCATGCATGTTAATGAATGTCTGTCTCTCTCTCTCCTCGCCTGGACGCCCCCAGAGCACAGCTACAGCCCAGG
Organism: Hypomesus nipponensis; assembly: GCF_054491055.1. Lineage (NCBI taxonomy): Eukaryota > Metazoa > Chordata > Actinopteri > Osmeriformes > Osmeridae > Hypomesus > Hypomesus nipponensis. Next base: position 17,066,971 of record NC_140373.1, read on the forward strand.
TGGGTCCCTCCCTCCCTCCCTCCCTCCCTCCCTCCCTCCCTCCCTCCCTCCCTCCCTCCCTCCCTCCCTCCCTCCCTCCCTCCCTCCCTCCCTCCCTCCCTCCCTCCCTCCCTCCCTCCCTCCCTCCCTCCCTCCCTCCCTCCCTCCCTCCCTCCCTCCCTCCCTCCCTACCTCCCCCCAGGTCTTTCTCACTCTCTTCCTTCATCCTTCCCCACGCCGCTATCTTTCCGTCTCTTTCCACACCTCTATATATATCTCTCCCGCCTCACCTCTCCTTCTATGTCTTACACTGTTATCGTTCCTTATCCCTCCCTCCATCTCTGACTCCCCCCAGCCCCCCCAGGTTTCTCGCTCCGCCTCGCCTCCCCTTATCTTCCCCCTCCTCCACCACCTTCCCCCACCATGTCTAATCTGGCTACTGTAAATGCAAGGCTGTTTCTGATTCGTGTATCCATGCGCAAGAGTGTGTGTGACAGAGTGTGCGAGAGCGAGTGTGTGTTGGGTGCAGAGGAACGGTAAGTACTTTCCCCTCATGGAAAATCATCATGTTTTCAAGAGGCTCTACATTCAAGGTTAGACACAGGTACACTATACATTTTTAGTGTGTGTACGTGTGCGTGTGCGTGTGTGTGTGCATGTGTAGGATCACTGCCTAGACTGAGAGAGATGGTCTGCTTTTTGCAGATGTCTCATGTAGAAATAATGAACCCCACACACACATATCCACTCACTCACACGCATACCCCCCCCCACCCGCCACCCCTCCCCAAACTGGCTCGCCCACAAACCCCCTGCTGTGACACGACCACTCCCATGATCCTTTGCTGTGCTGACTGTGCTCTTGTCTTCCTTTAAGGTCTGGCTCACTTGATGATCGGCGACCAAGGTATGGGCTCTTACCTCACTTCCTGTTTCCTCTGCTACCCGTCACCCCCTGCCCCAGCCCACCCCCACATACCCACCCCCCCACCCCCAACTGTCACAATGGTCATCATCATCCCTGTTGGGAGCAGGCTGCAGTTGTCTCTAGACCCTGATTCAAGGTGTGTTGTGGTACGTGCCTCCTTACTGTGGGGGGGGGGGGTGATGGGGGGGCGAGGGGGCCGGTGTTGGGTCGGACATGCCAGAGGGAGCTGGTCCTGGTCTGGCTGCTGCCCAGCAGGGTGACTCCCTGGTCTGGGTCTCTGGGTTGTGGAACAAAGCGCCGGCTCTCCGTGGATGGTTTGAACTTTACTTCCCATCTTCACCCCATGCTCCTTCATATCTGCATAGTGTATGAGTGTGTGTGTGTGTCTGCGTTGGAAGTGTGTGTGTGCCTGGGTGCGTGTGTGAGTGTATATGCACTTCTAACCTTGTATGTGTTGGTTGATTTCTCCATTCCTTCCTCCCGCACTCCCCCCTCCCCCCTCCCCTCCCCATTGGGCCTTTCGTATTATGCTCATTTCCCATTGGCTCATGCACATGGTTCTCTTCTGCCATTGGCTCATGCACACGGTACTCCTCTGTCATTGGCTGGTGTATGTGATTCGATGTGACGTTACCCTGTTCTGGGGGGGGGGGGGGGCGTGTTCGTGTACAAAAGCAGCACTTGTGTCTAGACACATGCCCTTCCCATCGGAATTGAAGAATTAGTCAGAACTTTGTGAAATCACTGCGCCCTATTTTCTGTTTGCCGGTGTGGGAGAAGAGACCCGGTTGCATTTGACACCAGTGCTGCTTTTCTGCGTTCACAAAATGCCCCCCTTCTCCTTTTTCTCTCCTTTTCACGGACCTCGCGCTCACGACCTCTCTTCCTCTCCTCTCTTTCCCTGTCCCTGTTTCCCTGTTTCCCTCTCTTTCCCTCTTTCTCGGACACAACCCTCAATGTGTGACTAGGCAAACTAAGAGGTACCACCAATTCCCTTCTATGAATGCGTGTCCATTCTGATGTATGAGCTCTCACATGTCACCTGTTGGACGACTGTACAGTTGGAGGACTTCCTGGGACCAGGCTGTATGGCTACACCTGCTCTGTAGCTGTCAGTTTGTCAGTCCTGATCTTGGGAAGATTGACTGAGGGAGATAGACGTATGGCTGGAGCTTCCGATGGATGGCTGTTATTTGCTGTATTGCTATTGCGTCAGGAAGAGCATATGTATGGCTTTGAGCTGTTATGTCCATTATCTGTTATATAGTATGTATGGCCGTGAGCTCTTATATAGCTTCCCAATGCGTATGTATGGCTTCGATCACAACATCTAAAATCATGAGCTTTAATAGAGAGCTTTCTGCCCATGTGGTTTAGCTCTCCCACCTCTCTACAGTGTAAATGGAATGGAATGCTTCATTGTTATGCGAGGTAGGTGTGTGCACGAATGTACGTAGGACTGTGTGTGTGTGTGTGTGATAGATGGAATGTGTGCGTGGCCAGTAAATCTTTGGAGAAGGTAGGTGCTGCATTGCTCAGCTTCAATTGCATGACTTAACAAATACACTGATTGGCTAATACCGAAGCTAGACGCAACAACGATTGGGTGATATTCGGAGTTCCTGTAAATTGATTGGCTGAGATAAAGAGAGCAGCTGGAGACTGGTTTCCTCTGCAGCAGCTGAGACACAGCGACTCAAAATGGCTACCAGGGCTGCCACAGGTTGAAGGCAAGTAAAGCTTCTGCATCTTGAGCTTAACTGCTATGAACCCTACCGGCAGTCATGCTTTCCTGGTGCTGACTGAATAAGTGAGAGGAGCTTAATTGACATATTCAAACTTTGTTATGCTGATTTGTACTGGTTGGCTGACTGCTACAGTTTGATTGCCAAGTACATTGGCCTTTTTCAGCTGCCGTTTGTGTGTGAAGGCAGTCAAAGTATTGTGTGTGTGATTCTGTGTGTGAGTTTGTGTGTGTGCGTTTGTGTGTGAGTGTGTGCGTGTTCTGAATATAAAGATGTAAAGGCTGTCGACGTGAGCGGACGCGGACTAGCTTAGGTTGCTCAGTGTAAAGAGGATTTCTGAGGAGCCTGCAAATCTGAAATGAGTTTCTTTGAGGAGATGGAAGGGGGTGTCTGAGAGAGATTGTGTGTTTGTGCGTGTGTGTGCGCGTGTGTGTGTGACTTAGCACACCCAACATTCCCTGTGTGTGTGTGTTTGCATGGCATGTGTGAGATTGAGCATAAAAGAGAGAGAGAGAGAGAAGAAGGGAGTGAGAGACAGACAAAGAGAGGGAATGACAGAAAGAGAGATGGAGGGAAAAAGGGAAAGTTTTCCCCCTCTGATGTGGAGGGTCTCTATCTCCAAAGAGCCAGCCGTGCCCCAGCCTGAACCCGGAGGTCAGTGTGACATCACCAGCGAGGAGTGAGCACAGTCCTTCTAGCCCCCGGCATGGTCAGGGGGGGTTGGAGTTCCTAACTGTGCCCTCACAGGCCACGGGTCAGCTGGAGGGGAGGAAAATAGAACGAGGGAAGAGAGAAGAAAGAAAAAATAAGCTTCAGTACATTCCTGAAAGTATCGAACGAGATTTGCGAAAACTAGCACATTTGCATTTGTTCTGCTCTCTCCACATGGCCAGATGTCTATGAATGGGTTATTTGTACGACACAGGGCAGATTAATGCTTTCATTATGAATATGATGTGTTGATATTTTGCTGTGTGCATTCATCCTGAAGATGTTTGGGGAAGGATAGAACATGACATGCTATTGATACAACAATCTGTGTATAATTCAACTAAGGATGTTGGTGCTTTCTAATGTTGACCTTTAAGATACCCATATACAAGCATAGACATGCACACACACACACACACAATCTAACCTTTATGGGGTGCCCTCTGAGTAGGTGAGCGTGTGTTCAGGGTAAATATGCATGAGTAAAGCCGCCTGCATATTCTTTTCACGGTCAGTGCACGGAAGGTGGGAGAAATGGGAAGTATGTTTGTGTGAGAGAGTGTGTGTGTTTGTGAGAGAGAGTATGCGGGTTAGTTTTAAGGGGGAGGTGAATTGTGACTCATCACTCGTGACTCATAAAGCGTCGGCAATCAAAGCAACTTACACACACGCACACACACACACACACGTACCAGAGCAATGCTCCACTCCACCGTATGCAAGGTTTGGAGGAGCATCAAATACGAACGTGGAACCTGCCTGTAACACTGGGGGCCCTGATGCCCAGCACAGACCCCACCCCTCCAAAGACCTCACTTCCCCCAACACACACACATTACCCCCACACAATCCAGACTCAAGGATAGGGTGGGCGGAGGAAGAAGGATGGCAGGTAGATAGAGAGGCAGAGAGGAAGAGAATGGGAGAGAGATAGTGGCGAAGAGGTAGGGAGAGAGGCAGAATGGACGTGAAACGAGAGGGAGAGACTAAGAGAGGGAGGAGCAGAGAGACAGAAAGGGAGGGGAGGTAGGGCGAGAGGCAGAGAACAAGAGGTACAGAGAGGCAGAGAGGACATGAATGGAGAGGCAGAGAGGGAGGGGAAGGAGGGAGAGGCAGAGAGGGAGGGGAAGGAGGGAGAGGCAGAGAGGGAGGGGAAGGAGGGAGAGGCAGAGAGGGAGGGTAAGGAGGGAGAGGCAGAGAGGGAGGGGAAGGAGGGAGAGGCAGAGAGGGAGGGGAAGGAGGGAGAGGCAGAGAGGGAGGGGAAGGAGGGAGAGGCAGAGAGGGAGGGGAAGGAGGGAGAGGCAGAGAGGGAGGGGAAGGAGGGAGAGGCAGAGAGGGAGTGGAAGGAGGGAGAGGCAGAGAGGGAGGGGAAGGAGGGAGAGGCAGAGAGGGAGGGGAAGGAGGGAGAGGCAGAGAGGGAGGGGAAGGAGGGAGAGGCAGAGAGGGAGGGGAAGGAGAGTGGAGAAGGAAAGGTAGACAAAGATGGAGAGTAGGGACGAGAGAGAAGGTCACGATAGAGAGTGGGAGAGAGGGAGAGACAGAGAGAGACAGAGAGAGAGAGAGAGAGAGAGAGAGAGAGAGAGAGAGAGAGAGAGAGAGACAGAGAGATAAAGAGAGAGACAGAGAGAGAGAGAGAGAGAAAGAGAGAGAGAGGGAGAGACAGAGAGAGACAGAGAGAGAGAGAGACAGAGAGAGACAGAGAGAGAGAGAGAGAGAGAGAGAGAGAGAGAGAGACAGAGAGAGAGAGAGAGAGAGAGAGAGAGAGAGAGAGAGAGAGAGAGAGAGAGAGAGAGAGAGAGAGAGAGAGAGAGAGAAAGAGAGAGGAAAAACAACAGAGCCAGTCGGTAACCCGTATTCTATTACAACGTGTGAGAAACAGCAGCATTTATCAGTGGGGGTGTTAAATCTTTGCCTCTGCTCTTAGCGGCTCCGCAGAATACACACAGCTGGAATAAGGGTCATTGGTGCAACCCCCCACTTCCCCCCACCCCACGGGAAGATGGACCGGTCCACTTCCCAAATTGCCCTAAACCTGTCATGGCAAGGTCCATTCTTTATCGGTAGGGGTGTGCAGTGCCTTGAGTGATTCACTCCAATTATCCATCAGTCATTTATAGAGGCACTCCTGCCTGTCCTCTGAAACGCAAACACACTCCCACACCCAAACTCATTTGTTTCCCGTGTCATGGGTAACTAGGACGTCTGAAATATCCACACCATTCATTATGAACACACCACCTCACAGAAGATCCCGATTCTTTGATTACTTGCTAACGATCTGCGATGTGAAGGTCCATTAGGAGGGTGTGTGTGTGTGTGTGTTTGTCCATGCATTTGTCTGTGTCCGTGTGTCTGTGTGTGTGCATACGTGTGTGCGGTCGTGCGTGTTTGTTGATGTGTGTGTGCGCACGTGTGTTTGTCTCTATGGGTGAAACCGACTCTGATCTTATCCAGCCTGAAACAAATCCGGGCCTTAGCCAGGAGACATTGTCATGGAAACAGGCTGGTTTCTCCTGGGTAGAGGAGAGACAACCAGACCCCACAGAGAGAGAGGGAGGAAGGGAGAGACGGAGGGAGAGCATAGAATCCATCGAGGAGGTTGATTCCTTTTCTCCTGTTTTGAATTTGACTATTGGCCAAGGTTTGATTCTGCCGCTGCTGTGGTATCTCAGCATATTTATGTGATCTGTTCGGTTGTGGTATCATGGCCGCGTGTTTTAGGAAAGGAAGATGGGATGGGAGGCGAGAGAGAGAAAGATAAGAGAGAGAGAGATAAGATAGAAAGAAGACAGACCGGGTTTCTACTTGGTTCGGTGTCAGACTGAAGGTTAATATCCAGGGCCTGCATATGTTAGCGTACATTTACATGCTTTAGGCACTACGGACATCCATCTGTATGTACAGTAAGGGGCACGCCCGTGTGCATACGGGGTGTGTGTGCATGTGCGCGTGCGTGCGTGTGTGTGTGTGTAAGGGACAGTCTGAGGATAGAAGATGGCAGAAATGCATGGTGGGCTGAAATGAGGTTGTGTGGAAGTGCAGTGTGCTATCTTCACGTTGACAGGGCTGCTATGATCGAAGCCAGCTACTCTGGGATTTAGATACAGCAGCATTCGTCTCTCTCTCTCTCTCTCTCTCTCTCTCTCTCTCTCTCTCTCTCTCTCTCTCTCCATCCTTCCCCTCCCTTCTGTCACTCCTCTCTTCACTCATTCCTTCTTTCCTTCAGTCTTTCTCCTGCTCTCTCCCTCCTGCTTCTCTAAACCCCTTTCCCCATCCATTTCCTCCATTCTTTCCTCTTTCTTGATATCTGTTTCCCTCCCTCCCTCCCTCCCTCCCTCCCTCCCTCCCTCCCTCCCTCCCTCCCTCCCTCCCTCCCTCCCTCCCTCCCTCCCTCCCTCCCTCCCTCCCTCCCTCCCTCCCTCCCTCCCTCCCTCCCTCCCTCCCTCCCTCCCTCCCTCCCTCCCTCCCTCCCTCCCTCCCTCCCTCCCTCCCTCCCTGCCTCCCTGCCTGCTCCTCTCTCTCCATCAGGTACTGCCTGGTGGTATAGGCACCCTGATGCGCTCCTTTCCTCTGTCCGCCATTTTGATTTAGCACATCTGTCGAAGATAATGTACTGTTCAGTCAGTCTCTCCCTCGCCACCTCTCTCGTCCTCCCTGCGACACGCACACACACGCACTCACACACAAACACAGACACACATTCACAGCTGTAGCCCTATCGCACAAGGGTTGCCATGGAAATAACAAATTAGTGTGTGAAAGGTTGAGGAGGAAGACGCGGAAGATGAGACACAAAACCACACACACACACACACACACACACTAGCCGTTACATATGAATTGTATTTGATGGCTAAGGAGGCGATGCAGCTGGTGCCAGCAGTGAGTTATATAGTGTTAGAGCATCACAAATCCCCCTCCCCCCGACTCAGCTCCTTCATGGGAACGCAGGAGGAGGTTTGCAACATTTCCCTTTTCCTCCCAAGGCTGTGTCTTCTGTTCTTACTGCTGTCATCCTCCGTCTCCCCTGTTGTGCCTCAGCACCTTGCTCTGTCTCTCTCGCCGCTTCTTTCCCATGTTCGGTTTCCTTCTGCCTCCTTCTTTATGTCTCTCTCCCTCTCTTTTCTTCCTTCTGCCTCCTTCTTTATGTCTCTCTCCCTCTCTTTTCTTCCTCTGCCTCCTTCTTTATGTCTCTCTCCCTCTCTTTTTCTTCCTCTGCCTCCTTCTTTATGTCTCTCTCCCTCTCTTTTTCTTCCTCTGCCTCCTTCTTTATGTCTCTCTCCCTCTCTTTTCTTCCTCTGCCTCCCACTTGTGTTCCAATGTCTCCTCTTCCCCTCTGTCTCTGTCCCATTCTGTGTCTCTTCCTATCTTCCTCTACGAGTCCCTCTTGATCTCCTTCTCTTTGTCTTTGCCTCCCATTTTTCCCTCCCACCTCCTATCTCTTTCAACCATTTTGTGTCTCATCCGACCTTCCTCTCTGTGTCTCTCTCCCTCTCCTACTACCTCTCTCCCTCTCTATCTCTCTCCATCTCTTTCTCTCTCTCTGTCTCTCTCTCTGTCTCTGTCTCTCTCTCTCTCTTCCTCTCTCCCTCTCTGTTTCTCTCTCTCTCCCCCTCCCTCCCTCCCTCTCCATGGGATTGAGGGGAGCATGTGGTGAGGATGTCAGTGTCTGTCTCACTGTTTACACTGAGTTAATACTGATTCTCTCCATTAATCTGAGCAAAAGCACATCCACTCCACCACTCAGCATGCTCATGCGAGTGTGTTCGTGTGCAAGCGTGCAAAGGTGTGTGTCGGGCGCGTGCGCGTGCCTCGTACAAGATCGTGTCCGAAGAAAAGGAAAGCAAGTGTTTGCAGTCTTCTCCCTGAGATCGATGTAGAGATGCTTTATGTTGTGCTGTCTGCTCTAATGACATGTCTGTAAATTAGCTCCAGAATGGCTCTCCGGTCCAAGCATGAAATATAACGGCATCACTGTAAATTACAGACAGAATGGCCAAGAAGTGGGGTGGTCTGAAATCTACTGACAGTCTGTAAATCACAGGCAGAATGGCTGTGGACGGCTTTGGTGTCCTCATTGTGAGGACTTGGCTCCTTGTCTACGCCAGTCTTCTCATCTACATTCGTCTGAACGTGTGTGTGTGTGTGTGTGTGTGAGTGTGTGTCTCCCCTCCCTCTCACTCTCCCTCGCCTCAGCAAAGACTAGCCGCAGGCACGGAGTTGGTAATAGCTTTTCTGACAGCAATACACCAATATTTACCGAGACCGACACCCATCCACACCCCCATCACACAAACACAGGCACACACACAAACACACACTTAATTAACATGCTGTGAGGGAGGGGATGGCACACATAAAACACGCTCACACACACGCTGGCAAACACATTGTTTCTCACTTGCCTACATAATGGCTTTCGCACTTCTTTGCTGTGTGTCACAAAGGAAGGGAAAAAGACAAACACACAAACTACCTGCCATTGTTTCCAGGGCAGGATCGTTTTTATTTCAACTTGAAACAAATCCATATTATTCTCGTCACTTCTGTTTGAGCATGTGCTTTAAGTTCACATCTATCATATTTTGGGTTGTGCTTGGCTATTCTACTCACGTCTGTGCTGTTCCTGTGTGTCTGGCTTTTCATGTAAATTGCGCTAGACTCCTGTGACCTGGTGTGTGAAATTCTCGTATTTTCTTGTCATTAGCGAAAGCTAGAAGATGGTGGCCACTCCAAAGCCACAGCACAGAAGGCTGGGTTAGCGATCCCAGAAAGGAGGCCAACACGACGTGTGGGCAGGGGCAGGGACATGTGAGAGATGAGAGAGGGAGAGGAGGAGAGATGACGCTGAGAGGGGGATGGATGGCTGTGAAAAATAACGTCGCCTGTGCAATTGTGGGTGTGCCAGCACTCGATAGTATAACAGTATTAATGTGTGGGGGTCCGCTGTGCACGTGTGCGAACTTGTGATGGTGTGCACGTGTGTGTGTGTGTGTGTCTGTGTGTGTGTAATAGAATCTGAGACCTTGGGCCGGTATCCTTGGAGGTCACTAGAGGTGCCCATGGAAAGTGGCCGTTGGCTCCAGCTATTGTTTGTTATTTGTTGGCCTTCTGGTAGCCTTCTGTGATTTGGATTTTGTGATTTGGATATTTTGGCTGATAGGAGTTCCTCTTCCCCCACTGTCTCTCCCTCTTTCAACTACCATTTACAGAGCTTCTACCTCACAGACTCACACAAACACTGTCACGTTTTAATAAAAAAATAAAAACGTTGTCAAAACAGACTGCTGTACTTAATATTCCGACTGCAGTGCTCTGTGCTCGAGATGTCAGGTACCGTAATGAGTTTGGAATGCAACAGAAACACAAGTGTGTCTTGTATCTGCCCCGTTTAATGTCAAATCCGCGTGAATGATCACAGCTTGGGCGGGGCGGCGAGTAAGACACTTGGAAGAAAGCACTGCTTCCTGGGAGATGCTGTTCCCTAACCGTAACTAACTAAACCCCCACTTTTTATACCCCCCCTTCACTACCCCTCCATCTGTCTCTCTGCTCTCCCTCTCCCTCCTACCCTTGCCTTGTTCATCCCTCCTTCTACCTTCCGTACCCCCCCCTCCCCCCACCCAGCTCGGGAAGAGTACGTGGCCACCTTCAAGGGCTCCGAGTACTTCTGCTACGACCTGTCGCCCAGCCCCATCCAGAGCAGCAGCGATGAGATCACGCTCTCCTTCAAGACGCTGCAGAGGAACGGCCTGATGCTGCACACGGGCAAGTCTGCCGACTACGTCAACCTGGCGCTGAAGAACGGTGCCGTGTCGCTGGTCATCAACCTGGGCTCCGGGGCCTTCGAGGCGCTGGTGGAGCCCGTTAACGGGAAGTTCAACGACAACGCCTGGCACGACGTCAAGGTCACACGAAACCTGAGACAGGTAACCAGGCAACGGCGGGATAGGTGGAGAGAGGGACGGCAGAGTGATGAAGGCTCGAGTTAGAGAGTTAGATTCTATGGAAGGATACCATTGTCTGTTTGTAGCAATCAAAAATCTGCTCATTAAAAAGGAAAGCCTTGAAAGGTAAACGTACATCTCAATCAAAAAGTATATAATTCAGAGCTAAACCTTTATATTCCAATCAAAAAAACGAATGTTGTGACAACATTGCAGCCCCCCTTTGTCAAGAGTCAATCTAAAAACCCAAGTTGCAAGCGGAGAAACATGTATTGCAAGCAAAGACAACAAAAAAAAGAAACTCACTGCACAAATACTGAACGAGAGAAAGCAGAACAAATCCTCTGACAGCACAGCATGAGTCACACAGCAGGACCCAATGGGGGTGGCAATGCAGTCACAACTTTAATCATTTGATTGCAATATTAAACATTAATTTCTCAATATTTACTTGTTCATTGAGACACGTTTTGCTTTCAAAGATTTGATTTTTCTTTGCGAAAAAGTTATGTCCGCAAAATGTAAATGTTTGATTACGACAAAAAGACACAAAACTACTTCCATAGATCCAGAGCCAGAGGACAGATAATATAATTGTAGAAATGCAGATTCTAGAAACTAGAAACCAAATTAGATCCCTGAGTAGCTGATGAAACAGAGCGTGTTGACCAGAACAGAGAGCACACTGCAGCAGAGACAGTAAGAGAGTGATTGGGCAAGAGTCCTTCACTGCTAGACCAGAGTATGAGTTTGAGTGAGGGAGCCAGGGTGTGAGTCAGAGACTTAGAGCTAATCCCAGTCCGCTGCTAAGACGAACTGTGAAGTGGCAGTCCAGCTCTGACGTTGACAGTATAGAGATGGCTGTTGGGTCCGCTTCCCTTTCAACGTCTAGTAGATGAGGAGAACCAATATGCTAGCGTGTGGCTGTGTGTCGAAACTCACAGTGTGTGTAGCTACTCTTGAGTGTGTGCGCGTGTGTTTGCTGGTGTACCTGCGCGTGTGTGTGTGCTGGTGTGTGTCTGGGTGTGCTGGTGTGTGTCTGTGTGTGTGTGTGCTGGTGTGTGTGTGTGTGCTGGTGCGTGTGTGTGCTTGTGTGTGTCTGTGTGTGTGTGCGTGCTGGTGTGTGTGTGCGTGCTGGTGTGTGTGCGTGCTGGTGCGTGTGTGTGCTTGTGTGTGTCTGTGTGTGTGTACGTGCTGGTGTGTGTGCGTGCTGGTGTGTGTGTGTGCTGGCGTGTGTCTGTGTGTGTGTGTGTCTGTGTGTGTGTACGTGCTGGTGTGTGTGTGTGCTGGTGTGTGTCTGTGTGTGTGCGTGCTGGTGTGTGTGTGTGCTGGTGTGTGTGTGTGCTGGTGTGTGTCTGTGTGTGTGCGTGCTGGTGTGTGTCTGTGTGTGTGTGTGCTGGTGTGTGTGTTCTGGGGTCTGGGCGAAGCTCTGTGAGTGCTGGGATCTAGTCTCCTCTCCTGTTTGCTTGTCTGTACTAACTGGACTAACTTTACTAACCTGCTACAGACACTAACCTTCATCCATGGAATGTCTCATCCTACTAACCTGTGCCCTTCTCCTAGCAAACTACTCCTATCTACTAACCTCGCCAGAGGCCTTCTAGCTTTTCCTTTCCCTTCCCAGAAGTTGTTCTGTTCACAGTTTTTGCTTTCCTTTCTCCCCCTCTCCTACAAAGCACTCAGGCATTGGACACGCTATGGTAAACAAACTCCATTGTTCGGTAGATATCATTCTAATTGTTTCTTAGTTTGGGTTTGCCCCGTGTCTCTTTTCTTTCTGAGCCGTATAGAGATCAAAACTAAAAACAAAAAAAAGGATAAATGCGGTTGGTACTCTTTTAAGCTTAACAACCCCCCCGCCCCTCCTCCCTGCCAACCTTCTTTATTTCGTTTTCCCCCCTCCTTTTTTGCCGTTCACCACATCACTCCGTGATTGACATGTAGGTGTCTCCTGATTGGCTCATCCCTCCCACCTGCACGCGATTGGCCACACCTTCCCCCCTGCATGGCCTGCCCTGATATCCTTGCCTCTCTCTGATCGGTCCGTCAAACGAATAGAGATGCTGCTCTTCCCTTCTTCTTTTGCCCTTCCCCCGTGTCCTCCTCTCTGGCTGCATGCTCTCTCCATGGTGCTTCCCAGCCTCATCTTATCCTCCCCTTTGATCGTTCTCCTTCGTGTTTTTCTCTGTGCCTGCCAGGGACTGCATGCTTGCAGAGGAGCAGGCTGCATGCGTGTGTGGAATGAGACCCAAAGCTAACCCATCTAACACTATGTATGTCAATGTGCGTGTGCGTGTGCGTGTGTATCTCACCTCATTCAGATCTGCTGATCTTACTAACAACCCCCGTCGCCCCCCTGCTCTACTCAGCCCTTACACAACCACTAACACTGTCATTAACACCCACCCTAACACCACACCAGCACCATCCTCACCTCTAACACCACATACCACTAACCCTAACGTTAACACCATTACCAACTCTACACAGCCTGGCCTAACCCTACTAACACTGCTACTGGGTTGACCAGTAGTAGGCTATCACTAACAAGCCAAGTATGCTCAACCTCTATGGAGGCCCTACTAACACCTGCCTGTTTGGGCATGCTACTAACACTAACTACCCTTAGTAAAGGGTACTGTTGAGTGGGCTAGATGCTAACTCTACGTCCACAAGGTAGACCATAGAGTAAACTAGCTGTTGATATTCTACATCCAACACTAAGCAGACCATTGAGCGGGCTAGCTGTTTTTGCTACGCCATGTCCACCATTAGTAAGCTTAGGCTAGAATGGGCTAGCTTCTAACGCTATAGCCAGTACAAAGAACACCATTGTGTCGGCTAGCAACTACTACTACAATACCACTTTTGGCAGGGTTAACTGATAATGCTATGACTAATAGAGAATGCTATGACTACCACAAGGTAGGCAATAGGTTGGGCTAGCTGCTAATGCTACGACCACCACAAGGTAGACCATAGGGTAGGTTAGCTGCTAATGCTGCAACCACCACAAGGAGACCATAGGGTGGGCTAGCTGCTAATGCTATACCCACCACAAGGTAGACCATTGGGTATGTTAGCTGCTAATGCTACAACCACCACAAGGTAGACCATAGGGTAGGTTAGCAGTTAATGCTGCAACCACCACAAGGAGACCATAGGGTGAGCTAGCTACTAATGCTAAACCCACAAAAGGTAGGCCGTAGGGTGGGCTAGCTGCTAATGCTATGTCTACCACAAGGTAGACCATAGGGTGGGCTAGCTACTAATGCTACACCCACCAAAGGGTAGGCCGTAGGGTGGGCTAGTTGCTAATGCTATGCCCACCACAAGGTACACCATAGGGTGGGCTAGCTACTAATGCTACACCCACCAAAAGGTAGGCCGCAGGGTGTGATAGCTGCTAATGCTATGCCCACCACAAGGTAGATCTTAATATTATTGTGGGCTACTGTAGCAGTGTATTTAGTTAAATTGCTATAATACTACATTCATCACAGCAAACTGAAGATTTGTTTACAGTGGCCTATTGTAGCAGTTTAGGCTTCCAACTGCAGTATTGTTGACTGGGTTCAGTCCAAACCAACAAACTCCAATTCTGTAGATATAAATCTAGCCTTCACTTTTCTGCAACTGCTGGCAAACATTAGTGGAATTGCTGTTCCACTGCATCTGCAGATAAAGACGAGGACAGTGCGATAAGCCTTACAATGGCAAACTCTATGGTATTACCCAATAACATATAGCATATGCAACTCAAGTTTCCAGGCTAGTCAACACCTTCACCTCCCATATAAAGGCAACAGTTTAACACACTTTCCGGTCACAATACACAAAAACACCAGTCCAGATGACCAAAACTCCAACCAATACCCACCATCTCCCCTGACCAGGCCCTGCCAGTAGGGGGCTAATTCGGCAGCCTAGCGCTTAGCGCTGCGTTTGGTGTGAGTATATAGCGTGTCCTTTCCCTGTGCTTTGTTGTGTAGGTGACTATCTCAGTGGACGGGATCCTGACCACCACAGGCTACACCCAGGAGGACTACACCATGCTGGGCTCTGACGACTTCTTCTACGTGGGGGGCAGCCCCAGCACGGCCGACCTGCCTGGATCCCCCGTCAGCAACAACTTCATGGGCTGCCTCAAAGAGGTGGGGGCCACACACACACACAATGACATGCAAAAATTGCGACACATAATCACACATGATGCTTGAGCATGCACAATCCAAAAACACAGACGAGCATTCTGAGTTTGCCTGAACAGGTGAAGTCACACGCTCAAACACACAAATAGAGATATACACCCACATTATCTGAGGGTCGATGTGAAAATGTGAAAACCCACACATTGGCAGACACACACTAGCACACAACCCTTCCCCAACATCAGAGAGAATCGGTGATGAGTGTGGTTGGGGGAGAAGACTCACAGTTAAGCGCTAACATGCTAATTAGCTACGCCACAGAGAGAATCTATCCATCCGCTCTGCTCAAAATGGGCCACAGCACCGCAACACACACATTTACAAATATAAACACACACACACGTTTACTAATTCAAACACAGACACACACACACACACAGAGGCATAAACAAACAAACAAACAAACAAACAAACAAACTGACAGATGATGTGCCAAACAGAGAGATATCTGTATCAAGGGTGGAAGTGTGCATGTGTGTGTGTTTGGTTCATTAAGACTGATAGCTTTTAAACGAGCCTGCTGCTGTCACTGCTAACACATTTACATATTTAATATGCTGATATGATAATCCATGTGAGCAAATGAAGATGTATGCAGCAAATCACGTGCATGAGTGATTGTGCCTGCACAACCTTTCATGCGCTCAGACACACAAACACACACACAGATGCACACACAGACAGACACACATCCAACTGTGAATATAAAAGGAAGGGCCATTTGATGTGCGTGTGTGCGTGTGTGCGTGCGTGTGCGTGTGCGTGTGCGTGTGTAGCATAGATGTGTTGGGGTCACAGATGGGATTGTGGTGTATTAAAATTAGACCCTGTGTGTGAGATAGTGTGCAGACATCAAAATGCTGCTGATAGACCGAGCTGAAACAAGAGAACACTGAGGGCCTCATGTACGTACAGTCGCAAACGTAGCGTTTTTAGCGCCATGGCCAACCCGCAGATTGCGCACGCTGTGAAACTTCAGTTTACGTCGTATTTAAGAAACTTGCAGGTCATCAGGTAAGCAGCGCCTTTCTCCGCCCAATTTATCGTACATTGCGAGCATTTAAAAGCGCAATTGAATATGCCTCCTTCTCTCTTCCTATCATGGATCAGCCACCAACACAAATATTTGAATGTAGAGAGGAGTTTAACAACTGCTGGAAATGGAATGTGAACGCTGACTCGGAGATTCGATGTAATTCTTCCAGTTTCTGTATTATTGCATGGCTGCTTAAACTGCAACGTATAATGATTTCGTGTTTACACCCACTTCAGGCGTATTTGTTTCGCATTTTGCGCGTAAAAGCATGGCGAGGTATGTACAAACATGCCGCAATGAGGTAAAAGCCCAGACTGCCTGTCGCAGGCTGTCCGTGTCATGCATGTGTATTCACGGTAGGTTCTGGTGAAAGTGTGAGTTTCCAATAAAGAGATGGGAGGGAGTGCTTGAAGTGTGCCTAATTATGTATTTTGCGGTATGTACCAAAACCGTCCGTGAAAGCGCACCTCTATTTTGCGGTGAAAATTCTGTGGCTCTCAAAACCAGGTGTAAACCAGAATGCGGGTTGCTAAACCAGAAAAGTGCTGTTTACCCGATGAACTGCAGGTTTGGTAAATACGACGTAAACTTAAGTATCACAGCGTGCGCTTTCTGCGGGTTACCATGGCGCTGATAACGCTACGTTTACAAATGTACATACATGAGGGCCTGTGTGTTAGAGTCAGAACACTGTGTGTTAGAGTCAGAACACTGTGTGTTAGAGTCAGAACACTGTGTGTTAGAGTCAGAACACTGTGTTTTAGAGTCAGAACACTGTTTGTTAGAGTCAGACCCATGGAGAGAAACAGAGGCAACGTCATGAAAAGAGGGACGTCTAGAGACAGAAATAGAGAATGTGTGTGTGAGAGAAAAATGGGTCGTTTTTCTATCGAATCTAAGAGGCCAAAACACTTGAAATCAAATGAATGGAGTTGTGGGGCTGCATCTTAGTGGTCTGAAGTGGCCTCCTCCTCTATGCTTCTCCAGTCTCTCTCGCCTCTACCAATCTCGGGAAGAACAAAACAATTTGAATAATGTTAGAATGGAAGGCAGATTCTGAAACCTACATGAGTCTTAGCTTTTCCCTTGGCAGGTCTGGAGATCACAGAACAGGAACATCTGACGTTGGACTTATCAAATGAATTCATATGGTTACTACAGTTTTCGATGACTTCTTTTTAATAATTAAGCTAGTACATTTTCAAAGTGCATCCTAAAAAGGTTGGAACAGGACCTTATGGTCAACAGAACATCAATGCACTGTAAAGATCAGGGCTTGAGCTAGGGAAAGAAAAACGTTTCTGTTTGCACCCTGACCCCTGAAACCTACGTGCTAAACCGCAAATCCTGAATCCTAACCCCAAAGGTGGTGTACAAGAACAATGACGTTCGCTTGGAGCTCTCTCGACTGGCCAAGGTTGGGGATCCTAAGATGAAGGTGAGAACACGCTGGTTCCTCCTGGCTCAACTGACACCTCTTACCCAAACAGAGAAAACCTGTTCATTCCTGTTCATGTACAACCCGACAGTATGTTCCGCCATAACCAATTAGTTAGCATAGGAAATGCAGTCTGTCAAGTCCCACAAATAGCCTCAAAAAACAGATGATCTGATCACAGACATGGTAACAACTCACCCATGTGCTGCAGGTGAGCGGAGTGGTGGCGTTCAAATGCGAGAGCGTGGCCACTTTGGACCCAGTGACCTTCGACACACCCGAGTCCTTCGTGGCACTGAGCAAGTGGACCGCCAAGAAGGCAGGCTCTATCTCCTTCGACTTCAGAACCACCGAGCCCAATGGCCTCATGCTGTTCAGCCACGGAAAACCACGGCAACAGCAACGCAAGGATCCCCGCACGCCACCCACACTGAAGGTGAGACCGCACGGTCACTGAAGGCACTCTGAAATGACACGCACACATATGCATGAACCAATGTGTTGACCCACGTTTGTCAACGGTATTGACTTTACACAGTTGGGAACATTACAGTTACATTTAGTCATTTAGCAGACGCTCTTATCCAGAGCGACTTACAGTAAGTACAGGGACATTCCCCCGAGGCAAGTAGGGCAAAGTGCCTTGCCCAATGACACAACGTCATTTGGCACGGCGGGGAATCAATCCGGCAACCTTCTGATTACAAGCCCGACTCCCTCACCGCTCAGCCATCTGACATAAGTGTGCTGTTTGGGTCCACCTACGATTGGATTTGTGTTTAAAATGGACAAAGCTGATTCAGCAGGAGACTCTGAGGGGTGCACTAGTCAGTCAGAAATACCGCTGTCATGTTATGTTTAAGACCAAGAAGTCAAATACTTGTTAGACAGACAAAAAAAACACAAATGTGGTGTGCCGTGTGCTGATAATAATACACGGAGCAGGTGAATTCTACCCTGAGGCAAAGCCTAATTTGTTAACTAGTCCTTTTTTTTATCTGGTTGCCAGGAGTAGCGGAGGTGAATTGGTAAAGTGTCCACCCACGCAGGGGCGGATCTAACGGGGTGGCATGGGGTGGCAACTGCCACCCTAAAAATAGCCTTGCCACCCCAGCTGCCACCCCAGTTGGCAGCTTTGAAAACAAAGAAAAGTTGTGTCTTATCTGACATTTGCGAGAGTGAATTTCTAGCATCCCACTGCAAGTGAATGCAGCACTACACCACTCAAACCCCCCTACCCACTCGTACATCTATACAAGTCTAACGTAAACGTTACTGTATCAGTTTCAGGGTTGACAGACTTCCTTTGATTGCTATCACAGACCTAGGCTACTACCTACACTGGTGGAAATGGTCTCTGTATACAGGTTAAACATTTAGAAAAGAATGCAGACATAATACGAGTTGAAAAGCTTATTAAAATTTTGCCTCAGACCAATGCATTCTGTTTGAAATTCCGCGGTTTTTCGTAAAACGTAATTTGCTCGCGAATTTTGGGCCTGCTAATATCCCACTGCAAGTGAATGCAGTACTAGACGACTCCAACCACCCTCCCCACTGCGCCGACTGAGACCGAGGTGAAATCAGTTTTATATTCGAGATTCAACAGACATTCATATTTGTACCTGTGTTCAGGCTCCGTATCATATTTAGGGACCGGGGTAAAAGAGTAGACAGCCTGAATGCCGAAATAATCTAGCAGCCATTTGAATACACACCATTTTCAGTGTTTCTTCAAAATTTTCGTCAAAATGGACCATACAAACCTCAAACTTGTGGCACATTCTTCTACTACTAGCCGGCCAAGTTGTCCAAACTTTGGTTTGATGATACAGTTTATTATGGATTAGCAAATAAATCTATGAAAACACTTTTGAAATTTGTGTTCAGTGTTTCCTCCATATCTTTGATTTAAGGCTTTAATAATGTGCCATAATAATGTAGCCTTATGTTTTTGAGTTAAAATGTCTTAATTTGGGGGCATTCCAAATAAATATTAATTCCAAATAAACATTGATTAATATGACTGCGATTAAATCAGCATATATACTTCTGCCACGGGGGTGCCACCCCTCAAAATCTCCTGCCACCCTCTTGCCACCCCATGAATATTTTTCTAGATCTGCCCCTGCACCCACACTAGCAAGAAGCTAGCTTTTCGGTGGCGTAGCTGGTTAGTAGTCACTCTTGTAGGGCAGAGAGCCTGAGCTCGAAGCCCAGAGTGGGTAAAAGGACAAGCAGCGTGACTATCCCTGTTACACAGGCACGATCAAATCATGATCATAATTCCTGGTCAGCAAGTGATGCCATCCAATCATTTATACGTGTTTGAAACAGACATTTTTATGGAAAGGACCCACAACATTTTCTTCCAGTGAATAGACGAGAGGTGACTCGAGGTGCTGGTAAAGTAAGTCTGCAGAAACTAAAAGTCTTGAAAGTCAACCTTTAGATATAGCCATTTACAAAGGTATCAGTTGTAAACTTGCAATTCATCAAAACACATTTTCAGCAAACGTTATGCTAGGCAGTTTTCTGAAGAATACATCTTACATTTATTTACATTATTTGAGCATACAGTCACTTTCATAAGACTATTCCAACACAGATACTACTAGATGAGATAAACAGTGTTGAGTGACAATACTTGCATAGTAGTTTGAATCAGCTTGTTTCAATGTGTTTTCTTCATTAAATAAATTCTGGTTAGCTAAGAAGAAACACAAGAAGTAAAAGTGAATACTTTATTTTCTGGAGTATTTTAAATTTCACTGATGATCCATGTAGGTTTGCAGTAATATTTATCTTCATGTGTGATTGATGCCGTACACTTGTCAGTATCAATAAATCCCTGCAGTTGAAGCCTGCCCCCTGACTTTGATGGATAAAATTGACAGATTCATTCATCTGCAGCAAGTTAGATCATTGTATAAATAAATACATATGGAAATAAATTAATTAGTAGACTAAATAAATAAATAAATATACAATTGAATTAAAACATTTGTAAATATATGAATATATATATATACACACAATATATATATAAAGTTATCAATGCACAAATACATTTAACATTTGTACATTTAGTGTCTTGTTTAACTTGTGATTTATTTATGTATGGTGTCAATTCAAATTATATAATTATACATTTATTTAAACATTTTTATAATATAATTAGATATGTGTTCATGCATATAATTACATAATTATTGATTAATTATTTATATATTTAGTTTTGTCCCTTAAAAACCTCCATAGTTACACAGACATGACCTGACATGGAATTGTGACAAGGAAACGCTCTGAGCTTTTACACTTCAGGATCCTAGGTGAAACCTCCTGATCCAGGATAGGTGAAACACCTGATCCAGGACAGGTGAAACCTCCTGATCCAGGACAGGTGAAACCTCCTGATCCAGGACAGGTGAAACTCCTGATCCAGGACAGGTGAAACACCTGATCCAGGACAGGTGAAACCTCCTGATCCAGGACAGGTGAAACACCTGATCCAGGACAGGTGAAACCTCCTGATCCAGGACAGGTGAAACACCTGATCAAGGACAGGTGAAACACCTGATCCAGGACAGGTGAAACACCTGATCCAGGACAGGTGAAACACCTGATCCAGGACAGGTGAAACCTCCTGATCCAGGACAGGTGAAACCTCCTGATCCAGGACAGGTGAAACTCCTGATCCAGGACAGGTGAAACACCTGATCCAGGACAGGTGAAACCTCCTGATCCAGGACAGGTGAAACACCTGATCCAGGACAGGTGAAACACCTGATCCAGGACAGGTGAAACCTCCTGATCCAGGACAGGTGAAACACCTGATCAAGGACAGGTGAAACACCTGATCCAGGACAGGTGAAACACCTGATCCAGGACAGGTGAAACCTCCTGATCCAGGACAGGTGAAACCTCCTGATCCAGGACAGGTGAAACCTCCTGATCCAGGACAGGTGAAACTCCTGATCCAGGACAGGTGAAACACCTGATCCAGGACAGGTGAAACCTCCTGATCCAGGACAGGTGAAACACCTGATCCAGGACAGGTGAAACACCTGATCCAGGACAGGTGAAACCTCCTGATCCAGGACAGGTGAAACACCTGATCAAGGACAGGTGAAACACCTGATCCAGGACAGGTGAAACACCTGATCCAGGACAGGTGAAACCTCCTTATCCAGGACAGGTGAAACCTCCTGATCCTGGACAGGTGAAACCTCCTGATCCAGGACAGGTGAAACCCCCTGATCCAGGATCAGAATCGAATATTCACTCAGGCCAGGGTTTAGAACGCAGGATTATCTTTCCCTCCTCAGCCTCCTGGTTGGGTTCTGTCTTTCTACAAGTGGCAAGGATAGATATTGTAGCTTTCTGTCACTTATGTTATTTTAGTTATTAGATATGACTTTGCATATTAGACATAGCAGTTTACACATATAATTAACAAACATTTATTTTTAAATTGACAATTTAGAACCCACAAGATTTAAGTTAGCCTGATAAGGAACTGTCGAGAGGACTTTGCACCAAGAATTCCAATGTCCTGTACTTATACTCAAATGACAACTGCATTTGAAACTTGTGTTGGGTTTCCCAGGCAGAAAGTATTTTACGTACCGCCAAAGATGACGTGTCTGTACTCGCTAATAAACCCTCAGGATCAACTACTGAGTCATCCTGCCTAAACCCCCCAACGTGGTGTTTACGTTGCTGTTGGGGTTGCTGTCGGCCATGTTGCAGGTGGACTTCTTTGCCATCGAGATGCTGGACGGCCACCTGTACCTGCTGCTGGACATGGGCTCAGGCACCACCAAGACCAGGGCCATCGACAAGAAGGTCAACGACGGAGAGTGGTACCATGTGGACTTCCAGAGGGACGGACGATCAGGTAGCTCTGGACCCCAGCAACGAGGACGGGGGGGCTGGGGAACCAATGGTCCTCATGAATAGAGTTATGAGGATGATAATTATCAGGACTATGAGGAGGATGTTGTGTGAGAAAAGCCCACTTTTGTGGTGATTTGAACTTTTTAAATCTCCTTAGGAACTGAAGTGACTCCAGCATCCTCAGAACACAGTCATTATTATCTCTAAAAGGAGAATATGATTACTCAGAGTGATGTCCCACATTCCTTCCTACATTCTTACTGGCCTTAGTTAGTTGGTTACAGTACATGGTTGGTTAGATCTTTAATATACTTACCAAATATTTACAAAAATATTCTTATAACCATTCAAACTAATTGATATATGAAAAAAGGAATACATTTAGCTCATATATAAGTATTGTACACAATCAAGTTCCAGTCCGTGTGAAAGAAGTATTTTAAATGAACGCACTGTACAGAAACATGTCACATAAATGAAAGGACCTCACAGTCAGAAAGTGAATGTAATGTAAAATGCCTGAAGTATCTTATGATACAATGGAAGCTTGAAAAAAACCATTTGACATCATGGTGGAGATTAAAAAAAGTATTATGTATAATTACTATTTACCCTTTTACATTACAATTCTTTGATAACTGTTTCCCCTTGTTTTGAAAAAAGAAAAATATGTTTTACATTGCTTCCTTTAAAGCTAGGATAGGTCTTTGAAAAGCACTTATTGTCATGTTTTCTTAAATAAACTTCACTTATTGATAGCAATCAATAAATCAAATGGTCTCACAATAAAACTAAATATCTGTGGCCATCCCAGGACTGTAATAAGCACTGTAATAAGCACAACCAATCATTGTGTTTGGACCGAAAGCAATGATTGGACAGGCTACTTGCCTGTGTAGTTAAATGTTCTCTTCCAAATGTCCTGCATTTGTGTGTGTGTGTTCAGGAACCATCTCGGTGAACTCTGTGCGTACGGCCTACACTGCTCCTGGAGACAGTGAGATCCTGGACCTGGACGACACCTTGTACCTGGGGGGGCTGCCTGAGGACCGGGCCGGACTCATATTCCCCACTGAGGTGTGTGTGTGTGTGTGTGTGTGTGTGTGTGTGTGTGTGTGTGTGTCTTCGCAGGTGTCTAATGCGTATAACATCTGAGAATATATTAATGTGTTAGAAAATAAAACCAATGAGTGGATATTCATGTGAGAAGATGTGTGTTTGTAAATACCAACAAAACATAACAATAATATGTGTGTGTGTGTGTGTGTGTGTGTGTGTAGGTGTGGACGGCGCTGCTGAACTACGGCTACGTGGGCTGTGTGCGGGACCTGTTTGTGGACGGGCAGAGTAAAGACATCCGGAGGCTGGCTGAGGCCCAGCGGGCCGTGGGGGTGAAGCCCTCCTGCTCCAGGGAGGCTCCCAAGCAGTGCCTGTCCAACCCCTGCCAGCACAGCGCCATCTGCAGGGAGGGCTGGAACCGTTACGTCTGCGACTGCTCCGGCACTGGCTACCTGGGGCGATCCTGCGAGAGAGGTGAGGGGGGGGTAGAGGTGGTCCTGTGAGAGAGGTGAGGGAGGGGGGGTAGAGAGGGGTGAAGGTGGGGGGGGGGGGGGAACATGGAGGAAAGACAGAAGGAGGATGGAGGGAAGAATAGGTAGAGCCGGGGGTGGACGACGCAAATGTTATTAGTTGTGTTTATTGTCCTACTTGAGGCCCAGAACTCATGCTCTACCAGGAGATTCAATATTAAGGATAAGAACAATTATTTTGCTCTGTGATAGTTAATGGTATTGCTGCTAGATATACAGTTTACATACTGCAAATGAGAGGCACTGAGACACTCATACATACCAACATAAAGACTTCAGATGTGTGAGGATGCCTTTGTATGATATACATCTGAAGTGTATGTTGTGTGTGTGTGTAGGGGTCGCTAACTGGTAGTTCAGTGAATTAAAGGGAGACCAGATGGAGAAACAGATGGAGGGAGTGATTGGCCATGTTTACGCCTTCTACCTGCGGTTTCACTCTTTCTCTCTTCCTGTCTTTCTATCTCTCTCTTTCTATCTTTTCCCCTTCTATAATAAACTAAAATGGCCAACCGTCTAACTCAGCGTTCTTTAGTAAAAATCTGTCACAAGGACATATCTCAGCAAAAACATTCTTGGTAAGCTTCTCTCTCTCTCTCTCTCTCTCTCTCTCTCTCTCTCTCTCTCTCTCTCTCTCTCTCTCTCTCTCTCTCTCTCTCCATCTACCTACATACATCACTCTCTCTCCCCCTTTCTCTCCATCTACCTACCTACAGCTCTCTCTCTCCTCCTATCCACCTATAGTACTCTCTCCTCCTCACTCTCCCCTTTCTACCCCCTTCCTCCCCCCTCCTCCTCTGTGAGGTAGTGAGTCAGGTGCTAAGATGGAGTCAGCAGCCTTCTTTAAGTTTAGGATTGTGT
Organism: Hypomesus nipponensis; assembly: GCF_054491055.1. NCBI lineage: Eukaryota > Metazoa > Chordata > Actinopteri > Osmeriformes > Osmeridae > Hypomesus > Hypomesus nipponensis. The sequence continues at coordinate 17,091,315 of NC_140373.1, forward strand.
ATGTATGTATGTATGAGCATGTGTGTGTTATCTGTGATATAACAGGCCAGCCACCATTTATTTCTTCCAGTTAATGAGGTTTAATTTGCATTTTAGCCAAGAGGTCTCTCTGCTTTTCCTCTTTAGCTGTCTCACCATCCTTTTTCTACATCTCTCCCCTTCCGTCTCTCTTCCCCACTTTCTCTCTCCCTCTCTATTTCTCTCTGTCTCTCTATCTGCCGCGCTCCCTGTTTTCCCTCCTCGCTCTCTCGCTTTACTGAACACTCCTCTGTTGTTTCTTAAATACACTCCCTTCTGCCATTGCACGCACACACGCACGCACACACGCACACATTCACACATTCACACACTCCACCTCGCTCTCTCGCTCTCTCGCTCTCTCTCTCCGAGCTCATCAGTATGCATGAGGCCTCCCTCTCTTCCTGGTCTCTTGTTTTCACCAGGGCCCCAACAGTCTCCCACGGAAACAGAGATGGAGTGGGCGGAGAGAGAGCAGGCAGGAGAGGGAGGGAGGGTGGGCACGGCGGAGGGAGAGAGAGCAGGGAAAGGAGAGTGAAGAAGACAGTGTCCGAGGGGAAGGGAGAGGAGCTGCCAAGAAGAGGGAGAGTGGAAAGGTGGAGGGCGGGGCGGGGCAGAGAGCGGTGGAGAGAGGGAAGAAGGAAAAGAGAGATGGTGGGAGGGTGAGAGAAGCGAGAATGTGTCTAGCTCTGAATGTAATTGGCCAATAAAAGGTCTGTTGGCAGTAGTAAACAGATCTGGCCAGGGATTGGCCATGCAGAGAGAAGGGGACAGAGGTAATGAACAAGACCATAAATGATTGGATGATAAACTCTAACTGGAAATCACCTAAATATGTCACGTCTGACACCAGAGTCTGCTACAGATACCGATCTACCTCTCCCTCTATCTCACTCTCTCTTTCCGTCTATCTTTCACTCTCGCTCGCTCTCATTTTATTTCTCCCTCTTTCACTACTTAACTCAAACAGTTTTTTCACTGTCTGTCTGTCTGTCCGTCTGTCTGTCTGTCTGTTTGCATCCCCCTTGTTCTGTCTCTAGATGCTACCATCCTGTCCTATGACGGCAGTAAGTTTATGAAGGTGCAGTTGCCCGTGGCGATGCACACAGAGGCGGAGGATGTGTCGCTACGGTTTCGATCCCAGAGGGCCTATGGAGTTCTCATGGCAACCACCTCACGAAATTCGGCAGACACACTTCGCCTGGAGCTGGACGGAGGACGCGTTCGACTCACTGTCAACCTAGGTAAACACACACACACACCCATACACACACAAACACACACACACTCATACACACATGCACACATGCACACACTCATACACACACATACGCACACACTCTTACAGACACATATAGTCACGCACGCAGACACACATAGGGTCCAACCCACATTCACATGTACCCAAATACAGTCCAAACAGTACATACATATAGATGCATCATCTGCATACCTCATACTTACTGATTACAATACACAGCTAGTCTGATGATCACACACATTAGTGTTCCTGTTCTGTCTGTCTGTATGTCTGTCTCTCTATCTGTTTGTCTGTCTGTCTGTCTGTCTGTTGAACAGAGGGTCAAGCCAGAGACTGCATTCTCTGCTCACTCCCAGAAGACCTGTGCATCTCTCTCTCTCTCTTTTCTCTCTCTCTCTCCTTTTCTCTCTCTCTCTCTCTCTCTTTTCTCTCTCTCTCTCTCTCTCTCTCTCTCTCTCTCTCTCTCTCCATCTCTCTCTCCCTCCCTCCCTCTCTTTCTCTCTCCACTGCTCTCTATATCTATCTATCTCTCTCTCTCCCTCCGTCTCTCTTTCTCTCTCTCTCTTATGCAGGGTGCACACGTAGGTCTCTGGTGGTCTGCAGCCGCGTTTCTGCTGTGGTTGACGCCACATGACACACCAAGGCATCATGGGATACCCCAGCTCCCATGAGCCTCTGCTCCACAGTGGGCTAGATTTGCTGCTGTGAGTCTTTCTGACAAAATGATGGGATGTGTTTTTTGCTGTCTTCAGACAGACAGACACACCCACCTCAGTCTCCTGATGATTATGATTGGTTACTGAGACTGTCATTTAGACCAGAGCAGCCAATGACAAGACACTCGCGCTGAGACCTTGCACTCTCCTTCAGCTAATTATGAGGCGTTGCCTCTCTAAAAGGTCCACCAATCCCTTCCGCAGATTTTTCAACTGTAATACCCTATTGGTTGAGGCCAAATTGGCAGTTGCCCTGGTTGGCATATGATCTATGAACCTCCCCTACTTTGCTGACTGGAGTTAAGGGAGAGTGTTTTCTCAGCGTGTGTGCAGGAGGTGTGTCAGTGTGTGTGTCCCCAGTGCGTGGAGTGTGTATTTGTGCAGTGTTAACCCTCTGCTCTGCTCTCCCTCCAGACTGTATCAGGATTAACTGTACTGCCAGTAAGTCACACTCCATCTCACCTAAACTCTTGCAGCGTGTGTGTGTGTGTGTGTGTGTGTGAATGTGGGTGTGTGGGTGTGTGGGTGAGTGAGCGTGGGTTTTCTGTGGGTGTGTTTTTGTCTCTCTGCCTCCATGTGAATGTCTGACATTTAGTTTTTTTGGTCCATGTCAGAATATATGCTTGTGCGCAGTTGTGTGTGTGTGTGTTTGTGTATCTGAGTGTGTGTGTGTGTGTGTCAGCGTGTGTCTACTTTGTTATTCTGCAGGGCTGGGGTTATTTTGCTGAGAGCCAGGGTTTTCCTCGTCGGCCATTTTAGTGAGTGAAATAGAAGCAGGAAGAGAGGAAGGAGGGAGGAGGGGGAGACAGGGAGCGAGCGAGAGTGTTGCTGAGGAAAAGGGATGAAGGGATGTGAGAGGGATGGGAGGAGTAAAGAGAGGAGAGGAGCGAGGGATGTGTGAGAGGTGGGGAATATCCATGCAGAGATTGGCTGAGCCACTACTCGGGACAGCTGGGTAATTATCTCTCCTTCACACTGGAAACAAAAGAAACTCTTTATCCCGCTCTCTCTCTCTCCCCCTCATCCCTCATCTCCACGTCTATCTGACGCCTTTGTTTGTTTGCGAGTGTGAGAGCGAGGGTGTGTGTGACTGTATGTGTGACGTGAGGGGAGCGAAGGCTCTTCAGAGGTCTAATCCTCTCACGTGGACTTCCTCACGACCACAAAGACTCGTCTCCGTGACGGTGCGGAGGAACCAAAATGGACGACTCCGGTTGCTATAGAAACCCAGCTAGCCGTGCCGCTGTTGCTAACCCTATGAAGAGCAAGCTCAATGAGTGGATCAGCATTCAGGCTCTGTAGGCGAGCGCAAACAATGAATTATACATTTGCTTTTTTTTTTTTTTTATTGCGTTTGGAGACAGGGTTGTGCATAAAGTACACTTCCTGATAGTCAAGCACTATGTGCGAGCAGACATGTGAAGTATTCATGTCACTTTGTGGAATATTTGTGTTCAGAAATTCTTTCGGAAATGGGTCCTTTTCCTCCTGCTGTCCATAGGTTCTACCAATGAATGCAGAGAGGTTCCTGTTGTGTGTGGAGAAGACACGTTTGAAAACAATCTCTTTTATTTCATCCACATCAGTGGACAAAAGCTCTCCGCTTACAGTGACACCTCTCGGCTTTTACTGCTGACCCTAGAGGCCCACCTCCACGTCTGTGTGTGTGTGTGTGTGTGTTCCATGATCTCAGGTTGACATGGATCACTGCTTCATTCTCACATCAGCCCATTCACCCCATCAGTTACACTGTTACAAACACACACTCACACACACACACACACACACACACACACACATGACACGCACACACACACATGTGCTCACACACGTGCACACACACACATACATACTTGTGGGCAGTGATCCATGGTAACAGGATGAGACGCCCATGCCCAAAGCACAGCTGAGTCTACTCAGGGGAGATCTGTGGTCTGAACGCTGAATACACACGTCTCACATACGTACGTACACAAACACACACACACTCACTCCCCCCCCCATTGCTATTGTGAGTTCATTAATTTGTCCTGTTTGTGTTTGTGTGTGTGAGTGTCAATCCTTGACATTTTCCACAGCAGAATAGGCCTGGTTTGTGAGTCTTTGGCCCCCTCATTACTCTGTATAGGTCAGTATTAACAGATGCCCAGCCCCCACTGGTGCCCTGCTGAGGGGGCTCACCCTGGGATGTGAGGATGGACAGGGTGTCTAATATGTGCAGTCAGCCACAGAGAGGGAGAGTGGGGGAAGGAGAGGGATGGAGGGGAAAGGAAAAAGCAAGGAGAGAGGAGGGTAGCGGCGGAGCCGGGGATGAGTGAGGTATGACAGGATGTGCTGCTGCAGTTCAGCACCACGGACAGTTCAGCACCACGGACAGCTCCAGGTCTCTGGCGCCACCGTGTGGTCGGGCTGGGAACACTCATGGGAGCCGCGGGGACGCGTGACTTTACAGAACAGATGGATCTTCCCAGCGTGGGACGGCTCTGAATCACAACGCACGGCAGATTGCATCACATAGCTTTGTGTTGGCTGGTATCATTTGGTGTCTGTGGGTGTGGAAGTGACGTGTTGGCTTTTCTGTGTGTGTGCGCGCGTGTGGAGAGAGTGACTGAGCGAGTGCATATTACAATATGCTGATGTTCCTTCTGCAGTTTCTGGTCCTCCTCCCCTCTGTTTCACTTTCTCTCCATCTCTCTCCATCTTCATTATCTTCCCCTGTCATCCTTTGACTCTCAGTCTGTCACTTTGCCCATCCCTTCTACTCCCACTCTTTTCTCTGCGTCTTTTTTCTCTTTCTCTCTCTTCATATATATCTGTCCCTCATTATGTCTCCCTCTCTTTATACTGAATCTGTTCTATCTCTCTCTCTTCATATATGATATATATAGCACATCTCTCTCTTCATATATGATATATATAGCACATCTCTCTCTTCAAATCTGTCCCTCTCTCTTTTCTCTTTCACTCTCTATCTTCCTGTTTTTGTTCCATCTCTGTCTCTACATGCAGGATCTATAACTCTCTTTCGTCACACCCCTCTCTCTCTCCTTCCCTGCCTCTCTCACTCTGTTCCTCTCTTCTTCCCTCCATCTCTCCCTCTCTCTCTCTCCTTCCCTCCCTCCCTCACTCTGTTCCTCTCTTCTTCCCTCCATCTCTCTCTCTCTCTCTCTCCTTCCCTGCCTCTCTCACTCTGTTCCTCTCTCTCTTTCCATCTTCACCCCCCCATCTCTCCCCCTCTTTCTGCAGTGTCTCTCTCTCTCTCTCTCTCCCCCTGGTCTGTGTGTGTGTGTTAATGGTGCTCTGGGCTGTGTGTAGGTAAGGGACCAGAGACCATCTTTGCGGGGACGGGCCTGAACGATAACGAGTGGCACACTGTGCGTGTCGTCCGACGAGGCAAGAGCCTCAAACTCACCGTCGACGACCTGCAGCCCATTGACGGTAACCATGGAAACATCAACACCCCCCCCCCTTCAGGAAACTCTTTGATCTGCTTTACTCAGAGCGCAGCAACCGTTCAGACTCTTCCCCGTCCAACACTATTCACCTTGATTGAGGCGTGTGCACCGTCTAGTCTAGGAGTTAATCACATCATTTGATCGTTTGATCAGGGGTGTAAAGAGTAGTGAAACATCCTACTCAAGTTAAAGCACCGTTACTTCCAAAAACAAAACTCTCCTAAAAGCGTCTTATTTAAAAGAGTAGCTGTTTATAAGTACTCAGAATAGAGAGTATTTTTTAATACGTGTTCCCCCCCCCCATCATGGTCATTACAAATGCACTTAGCTCCCACATTGTCATTACTGTTCCTTTTAGTGGCAGTCTTTCAGACAGAATCAATAAGCTCTCCTGGGTGGCCTTTGCGTTACACAGATTTCAAGCAAGCTGGCCAAAGCTCATTCCTCTGGCAAGCCATGGGATTAATACAACTAAGTTAAACGTACATTTCTTCAAATTGGAGGCAGAGTTCTTGAATGCAGATATTTCAACTGGCTTTGGAAGGCAGTCACGGTGCCCCTATTGTCCTTCATGTCTTTCAGTTCTAATAGTTGTCACAGTGCGCCCATGGATGTTGTAGTTTTGAAGCATCGTAATATTGTTATCTCCTCTATGACCGCCGTAGCTAACATGGTTGTTTAGGCAGCCGCTTTAAGGAGCTATTTACCCAACATGTTTACCCTACAACCATTTTTTATTACAATAAAGTACAATTTCCCATACAATACAAAACTACTCAATTACAATAACGAGAGCATTTGCAGTTAGCTACTTTACACCCCTGAGTGTATATATATATATATATATACCAGTAATTATTAATAAAATGTATTATAATGTCCAGTTTCTGATCATTTGTTAATATTACACCCCACCATTTGTCTTGAAACCCCCCCCCCCCCCTGTCCTCATGCCCCCCCAGGTCAGATGGCGGGAGACCACACCCAGCTGGAGTTCCACAACGTGGAGACGGGCATCGTCACGGAGAAGCGCTTCATGCCGGCTGTGCCGTCCAACTTCATTGGGCACCTCCAGGGCCTCACCCTCAACGGCATGCCCTACATCGACCTCTGCAAGAACGGGGACATCGACTACTGCGAGCTCAACGCCGTCATCGGCTACAAGAGCATCGTGGCCGACCCCGTGACCTTCCGCTCGCGCTCCAGCTTCGTGACCCTGCCCACGCTGCAGGCCTACTACTCCATGCACCTGTTCCTGCAGTTCAAGACCACCTCACCTGATGGGCTCATCCTCTTCAACCGGGGGGACGGGAATGACTTTATCGTGGTGGAGCTGGTCAAAGGGTGAGGAGACTGCACACACACGCACACACTCTGACACACACTCTCTCTCTGACACACACACTCTCTCTCTGACACACACTCTCTCTCTGACACACACTCTCTGACACACACTCTCTCTCTGATACACACACACTCTTGTAAGCACACACAAAGACATATATTGGATATATGAATACACAAACACACTCACCTAAAGTCTATACATCACTTCACCATGTGTTTAGTTCTTTTCTGTACAATTTGTTAGTATAGTAGTCAAACATCTGTCATCAATTCTCTAAGGAAGCATCTAAGTTCTTCTTTGGGTACCGACAATTATTTCCTTTTAGAAATCATCGTTACACAATTGTATATATAATGTAGATGCACCAGACTCAAAGACCATTTGTTATCCTAGCATTTGATGAATGTATGTCTATCTTAACATTGTTTGTTATTCTTACCTCCCTGAAAGACACACTACACCCAGATACCCAGGAGACTTCCAATGTGGCGGTCATGTTTAGCATGAGGAATGATCTAACCTGTGTCTGTGTGTGTGTGTGTGTGTGTCAGTTACCTGCACTACATCTCTGATCTGGGCAATGGGGCCCACCTCATCAAAGGAAACTCCAACACGCCCCTCAACGACAACCACTGGCACAACGTCCTCATCTCCAGAGACACCAACAACCTGCACACCGTCAAGATCGACACCAAGGTCACCACCCAGACCACCATGGGGGCCAAGAACCTGGACCTGAAGGGTGTGTGAACCGCGCTCTCTCTCTCTCTCTCTCTCTCTCTCTCTCTCTCTCTCTCTCTCTCTCTCTCTCTCTCTCTCTCACACCCTCTGTAAAATGTATCTGCCACATTAGTGTATTAAGCTGTCAAACTAGTCCGGCTCCAACCATTTGATACTTTTCATACCACATTAGGGGCCCTATCTTGCACCCAGCGCAATTGACTTAGTCAACGACGCAAGTGTCAATCCTAGTTTGCACTCGACGCAAAGGCGACTTTTCCCTCCACAGACGCACGTCGAAATGACTTTGCGCTCCCGTGGGCGGTTCAGCGAAAAAGGAGGCGTGTTCCGGTGCAAACGTTCCCTGGTGCTATTTTGCAGTTTCCGAAAAACAATTCCGCCACCGACCGGGAAAAACGTGGTTTAAAGTCAATGGCGTAATATTCTGATGCTATTTTAAGGGCGCAAGCTTGGTCCGTGCGCACTGCTGGCGAGGCCAGGGTCTTCTTTCTGCGAAGCTAAGTTACTTTGTTTTGATTTATGGCGTGTTACATTTCTTCAATGATTATAAAAAGATGTTTATAAGAAATGTCTATGTATGTGAACTTCATTTGTAACAACGGTGGCAATTTCCTCCCATGACTGTTTAACCGAAGCTAATTTGGTTAGGTTTCTTCTCCCATGCCCATCAGAATCAGAATTCGGTTTATTCGCCATGAAGCTTATGTTACACAAATACGCGATTTGCTGTGGTAGGAAGGTGCAAACAATAAACATATGCTGGTATAAATTAAGTACATTACTTAAACTAATTCTAAGAACTAAACCATTTTAAAATATAACAATTTAAAAAACTAAATATATGTAAAAATAAGAATAATAATTTGAATGAGTAACATGAGTGGGCAATTTAGTGCAATGAGAAAACTGCTCTGCCTTTCTCATACAATGTCACTTCTCTATCTTTTACGGCCCTGACGACAACGTCGATCTCCTCGGCTGTGAACCGCTGGCGTGCGCCTGGCAAATCCGCCGTTATAATAGCAATTCGCTATGGAACAAGCGCTGCTCTTAAAGGGAATGTGAGATGATGCTCTGATTGGTTTATTGCACGTTACGCCCAAACCACACCCATTAGTAATGTAGCTACTTCAGACCAACCCTTTCTAGATTTGCGCCAGGCGCAAAGTCATTTATCCCGCCGTCAAAATAACAACCAAGCTGAAGTCACGCCCACAAAGTTACTTGCGCTTTGCGTTTTGATACTTGCGTTTCAGATCGTCAAAATAGGGGGGAAGGTGTGTTAGCGTCCAGAGGATGTGGAAAGATCGGGGTGTTGGGAGGATGTGTCTGGAGGAAGAGCGATGCATTAGAGCAGTCCTGCCCCAAAACCACAATTCAAATAAAGGTCATCAACCAGTCAACCAAGCACATTCATTTATAGAGCAATAGGCAATGTGCATCGCGTGAGTTTGCTTTGTGTAAATGTTCAGATTGTTTGCAACACAAGAGGGTAAGTCACTCGTGTCTACAGTGTTGCCTTGGCTCAGAACCGGATCCTCCTTCATTTACATTTACATTTATTCATTTGGCAGACGCTTTTATCCAAAGCGACTTCCAAGAGAGAGCTTTTCAAAAGAGCATAGGTCACTGATCATAACAACAAGATAGCCCCGAAACATTGTGAGCAGCCAAAACATGAAGCATACATTGTGAAAAACCAAATAAGTGCCAAAGGGAAGAACCATAAGAGCATGCAGTTAAACAAGTTACAATTAAACAACATGAAACTCAAAAAGTGCAAGAGTGTACAGAACCTGTAGAAAAACAAGCAACAGTAAAATAGTTTACAGCGAGTACAAGAATTTAAAACTGTTACAACTAACCAACAAGAGCCATTGTGATCCTGGAGGAAACTAACATCAGGTCCAGCCAAGCATTCCTAAGTACCATTGTACTCCCGGAGCAAGTGTGTCTTGAGCCTTTTCTTGAAGGTGGAGAGACAGTCAGTGTCCCTGATGGAGGTGGGGAGCTGGTTCCACCATTGGGGGGCCAGACAGGAGAAGAGCTTGTGTTGGGACCAGGCACTGGGGGTTCAGTGGAAACACATAATCTTTTATTATTTTTGGGAGACAAATGCATGTCAATCTAGGTCATTTAATCGTATGAATATTTACTTTGACCAAAATGTACAGACATTGGTACAAAATGCGTTGTTTTCATCAAACTCTCACCTTAGGCAATATTTGGAGAATTTGCAAACTTATTCTAAATATGTAGATTAAATGCCCTCCAGACCGTAATTGAGGGATTGATTGAGTGATTGAATTCATGCATTAAAAACAAGTGGTCTCTCAACAAGGATATAGGCTCTGTCTTTCCACAGCAGGCACTCTATATGACAACATCCGGACGTGTCGCTGATAGGACACCAGGTTCATCACACCATACTGTACACAGTTCCTGTCTGAGACAGTACGCATTCAATTAGTCTGCCAACAGCCCGAGCTGGAGTAGAAAGACTGGCTGCATGACGATGCCTTTCTGGACGGGGATCTCTATGTCGGTGAACTTCCATCTCAGCCTCGTGAATTTAGGTTGTTTTAAATCCCTGCATAGTTAGCGTACTAACATATTTTCACACATCGTATTTTGTACTGTTGGACAACTGATTGATTAGAGGTACCAGCCACTTACTCAACTGTGCAATTATTCCACCCACATGGTGAAGCCGGTCTTCCAGATGAATTGAGTGAGCAAGACACCAAATTCATGTCATTTTGCAAGTGTTCCACCAGTGTCTCAGCTGGCACACTGTTTCTGTCTGTTATCCCTCTCCCTGACCCAAACTCTGACCCCAACACGCACTGAGACCAACCCACACATGTAGTTTAGAACATCTAGTAAATAGCAGCTGGACAGCCCATCTTCAATATGGCTCCGTATTGCCCCATGAAACTGTCACTCACGCTGTCCTTGCTCCCATAGGTGACCTTTATGTAGGGGGCGTGGCCAAGGAGATGTACAAGGATTTGCCCAAGCTCGTTCACTCCCGGGAGGGGTTCCAGGGTTGCCTGGCAACAGTGGACCTCAATGGACGTCTTCCTGACCTGTTAGCGGATGCCATAGCAACCACGGGACAGGTGGAGAGAGGCTGTGAAGGTGAGACTCACACACACACACACACTCACACACACACTCTGTACACACACAGCTAAACCAGGACCTGACCTCATGCCACTGCATAACAGGCATTTTTATTATTTTTTTCTTTTTACTTGTTTGTTTGCCCCCATTTTGCTTCCCCCAGCTAGCCACAGTTTCAGACATACCATTTTCTGTCATTCACTCTCTTTTCCTGACTCTTTCTTTATCTCTCTCTCTCTCCCTCTCTATCTATCTAAATGGATTTCACTGGCATCTGTCTGCTTTTACTAACCATCTAACTTATTTTGCTTGTTTTTTTTTTGTTTGGCTGACAAAAGTTGCATTGATGAAAGCTGACTTGAAAGGTAGATCACTCTGTGTGCGCACGTGTGCGTGTGTGAGTGTGTGTGTGTGTGTGTGTGTTTCCTCCCCCACTGTGTCAGTGCTGTGTGGGTCCCAGGGATCCAGGGTCAGGGCTGACCCAGCGCTGACCTGTTCTCTCCTGGTGGCCGTAGTAACCA
>NC_140373.1:17105000-17150000 GCF_054491055.1 Hypomesus nipponensis
GAAGTACCACATCGTCCGCTTTACCCGCAGCGGAGGCAACGCCACCCTTCAGCTGGACGACCTGCCAGTCATCGAACGCTACCCCTCCGGTAGGCCGCGCCCCCGCACCCACCAACCAGCACTGCCCCCCGGGTCACCCAATCATAACACTGCCTGGGGCAAACCCACGCCCCCTGACTTCATGGTTTAGTCCATTCAAGGCTATTGTACTGTGCACATTAATGCCGATAACAACTTTATTACTTTCCTGTTGGTGATGTTGTTTCTGAAAACGTGTTTTATATTTTACATAAAGATAATGGATGGATGTTTTGATATTTTAATGTTTAAAATAACAAAATGAGCTTTTTGTTGATAACAGTAGCTTTTACTCCTATGAATGGTCATTATGTGTTATGTTAAATAGTGTAAAATGTACCTTATCTATGAAAATATTCAATTCAGGTAGAACTTGTTTTCTTATCATAAAAGACATTAATAACAGTTGGTGCATTGTGACAAACAGCAACTTAAAATCCTTACATATGCTGAGGAAATGTATAACTAAAATGAAAAAAAAAAAAATACCAAAGGAACAGGAATGTATTTGTTTGAACTTAGTCTTTGGTTTTGAAACATTTTATATCTGTTGTTTTACTATATTTTATCGTTAAAGTTGTAATTTAAGATATTTAGTTTTAACGTTTTTCGCTGATATGGGAAGCTAGACAGCTAGCAGGCAAAATGATAAACGCTTAGTTGGTTGAGAGGTGTGTGTGAGGGCTCTTATGTAACCTATGTCTCTAAACCCAGACAGTATATTCTGTGGCAGATTCACCCTGTGCTCTTGCAGATGTTAACCCCTGGAATGTCTCTTTAAATCAAAGCTAATGAACAGAGAGTAAAAGTCTGCTCACTTTCCGACAGTGTCAATAAAGCTGAGAAGGAATCGCTGCACCGAACGCCTTTGATACAGGTCCCAGGTCACAATCAGCTGACAATGGGCAGACAATTACTTTCTTTTCATTGCTGTTCTTGTTGTATCCAGCTCCTGTACCTCGTTTGGATGTGCGTAATTACTGTGTTTTCATCTCTAAATTAAAGGTAACAATGATAACGAGCGCCTGGCCATCGCCAGACAGCGAATCCCCTATCGGCTCGGTCGAGTAGTTGACGATTGGCTACTCGACAAAGGTAAAAACACTGATTAAAATTCATTAAAAGTTTCAGCTTAAAAACGTACAATTCTGAAGCAAGTTGATACCTGTGCACCATCAACTAACGTCTAAAATCCTAAATCCATAACTAAGTTTAAAACTTAGCAGCTATACCTGTAGAGTGTAATACTGAGTTTCTGCAGTGCCTGTGAAAGGTGATAGTAGTTTGATAATATGAGATTAAAGGGACAATGCACAGATAAATCTGAATAAATGAGAAACTAGTGAAAGTACTGATAAAAAATGGGCCCCATTAAGATTCTGTAATAAGTCATTTTCTCCAATGGTAAACTTTAAAGGATTCACCTAAAGAATTATGCCAAAGTAAAGTATTGTAATGCAAAGCACTGTATTATATGTAAATTTGACATTATTTAATAGAGTATGTTTGTTTTGAAACCAAGCAAAAGTTGACCTCTTTAAACTTTCACCAGAACTCCTTAAATAGACTGAGGTCTCTTGAGAAGAGTTGGGACCTGTGCATGTTTCCTGGGCTAATGTATAACTGCATCTGGACTCTGTGTGTGCCTGTGTCTTGCTCTTGTGAAACATGATGACTCACTCTCCAGTCATGTCCATGGCAGCCATCTTTCTTCCTCTTCTGCTCTTCCCCTCCTTCTCCCTCTTTGCTTCCTCACCTCTACCCCCCTCGCTCAGCACACCTCCACCTTGACTCCACCTTGACTTGTCCTTCAAAGCTTCTGTGTCTCATCCTCATCTCAGAGTTTGGGAGATGCTCCGTTGTGTAACACTCAAACGCTCTTTGCTGTGTGACTGCGTACGCTTGTGTGTCTTTGCTTGTGTGCTTGTGTGGGTGTGCGACTGGGTACGTGTGTGTGTGTGTGTGTGTGTGTCCAGGTCGTCAGCTGACCATCTTTAACAGCCAGACCACAGTGCAGGTGGGAGGGGGGGAGCGGAGCGTGGGCATGTTCCAGGGCCAGCTGTCGGGCCTCTACTACAACGGCCTGCGCATCCTCAACATGGCCGCAGAGGGACACCCCCACATCCGCGTGGACGGCAGCGCCCGATTGGTCGGAGACATGCCCTCCTCCTCCATCACCCCGCAGTCGAGCGCCGCCGCCGGCAACCGCTCGGACTCCGCCCCTTCCATCAGTGACATCACAACCACAACAGCAACCAACCGGAAGCAGGGCACGACCCTACAGGTGAGGGGAGGTGGAGAAGGATGACAGGATGGAGAAAAGCACCTGGTCACCAGCAGTATGACCTCACTATCGTCGGGCAGTCTGGGTGGTGGCATACTGATGGTTTATGCTGGAAGGGAAACTGCAGTATTGAACTCATTGGTCTAGTTTGAACTGAAAGGATGCCACATATCCTGCAAAATTACTAGTTCTAATGAGTGTGTTTGTGTGTGTCAGTATGCGTGTGTGTGTGAGAGTGTACTAAGGTGTGAGGGCTGCTCTGAATTTGGTGTTATGAAACACTATGTCTGCCGCACTGTGAAAAATATATATTTTCCAGTGATGGGAGTTGCCATGGAGATAGTGAAACTCTTCTATTCCTTCTCTCTTTCTCTCCGTCTTTCTCTCCGTCTTTCTCTCCGTCTTTCTCTCCGTCTTTCTCTCCGTCTTTCTCTCACTCTCTGTTTCTCTCTATTATCTTTCAGTTTCTCCATCTTTTTTTCTATCTTTCTGTTTCAGTGCTGAATAATTCCTCTGTGTATAACTCACCAGCTGTCTCAGACATAAATAATGGAATGCAGAGCTGTGAGCTAAGCCTCAAGCATCAATAATGGATGTGTGAGTTGGATGGCTGCAGGATTTGAGTGACAGTGTGTTTCTCAGCGTTTTCACACCAATGAAACCTGTGTGAGTGTGTGTGTGGTGTGCATTTGTGTGTCTTCTTTTTCTCTGAAACCTGTATATGTGTGTGTGTTTGTGAGCGTGTGTATGTGTGCATTTATGCGTGTGTGTGTGTGTAGTCCGGAGGCTATCTTCAGTGTTTGCTGCTGTATTTGGTATGCAGAGCAATGCAGAGGAGTCAATAACTTAGGATGGGAATCAGGTCAGACTGACGCTCAATGTGGTGCATCGTGTGTACGTTTTTGTGTCTGTGAGTGTGTGTGTGTGTTGTAAGATAATCTCAACCATCCACTAGGTTACCTAGCAACCAAGCTGTCCTCCAGTGCAAGTGCAAACACAGACTACCCACTCTCTCTCTCACTCACTGACAAACACACGCACACACACACACACAGGTGCATTGTGTCCAGCTCTAAGGATGAGTGTTTGGTTACTGAGTGTTGCATCATAAGAAGGAGCGGAGAAAGCCATCGTTTCACAAACCACAATCTTATTGGTTAAATCACCAAATCGATTAAGTGTCTGTGTTTGTCTCTCTATGTGTGTCTGTGTAGGTGTGTGTGTGTAGGTGTGTGTGTGTGTGTGTGTGTGTGTGTGTAGGTGTGTGTCTGCCTTCACTCTGGCCATAAATGGGCCAAGCAAAGCAAGTTTACCCTTGGGAGTCGTTCTGTGCCTCTATATTGGTGTGTGTGTGTGCGTGTGTGTGTGTGTGCGAGCTTGTGTTATAAATGTTTCCCCCTGCAGTCTTGAGGTTGGAGAGATTTTTTTATGAAGTCTAAGTTATGAATAATACATTATAGCCCAGAGAGGGTGTGTGTGTTTGTGTGTGCACAAACAAGATGTTGTGTTTTGCGATTTCTAATTTTTGATGCTAGATGAGTGAATGTGTGTTTGCTACTGAGTGTGTGAGTTTGATGATTATACAAGCTAAGGTAGAATGTTCTCACTCACCAAGTGATTGGATGTGTTCATCTGGTGAGCCACACAGATCTACACGCTGTCTTTAACATCCCTCTCTCTCTCTCGCTCTCTCTCTCTCTCTCTCTCTCTCTCTCTCTCTCTCTCTCTCTCTCTCTCTCTCTCTCTCTCTCTCTCTCTCTCTCCCTTCATCCTCTTATCTGTCTTCCCCTCCTTCTCTTCTTGTTCTTCCCCTCTTCTCTCAAGCCTCTCTCTGCCTCATTACCTTGACCGTCTATCACTCCCTCCCTTCCTCTCTTCCTCTCTCCCTCCCGCCCTCTTTCTCTCTCTCTCTCTCTCTCTCTCTTTCCCTCTCTTTCCCTCCCACCCTCTCTCTCTCTTTCCCTCCCGCCCTCTCTCTCTCTTTCCCTCCCGCCCTCTCTCTCTGTGAGTTGCAGTGATAGGCTGTGCCGTCAGGTTTGTGTGTGTGTGTGTGTGTGTGTGTGCGTATCAGAGCATCTGCAGAGTGGCTCTTCACTCATCGAGATCCTCGTCTCTGCACGCTAGCTCAGCCAGCTACAGACCGAGAGCGAGCGAGAGAGAGAACGAGAGCCTGTGTGTGTGTGTGTATGTGTGTATGTGAAGCATAGGCAGAAACAGACGAGCAGAGCATGAGTAGACTTGGGTAGGGAGGGAGAGAGAGATTCAGTGTGTGTCTGCATCTCCAGGACGGCCGGCAGTGTTTTCAGAGTGTGTGTGTGTCGAGGTGTGTGCCCCTATGTGTGAACTAGGCAGTCAGGGAGCCATGGATGCACGATGGCATTGTTCAGCTGCTCAGGTAGACATCTTTTTGATCTTTTATCATGCAGCCCTACCTCTCTGTATCTCTCTCTCTGTCTGTATCTCTGTCTGTCTGTCTCTCTCTCTCTCTCTCTGTCTTCTCATCTCTTTCTCAACCATAATATCCCTCTGTCTTTCTCTCTGTCTTGCTTTGTCTCTCCTTTTCTTTCTCTGGAGCTCTCAGTCCTGTGTGTCTGTATCTCTCTGTGTGATGCAGAGCTGCAGACTTTGTTGCCAGACAAAGACAAGCGAGGGATGGAGGGATGGAGTGACACGGGGGGGGGGGGGGGGGGGGGGGGGGAGGGGTTGTAGTAGGCGGGAAGCAAATCTGCATGCGTCTCCCTGAATGTAGGACTCATCGACAGCTTTCCTTTGATTGTAATGTCTAGCTGTGATTGACCTGCGGTGTGTTTCCACAGTCCGTGGTTGCGTTTGGAGCGCCGGGCAGCTGTAGAGAGGCACAAGCATGTTGACACCCCAAGTCAGCTGACAGGATGATGTCACAAACACCCGCTCATTTGGTCACATGTAGAATGGGGGGGAGGGTCTTCCATGATCAGCCGCGTACGAAAAGCAGCACGTGGATGTGTGTGTCGAGGCCTCATCCTCACCACTGCTCGTGTCTGTTTTCATCAGCCAGACTAGCCAGACTAACTGTATACCCAACCCGGGGCGGCAGAAGTAGGGATGAGATTAACAACCAGAGTGGCTTCTGACAGGGTGACTGTGTGATGTTGGCAAGAGGGGTAGAGAGGGATAAGATGATCAGTGATCAACTGGACCAGACCAAGACCACGCTGTCCAACAGGCCGGTCTATTGTCAGCTCAGAACTTCTGATTCTGGGAAGGAGAGAGAGAAAGAGGGATAGAAAGAGAGACCTAGGGAGAGAGAGAGAGAGAGAGAGAGAGACCTTGGAAGAGAGAGAGAAAGAGGGATGGAAAGAGAGACCTTGGAAGAGAGAGAGAAAGAGGGATAGAAAGAGAGAGCTAAGAAGAGAGAGAGAAGCAGGGATGGAAAGAGGGACAAATAGAAAGATGGGTTGATGAAAGAACCTTTTATGAGGCTGCTATCGAGTTTCTGTCCTAGTCCAGTTCTGGTGGTGGTTCGATTCGGGTGCTGTGTGTGTGAGCAGTGTTTTAGTGTCTCTTTATGGTGTGGGTTAGTTCTGACTACTGCACTGCATCACGCTGCCATGTTGATCGGCGCTGGCGCACAGTCAGGCTGGAACACACACTCATGTTTCAGTGATAATGAGTGTTGAGGCGGCGAGGTCTAACTCCGCCTCATGAATATGCGAGCCGCTATTACCGCTGTGTTAACTTAAGCCTCAGCCCTTTGAAGTCTCTCTGGTTTTTTACATCCCCGGCGTTCTCTTTCTCTTTCTTTTGTTCATTCTCTCCCACTCCACCTCTCTCGGTCTTTCTACCTCTCTTTTTTCTTGTACCCTCCTTTCTCCCTCTCTCTCTGTCTCTCTCTCTCTCTCTCACTCTCTCTCTCTTTCTCTCTCTCTCTCTCTCTCTCTCTCTCTCTCTCTCTCTCTCTCTCTCTCTCTCTCTCTCTCTCTCTCTCTCTCTCTCTCTCAGGCAGGAATGGTAAATCGATGCTCAGGTCCCTCAGAGACGAACACTCTGTACTTCGTCATTTTTAACGGCCTGAACTTAAGAGTTTCCATGGCAACAGAAGCAGGACTGGAGAGCAGAGAGAGAGAGGATGGAACTGCCATAGAGAGGGGGAAGGGGGGAGTAGGGGGATAAGGAGACATGGAGGAGGTGAAGAGGGAAGGATTACTGACATTAAGCCACTCAGCTGGAGAGGGGTTACACAAGAGGCTGCTAGCTACAGAATACAGAATAACCACACAGAGACCCTGACCAGACCAGGAGTCCATTACAACTTCAACGGTCTCATGGAATCCATGGAACACCATCAGCGTGTGGTAGAGCATTCTGGTGTTAGCAGGAAACGCAGAGACAGATAGTGTGACCAGAACAACAGAGGGAGGGGGAGGAGGAAGGAGGGGAACAAGAGAAGGAGGAGAAGAGGTGGAGAAAGATGAGCACGGCAGTTGGATCACAGTTGGGAGCCTTTTTCCTCCTCCTCTCTCTCTCTCTCTCTCTCTCTCTCTCTCTCTCTCTCTCTCTCTCTCTCTCTCTCTGTCTCTCTCTCTCTGTCTCTCTCTCTGTCTATCTCTCTCTATCTCTCTCTATCTCTCTCTCTCTTGTCTTCTCCATGGTTTGGCACGAGTCCAGTCCCTGTGTGGAGTGGCAGAGAAGCGGTGTGTGAGAACAGGGATGGAGGGAGTGTGTTACAGGACAGGAAGTGTGTGTTCACGCGTGTAGAGGAATCTGTCTTTGATCTGATGCTGTGGGAAACATGCCATACTACTAAATGCTGTAAGGACACACTGCCAGATCAGACGGTGTGTGTGTGTGTGTGTGTGTGAGTGTGTGTTCGATTGGTGACCCCTCTCCATGTTCCTCTGCAGTCGACAGATGACCTGCTGGTGGCATCAGCGGAGTGTCCCAGCGATGACGAGGACATCGACCTCTGTGACCCCAGCTCAGGTTGGTACTCTCCTCCTCACTCCTCTCCTCCCCTTTCTTTCTTTCTTTTATTTCTTTCTCTCTGTGTCTCCGTCTCTCTCTCTGTCTCTCTGTCTCTCTCTTTCTCTCTCTGTATATCACTCTCTGTGTATCTCTCTCTGTGTATCTCTCTCTGTCTCTGTGTCTCTCTCTCTCTGTGTCTCTGTCTCACTCTCTTTCTCTCTCACTCTCTCTCCGTATCTCTCTCTCTCACTCTCTCTCTCCGTATCTCTCTCTCTCACTCTCTCTCTCTGTATCTCTCTCTGTGTCTCTCTGTCTCTCTCTCTGTCTCTCTCTCTCTCTGTCTCTCTGTCTGTCTGTCTCTCTCTCTCTCTCTCTCTCTCTCTCTCTCTCTCTCTCTCTCTCTCTCTCTGTCTCTCTCTTACTCTTTGTCTCTCTCTGCCTCTCTGTGTGTCTCTCTCTGTCTCTGTCTCTCTATCTCTCTGTCTCTCTGTGTCTTTCTCTCTCTGTCTATCTCTCTCTTTCTCTTTGTCTCTCCCTGTCTCTCTGTGTCTCTCTCTCTCTGTGTCTCTCTCTCTCTCTCTGTCTCTCTCTCTCTCTCTCTGTCTCTCTCTCTCTCTGTCTCTCTGTCTGTCTGTCTCTCTCTCTCTCTCTCTCTCTCTCTCTCTCTCTCTCTCTCTCTCTGTCTCTCTCTTACTCTTTGTCTCTCTCTGTCTCTCTGTGTGTCTCTCTCTGTCTCTGTCTCTCTATCTCTCTGTCTCTCTGTGTCTTTCTCTCTCTGTCTCTCTGTCTCTCTCTCTCTGTCTCTCTCTCTCTGTCTCTCTCTCACTCTCTGTCTAACTCTCCCCCCAGCTCGCCCGCCTCTCCCGGAGGTGAAGCCCTTCCCGGGGACGTCTGACGTGGTGCGTGAGAGCAGCAGCACCACAGGCATGGTGGTGGGCATCGTGGCAGCGGCCGCCCTCTGCATCCTCATCCTGCTCTACGCCATGTACAAGTACCGCAACCGCGACGAGGGCTCCTACCACGTGGACGAGAGCCGCAACTACATCAGCAACTCTGCCACGCAGCCCAACGGCAGCGCCAAGGACAAGCCTCTGGGCATCGCCAAGATCTCCAAGAACAAGAAGAACAAGGACAAGGAGTACTACGTCTGAGATGGCGCTCACACGCACACACACACACACACACACACACGTGCGCTCAAACACTTCTATATTATGTGCTATATATACAAACATAGACATATATATTCAGATGCTCGACAAGGTACACGTTCTAATGTTTTGACGGTTTGACTCTGGCAGTACACAAGCACACAGACTCAAGCACAAACACGCATACATACATGCCACTCAAGCACAAACGGACTTACACACATGGCATTTGAGCAGAACCACACATGCAGAGACAGGCCACAGGGCAGGGACCCGAGTTGTACAGTATTAACTCATGAACAGAGTCTCTGTGAGAGACACACACGCACGCACACGAGACCCAGTCACCCACAAGCTGGATCCCAGACAACCCAGTCACACAAGACTTGCAGACCAGGACACTAGCACAGGAACAAACCCCTCCTTCTCTGAACTCGGAGAGATTGAGGAGGACTTAAACTGATGCAAGCTGCAGTGTACTGTGGGAAGAACTGACCGTGGGTTTGAACTGCAAACTCACTCCCAGCCAAAGGGATGAATCTTCCGCCTCTCTCTCACCCCCCCCCAAATGGGGCTTCTTGTATAGGGACCCGACAGGGTTACAGGACAAGAAGTCAGGGTGGACATGGTTGATGACTGAATGGAACAGTTGGCAGAGGTCTGGAGTGCTTCGTGTTGGACGTGTTGCTTGTGGTGCCTGGACATTCTGGGCACCATGAAGACCGACTGGATGGAGACCAGAGACACTTCCACCAGGAGAGGAACAGAGAGATCAGAAGCTACCTACAGACACCAGCCACACCAAGGCTGCTGTGTCACACAAACACACACACACACACATACACACCACAGATACATAAACAAGTGTACACACAGACATTGAACACGGAGCCCCTTCCAATCTTAATAGCTGACATCTTGAAAGACGGCAAATACGAAACACAGTGCTGAGGATGACGGTGGTGATGAGCAACAGATAGGAAGGGAAAAGACATGGCGGTGATGACGGGGATGTTGTTGAAGGTGAACATGAGAAACCTTTGGGCCGTTGGGACAGTTTGGGGCGGGGTGGGGGTGGGAGGGACTACTTGCACGTGAATTATCTTACTCCATGTGATTTCTACAGAGTTGAAGCTTCAGGAGTTATGCCCCACACCGCGCCCCCACGCCGCACTGCCCCTCCCCCGGCCTCTGGCTGCAGGACGCAGTCGACACACCTGCTCAGCGTTCAGAACACAGCCCATCCTCCTTTCACCACCCCGAGGAAGGCGCATGACTCTGTCTCTCTGAGCTGTGTGCGTGCGCGCGTGTGTGTGTGTGCGTGTGTGTGTGTGTGTGTGTGTGTGTGTGTGTGTGTGTGTGTGAGAGGGGAGGTGGTGTGTGTGTGAGAAGGGAGGTGGTGTGTGTGTGCAAGGGTGCGGTAAGGTGTGTGTGAGGGGGGAGGTGGTGTGTGTGTGTGGGCTGGAGGTTTTGTGTGTGAGAGGGGAGGTGGTGTGTGTGTGCAGGGGTGTGGTGAGGTGTGTAACCCCGGTATATTGACTGGATGTAAGTTCCTGCCACAGGCCCAGCCCTGTTTTTGTAGCCTGTCCTATAGACCACGCCCACTATACCCGCTCTAATGACTTTTTCTAGCAAAGAAAATGACAAAAAATAATCAAAAAACCAGAAAAACTAAATGTTATCATGTGTTGCGATAGAGATAGAAACCCTTCATGATGCCATTGGCCACGAGAACACTGAGTTGCTTTCTTCCATTGGCTCTCCCTCTCGCTGAATTCTGTCTTGGACACTATTGGTTGACTGAAGGTTTCATGTGACCAATCCCTGACGTGATGCGGGTGAGGGGCAGGCTGTTGCCCAGAGTGGCAGGTCTCTGGACCAGTAACAGCTCCCTGGCTCACCCAGCTTCCTCTGACCGGTATTGCCAGCCAATCACATGCATGGGAATCAACTGGAGGCATCAAGAGAGAAGAAAAACATTTATTGAATCAAAAAATATGGAACTGAGCTGATATTCCCCCTTTCCTACACATCCCCCCCCCCTCTCTCTCTCTCTCTCTCTCTCTCTCTCTCTCTCTGTCTCTCTCTCTCTCTATCTCTCTCAACCTCTTCTCCATTGGTTCTTTTCTTCTGTTCCCATTGTTTTCTATCTATGTCCTCATCTGTGGTTCTCTCTCTCTCCACCCTTCTCTCTCTCCAGCCCTTTCTGTTTCCTGTCTCCTTTTGTGTTGCTCTGAAGTCAAGGAGGTCTGGAAAACATTGGGACTCGTCATGTAGGTGGTCATTTACTGTTTTTATTTTCTATATGTACAATTTTTCTACAGTATTTTACTTTTATTTTTATTGTTACACTTCTTTGATGAACATAAAGTGGAAATTTATTATGAAAAATAGTTTTGAAGATCTAATGAGTAAATAAAATATTACCCAAGTGAAATAACCTTGAGAGAGTTGTTTGTCTCTCTCTCTCTCCCTCTCTCTCTCTCTCTCTCTTTCTCTCTCTCTCCCTCTCTCTCTCTCCCTCTCTCTCTCTGTAATGTTGGTACCAATGCACACGATACAGGAGTATTCATACATAGCACACGTTCCCCCTGACACAGGTGAAGCGGGCTCACACACACACACCCCTACTGATGACATGTTCACATGGCCACACGGGAAACATGTTTTTGTAATGTCACAGTTGCACATTCAAATGAATTGTTGTGCAACAGTTTTAGAAAGACAAGTTTGAAGCTTTGAGAAGGTGGGGATGTGAGCAAAGGAATGCATTTTAAGTAAATCCACAAGGCTTTTCAGTATATCCACGAGGAATTTCAGCATATCAGGAATGCATTTCAGTATATCTGGAAAACCGTTCAAAGAGGATGGATGGAATGGAAAATGGAAACCCCCTGGTATGTCCCCCTCACCCCACCCTATCTGTCCCCAGCAAACACTGTTACTGCTGCCGTAGAACAAACAAGGAATGTGCTTACTGTTCCTTGCTGAACAGACAACCTTTATAAATCTGCCCTCTTTGTTGTCCTTGATCACACACAAAATCACAGTTACGCACGCACACACAGGTCCAGATGGAACACCTATATTTAGCCCTCTAAGTTTTTCATATACAGTTAATTAGAAACAAGATGCCAGCTCCCACTTTGAATCGGAAAGTGTAAACATACACGATGATAATCTCTGTCTTCCTCCTGAGTCTTGTGAAAAACACAGTTCCAGAGTCTTATCTCCTCCCCTCCACCATGCTCTGCTCCATCTCTCCAGACACCTGTGCTGGTTTGGCCTTTTAGGGCACATGTGCTTGCCTGTGTGTGTGTGTTTGTCTGTGTCTGTGTGTGTGTGTGTGTGTGGTTAGCACTGTGGGAGAGTGTGTGAGGTCCTATTTAGAACTCAAGGCTGTTCTTCTGTTCCAGCCAAAGAATAAATCACTGCAGCCTCCTCCTTACAGAGTTCCCACAGTACACACACACACACACATACACACACACAAGGTACACTCACTCACACACCCACACATTCACGCACACCCACGCGCACACACACTTTGACTCAAACTTTCACACACACACACACACCCCCACACATACACACTCGCAAACACTCACACACGCACACACACGCACACTCAGGCACACTCAGACACACACCACATAGTACACATCAACACACACACGGATAGATTCAAAGTTTTGTAAAAGTGTGCATGTGCAGATTTGTGTTATTGTGACTTGTTTCTGTTGAGGGTAGTATTAGGGAACATAATGTCCCTACTATGCTGAAATATCATTCAGACAGAAACATGAGAACAAGACTAAACACCCAACGTAGGCTTGAGCAGGCTGTTATCAGGACACCAGCTCTCTCACAATTCACCAGCAGCAGGTCACTGTTACAGGACTACATTTCCCCTAACCCTCACACAACCTCACTTATAAAGGACTACATTTCCCGTAACCCTCACACAACCTCACTGGTGAAGGACTACATTTTCCCCGGCCCTCACACAACTTCACTTGTAAAGGATTACATTCCCGTAACCCTCACACAACCGCACTGGTGAAGGACTACATTTCCCCTAACCCTCACACAACCTCACTGGGGAAGGACTACATTTCCCCTAACCCTCACACGACCTCACTGGTGAAGGACTACATTTACTCTAATCCACACAACTTAGGTGCAGGTGCAAAGGGAAGATGGTGAAAGGGCGAGGGAAGCTGTTCACTCAGGAAATGAGGGGGCTGTGCAGGAGTGAGAAGGACTGAAGGAGACAACCTGTTTACCAGATCCTTCCACCAAGGTGTGGCCTGCTGATTACATTCACACACACACACACACACGATGCCACATAGACACCCAGCAAGGACCTCTCTTCCAAACTCTCATAGCTCCACACACTCCCACAAGCATTCAACACTACAGGAAGAAACTCTAGCTTCTTTTTATCTCTCACACACACACACACACACACACCCTGAAACCAGCGGAGAGAGGGAGGGAGGGAGAGAGATAGAGAGAGAGAGAGAGAGAGAGAGAGGGGGGGGGAGCGAGAGAGGGGGGAGGTAGAGAGAGAGGGAGAGAGAGAGAGAGAGAGAGAGAGAGAGAGAGAGAGAGAGAGAGAGAGAGAGAGAGAGAGAGAGAGAAGGATGGACAGAAGAGAGGACACGTTTATGGGAAAAGAAAAGTGAGAACTGAGAGACAAGGGAGACAAGAGGAGCAGAGGAGGACGAGGTGGAGAGAAGCAGTCCAGAGGTCGCTAAGAGACAAGGGAGACAAGAGGAGCAGAGGAGGACGAGGTGGAGAGTAGCAGTCCAGAGGTCGCTGACGACGTTGGGAGAACTCAGAGAAGAAGACCGAGGGGGAAGGATGACACCAGCGCTTGTGCTGTTGCTGGGGCTGGTGAGAGCTCTGGCTGTGGTGGAGCTCAGCTCGGCCGGGCCGTGCTCCTTCAGCAGGGACTGTACCGTGCTGTGCGTCGGGGGCAAAGTAACACAGCTGCCTTCAGCCCTCCCCAGAAACACCAGCCACCTGTAAGTACAGCCGCACACACTCCGTCACTGCAAAGCTGGAGGCAGGTTTGAGCGGATGTGTGGACTTCAGGGACATTGTGTGTGTGTTTGTGTATGTGTTGGGGTGCTGGTGATTGTGTTGTTGGGTTGTTGCCATGACATCATGGCTGTTGATCACCACTGTGATGGTCGTGTGACATGGACAGAGTGGCTCACCCTTGTTGGGTTGTTTTAGATGGAGTAACATTGTTTCAGGAATCTCAAGGCTGTGACCACAGATGACCAGAAGTCAGCTTGTTTGTGTGCGTGCTGGTGTTGGTCTGAGTGGCCGTGTGTGCCTGCGTGTCTGTGAGCAGGTCTGCGAGTCATGGCAAATACAGACTTAATGATTTGGAGATGTAAAGAGCAATTCTTGTAGCATAATAGTAGGCTACATTGTGTACCCACACACACACACGAAGCAGCACCATTCCCAGGCAATATGGTGAACTCCCAGAAGAGTATGTGTTCTGATGTTAGAGGTCAAGGCTGTGGGACAGTGAGGGACAGCTACTACACATCCAAATACTGGACACTGGGCAGCTCCGGAACATTCCCAGTCAAGCCCAAAGTCCATCTTAACCTCTGGTCAGCGGCCAAGTTCTAATCAGCTTGTTGATCTTTATTTATTTTAGTCATTTTTTTTATGCTGATGCATGACGTGGTGGCTTGTGTTTTCGCAGGGTACTAAAGCAAACCAACATGAGAGAACTTCTTCAAGGTGCCTTCAGAGGTTTGAATGAGCTTAGCAAAGTGTAAGTGTGTGTGTGTTTGCTTGTGGTCTTGTTAAACTACCCTTGCAGGGATGAGAAATGCCCACAAGGATAGTAAACTGAGAAAACTTGACCTTTGGGGAACTTTTCCTGGGCCCTATAACTTCCAGTGCTTTCTATGGGGTTTTAGGGTTATGGTTATGATATGTGTTAGGGGTCGAATTACATTAAGGGTTAAGGTTAGGGTCAGGGCTCGAGGTTAGGGGTTAGGGGTTGGAGGTGGGGGATGACACTATTTTGAATGGTAATGACTTGTCGGTCCTCACCAGAATAGTTTAAAAAGCTTCTGTGTGTATGTGGAATGTGTCCATTGTATTGTGTCTCATATTGTGTTTAGTCTGTTGTCTGGAACATGATGAGTGGGAGAGATCCAAACATGGAGGATATGAATCAGAGAGAGGGAGGGAGGTGGAGGACAACAGAAGGAAGGAGGAGTGGATATCTGGGTGCTAAGAATAGAATTGCCTGGTCTCTATGTCTTTAGCTCTCATCCTCTGCTCTTTCCTCTCTCTCTGTCTCTCTCTCTCTCTCTCTCTCTCTCTCTCTCTCTCTCTCTCTCTCTCTCTCTCTCTCTCTCTCTCTCTCTCTCTCTCATCCCCAACACTTAGTTGGATGGTAGAGAACGTTGTGTTGAAGAAAATAGGGGCTTCTGCCTTTGCTGACCTCCCAAAGCTGACAGAGATGTAAGTATGACTCCTTCTACATCAGATCGTTCCCTCAACATCCACACAGCCATCACTTTAGTCTCTCAGCAGAGTTTTCAGTGTCTGTGTGTGTTTGCGTGCATGTGTGCATGTCCTTGTCTCATCCAGAATCATAACCAAGTCAAAAGACCTGGCAGTCATCTCTAAGAAGGCCTTCAAGGGACTGCCTAAGCTACAATACCTGTGAGTGTTTCAGTGTGTTCAGTGTGTTACCTGTAAGTGGAGTGTTTCAGTGTGTCAGTATACCTGTGAGTGTTTCAGTGTGTCAGTATACCTGTAAGTAGAGTGTTTCAGTGTGTCAGTATACCTGTGAGTGTTTCAGTGTGTCAGTATACCTGTGAGTGTTTCAGTGTGTCAGTATACCTGTGAGTGTTTCAGTGTGTCAGTATACCTGTGAGTGGAGTGTTTCAGTGTGTCAGTATACCTGTAAGTGGAGTGTTTCAGTGTGTCAGTATACCTGTGAGTGTTTCAGTGTGTCAGTATACCTGTGAGTGTTTCAGTGTGTCAGTATACCTGTGAGTGGAGTGTTTCAGTGTGTCAGTATACCTGTGAGTGAAGTGTTTCAGTGTGTCAGTATACCTGTGAGTGGAGTGTTTCAGTGTGTCAGTATACCTGTGAGTGAAGTGTTTCAGTGTGTCAGTATACCTGTGAGTGTTTCAGTGTGTCAGTTACCTGTGAGTGGAGTGTTTCAGTGTGTCAGTATACCTGTGAGTGTTTCAGTGTGTCAGTGTACCTGTGAGTGAAGTGTTTCAGTGTGTCAGTGTACCTGTGAGTGGAGTGCCTAAAATCTCAAGTTTACCTTTGGAGCAGGGAGACATCTAAAACATGCAGGGCAGTGGGTCCCCGAGGACCCAGGTTTACTTCTAACTCCATCATCCGTTTTTTTCAGGGAAATCTCCAACACTGGGCTGACTGTTATTCCAGACTTCAGCCAGATCTTCTCTTCAGCTCCTCGCTTCGTTCTGTGAGTCCCAGTTTCCTGGTTCTGTTGGCAGGACGTGTGACAGCAAGCTGGTCTCACATCCAAGCTAACAACACATCTCTAATATCAAGGGCTTAACCTTAAAGCACAAACTCAATCGGAACGTATACAGCCTCTCACACCAGTACAGGTCTGCACACGCTCTTATTCACTCCCAAATCGTCCCAGACACTGTGTGATATGCCGTGTGTGTTACTCAGTGACTTGCAGGACAACATACACATACACAGGATCCCCAGGAATGCCTTCAGAGGCCTCTGCACCGACAGCATAGAGGAAGTGTGAGTGATCCTGCACGTGTCCCACACAATTAACAACTTTGTAGACACTTTTATCTGTTGCTAGATCCACACTCGTGGAGGGGTGGTGGTGGAGGTGGAGGGGTGGAGGTGAAGGTGGTGGTGAAGGGGTGGAGGGGTGGAGGGGTGGAGGGGTGGAGGGGTGGAGGGGTGGAGGTGAATGTGGAGGGGTGGAGGTGGTGGTGAAGGTGAAGGGGTGGAGGGGTGGAGGGGTGGAGGGGTGGAGGGGTGGAGGGGTGGAGGTGAATGTGGAGGGGTGGAGGTGGTGGTGAAGGTGGAGGGGTGGAGGTGGGGGTGGAGCAGTGATGTTGCTGCTGTGTCTCTTCCCTCCATAACAGGCGTCTGGCCAGGAATGGACTGCGGGAGGTGGAGAGTCACGCATTCAACGGCACCAGGGTGGACAAACTGTGAGTCACAGACACCGCATAGTTTTAAGGGGTCACAGGTTTGATTCCTTCTCTGTTACCACTGAACACTCTCTCTCTCTCCCTCTCTCTCCCTCTCTCTCCCTCTCACTCCCTCTCTCTCTCTCTCTCTCTCAGTTCTCTCATGGGGAACCCACAGCTCTCTCATATCCATGGCAACGCCTTCACAGGAGCGGTGGGGCCGGTGTCTCTGTAAGCATGACGATCCTGACCATGTGACTCTGTCGTCACCCCCCGTCACGCTGCCCACAAACTCATGGAGGACAGACACACATACAGCAGTTTAGTCACAGGGCAACACCATGACATAGGAAGAACAATACAACAATTCCAGTCCACCATCAGTTTGATTCCAGCCGGGGTGATTTCCTGCTTGTCTTCTTTTTCTCTCTCCCTGCTTGTCCTGTCTATCTCCAAGTGTCCCCATTCAACAAAGCAGTAAAATGCCAAAAGCATATCTTTAGAAAAATGTTGGAGATGGAGACTGGAAATTGTGGACAATTCATTAATCCTGTGTGTGTGTATGTGTGTGTGTGTGTGTCTCTGTGTGCATGTGTATGTGTGTGTGTGTGTGTGTGTGTGTGCGTGTGCGTGTGTGTGTCAAAGCCTCATCTCCCACACAGCAGTGAGCTCCCTCCCTGAGTCCCTCCTGTGGGGCATCCAGGTGCTGTCAGCTGAGTCTGTGTTCACCCTGAAGGAGCTCCCCTCCCCTGAGCACTTCCCCCTGCTGTGGGAGGCCAGCCTCACCTACCCCTCCCACTGCTGTGCCTTCAAAAACATGCCCAGGAACAGGTGACCCCCTCTCCTGCACGCGCTCACTTCCCACGCCCACACAACACCGGCTGGTGTGCTCACGTGTGTGTGTGTGTGCGTGTGTGTGTGTGGCAGGTCCCGTATGAACCCCCTGTGTCAGAACCTCATGATCAAGGAGGAGCCCCACTTCCACGGAGCCTTCTGCCGCAACGCAACAGAAGTGCTCTGTAGCCCCGCCCCTGACGACTTCAGCCCCTGTGAGGACATCATGGAGGGGACGGCGCTCCAGGTCCTCATCTGGCTCGTCTCCACGCTCACACTGCTCGGCAACGCAGCTGTGCTGCTCGTGTTGCTAGGTAGGGGTCACTGTGCGATTGTCTTGTACAACGGGATGTGACCTGGGTCGCATCTGACAGGATGATCCAGATCGTGTTTGTGATTGGTCAACTCCGTCCGTGCCCTCTGCCCTGATAGGCAGCCGGACAAAGTTGACCGTTCCTCGTTTCCTGATGTGCCACCTGTCATTCGCTGACCTCTGCATGGGAGTGTACCTGATCGTCATAGCAACGGTGGACCTCCGTACGCGCGGGAAGTACTACAACCACGCCATCGACTGGCAGACCGGCTTTGGCTGCAGCGCTGCAGGCTTCTTCACGGTGTGTGTGTGTGTGCTTACTAAGTCAACATTCTCTCCTTGTGGCATCTCAGTACAAACTGTACGTTACACTGTGTGTGTGTGTGTGTGTGTGTGTGTGTGTGTGTGTGTGTGCAGGTGTTTTCCAGTGAGCTATCTGTGTTCACGTTAACCGCCATCACCCTCGAGCGCTGGCACACCATCACATACGCCTTGCGGTTGGACCGCAAGCTCCGCCTCCAACACGCGTGTGTTGTCATGGCGGTGGGGTGGGTGTTCTCCTCGGTGGCTGCGGTGATGCCCGCGTTGGGAATTAGCAGCTACAGCAAGGTGGGGTCATCACTCCTCACATCATCACTCCTCACATCATCACTCCTGACATCATCACTCCTCACATCATCACTCCTGACATCATCACTCCTCCCATCATCACTCCTCACATCATCACTCCTCACATCATCACTCCTGACATCATCACTCCTCCCATCATCACTCCTGACATCATCACTCCTGACATCATCACTCCTGACATCATCACTCCTGACATCATCACTCCTGACATCATCACTCCTCACATCATCACTCCTGACATCATCACTCCTCCCATCATCACTCCTCACATCATCACTCCTCACATCATCACTCCTCACATCATCACTCCTCACATCATCACTCCTGACATCATCACTCCTCACATAATCTCTCCTCACATAATCTCTCCTCACATAATCTCTCCTGACATCATCACTCCTCCCATCATCACTCCTGACATCATCACTGTGTTCCAGGTGAGTATTAGTACTGTGTGTTTGTGTGTTCCAGGTGAGCATTAATACTGTGTGTTTGTGTGTTCCAGGTGAGCATTAGTACTGTGTGTTTGTGTGTTCCAGGTGAGCATTAGTACTGTGTGTTTGTGTGTTCCAGGTGAGCATTAGTACTGTGTGTTTGTGTGTTCCAGGTGAGCATTAGTACTGTGTGTTTGTGTGTTCAAGGTGAGCATTAGTACTGTGTGTTTGTGTGTTCCATTGTGAGCATTAGTACTGTGTGTTTGTGTGTTCCATGTGAGCATTAGTACTGTCTGTTTGTGTGTTCCAGGTGAGCATTAGTACTGTGTTTGTGTGTTCCAGGTGAGTATCTGCCTTCCTATGGATGTAGAGACAGCCCAGTCACAGGTGTACGTGGTGTTCCTCCTCCTGCTCAATGTGCTGGCCTTCCTTTGCGTGTGTCTCTGCTATCTGGGGATCTACCTGACCGTGCACAACTCCTCCTCCACCCCGGCCCGCAGCGACGCCCGGGTGGCCAAGCGCATGGCCGTGCTGGTCTTCACAGACTTCCTCTGCATGGCGCCCATCTCCTTCTTCGCCATCTCGGCTGCCCTCAAGCTGCCTCTCATCACCGTCTCCCACTCCAAGCTCTTGCTGGTCCTCTTTTACCCAATCAACTCCTGCGCCAACCCCTTCCTGTACGCCTTTTGCACGCGCAACTTCCGACAGGACTTCTTTCTGCTGGCGGCGCGCTTCGGTCTGTGTACGACCCGAGCGCAGATCTACCGGACGGAAAGTTCCTCCATCCAGCAACCAGCCTGGATTCCCTCGTCGAGAACCAGCCAAGGAACACTCTATTCGCTGGTCACGATTAGCCATGGCCACTAAACGGTCCCTCGTCTGCCTTCCAAAGCAGGCCATTCTGTTGGTCTCAAGCTATGTGACATGGAAAAAAAATGTTGATGAGGTCACTGCACAAGAATAGAAAGAACCTAAGCTTTGATGGCCCTGATGCTTTTCAACCGTTGTGTTTTATATTTTTAGTTTGATTTTATGATGCAGATATTATTTTTTCACGATTGCTAGAACACATTTCTTGAAACAGTCAACCATGTTCTCAAAACTGTAAACACAAAACCAGATATTCAAACTCCATTTCCAAAACCTCCGACTCTTCTGGCAAAATCAAACACTCGCTCCTAAACCACGTAACCTGTGCTCAAAATCAAACTATGCTTTCAGATCATAAACACAACCAATCAATATATAAACACCATGGAGCAATCATTAGACACAACACAAAAAAATGGAGAACACAGAATCCAAACCATGTAGTTACATGTAAAGAAGAATTTGTTCACACAGTAAATTCATCTACTGTAGCAATAAAGAAAATTGATTTTGGATTTTGAAACACTGGATTTTGGTGTTTCAACACCCTTTGACACTTTCCTGATGTATGACAATGTTTAGCCTGTGTTCTGCACCTCTGTTTCACCAACCGTCTCTGGAGGAGTGGATCCCTCACTGAATTGCTCATCCCAAGGTTTCTTTTTTTTTTCCTCCTCAAGTAAGTGTTTCCTTGTCTTCCTTGAAGCTTGAGGTTTGCTGAGGGGCAATTCTATGGACATATGTGAAGCCCTCTGTGACGTTACTTGTAAGGGCTATACAAATACTGTCCATTTGATTTGATTTGAAAATATTACAGTAACCATCCTAACTTACTGTAGTACTGTCAACAAAGAGAAACCCCTCTGGTGTGCTGGATCCAGCCTTGAAAACACTCCACACCCATGTCACCACAGGCCAATTCCATTGCCTGTAGGAAATGTACCCTGGTATATGGGTTTTAGTCATACAACTTCCACCGCCACACAGAGAAAAACTCTTCAATTGGATTGAGAAAAGGGCTGTATGGTGGAAGGCAAACATTTACAGTAAAAAATGCTGGTTGATGTTGAACTATTCTTGTATTTGGACACCACAGTGAAAACTGACATTGTCCCAAACCAGCATTAGAAACAAGTGTGGACAATTTAGATTTGAGTCATTGTGTTTTACAGATGACAACTGTGTTGTAGTTGTGTTTACTGTTTGCCCCGTGTTTACCATTTTGCGGCACAAGTGCATCACAGTGCAAAATGTGTTTAGTGAATGAGAATGTGTTTAGAGTTTTGCCAAACGAGTGTCTGATTTGACAAATTGGTTTAGTTCACTGAACATTTGATTCAGAAAATGGGGTTTAGTGTTTTAGCAATTGTGAAAAACTGTAATACACATGTACAAATTTGTAATACAAATAAATTAACACTCATACTCAAAACAAAGTCCTTTTCTCTTATATTCAATTTTTCTGTAAACGAAAAACGAATTCAACACCAATACACAAGCTGACAAACACATACTCTATTGAGTATTGCAGTTTAGAATGTTTCTGTCTGTAGAAGCTTTTTGTCCTTCAGCACACCCAGTTTATTCAAGGACAGAGTGACTCCACATCACCGCCAGTTTGGGGTTTGGGAGGAGAGGTTACACAGCTGTGCTATGCCCTCATAAGGGGAGGATGGATATGGCTGGCACATGGGCCTCTCACACACACACATACACACACACACACACACTGGGATCTCAAGGCTCCAGGTGCAAGACAGGAACTGTATCCTACCTTTGAACCCACTCTGTTTGGTAAGCCATGGAGCCCTGGTTCTTCTCCTTACCCCCTGTTTCCACTAGAGAGCATCACTGTGCAAATTTGTCTACTTGAGGATTTGCAATCAGTAGCATTAGTATTAGTGTTAACAGTATCTGTGTCTCAGCCTCACAGCCTTTAACATGAAGGTATCTTTAAATAGATTAGGGAATAGACACAATAGAAGTAGTTCATCTGGTTAAAATATAAAATGTTTCATCACTCAGAGCCAAGACAGACAATATTTAGAGTTTTCACTTTGGCTCATTTTTAAACATTCTCTATACTCTAAGTGTAGTTGTCTCCACTGTTTTATGGGACATAAAAACACCATTGCGTGTCTTAAAAAAAATAAAAAAAAATAATTAATGCTTCAAAACTGAGTTATTTTGTTTTTTCACCATGGCATGAGAAATGGTTTTTATATTCAAATACAACACAACACACAAACACACATTTGTAAAAGATTAATTGGAATGTTTTGGGAAATACTGTACAATACTGTAGTACAAAAAAATATATAGATATGAACATTTGCATATTAAAAGTAAATTATTTTTTGTAGCAATGTTACATATAAAAAGAAAATTCACATTTGCATGACAATTTTTTATGTAGTCAGTGGTTACTTAGGCTATATAGTACCGCTTTTATCAATCGCTTTGGCTCAATTCTCGATTGGTAATAAAATCAATTATTTTGAATGTGATGCTTCACATGATGTTTAGAAGATGTGAAGAGTATGACAATTTCACTGAGAAATAACTTTTATCAGCAAGCTATGTGCATGTGGTTATTATGTCAATTGTAGACAACTGTCCTTGTCTTTTGCACACTGCCAAATCATATAATAAATGATAATGTAGTGAAAACAAGGAATTCATTGTTCTCAGAGATTTGAATTTATGATTTTGAAAAAAAAAAAGAGTGCATAGGTCACTGATCCTAACAACAAGATAGCCCCGAAACATTGCGGGTAGCCAAAACATAAAGCATACATTGTGAAAAAACGAATAAGTCCCAAAGGGAAGAACCATAAGAGCATGCCGTTAAACAAGTTACAATTAAACAGCAAGAACCTCAAAAGTGCAACAGTGTACCTGTAGAAAAGCAAGCAAATATATTTCACAGCGAGTACAATTTTTTAAAATCAGTTACAACTAACCAAAAAAGAGCAACAAGTCCCTTGATAAGAGTCCTGGTGTTCCTGGAGGAAACTAACATCAGGTCCAGCAACTCATTCCTAAGTACCGGAACAAGTGCATCTTGAGCCTTTTCTTGAAGGTGGGGAGACAGTCTCTGATGGAGGTGGGGAGTTGGTTCCACCATTGGGGGGCCAGACAGGAGAAGAGCTTGTGTTGGGAGCGGGAGCGGGCGCTTTTAAGAGGTGGGACCACCAGACGGTTGTCAGAAGAAGTTGTGCAGAGATGGTTGTCAGCAGGGAAGAGAGCACGTCATGTTTGAGGTTAAAAGTCAATCGTTTTGCTGACTATTACCTTTTTTTTATCACTAGAAATGTGATTTCATTTTTGTTCTTTTTATATCCAGGATGTGATTAATAAATGATTAAACATGTTAACAGAATAACAGAATTTGTAAGTCTTTGGTTTTGTAACAATGATAAATTACAACTTTTGGAGGGGGTGCCAGTAAAAATTGTCTTGGGGCCATTTTGTTGAGTCCTGATATTTAAAGTGGATACTTTATTTCAGTATAAATCAGCACAAAAGAAATGCAGCAAACTAATGCAAAAGTTCTTACTGCACATTGCACATGTGCACAAACTCCAATCAAACTAACTCCAAATCAACTGACCAACATTATAATCACCAGCTGCATCACGGGCACGGGCCCTACACAATCTATAATTCCAGGATTCTCTTTGAGTGTCTGTGTTCCACCGCATCAACTAAGCAACATCTTAATAACCGGCTGCATCAAGGGCACTGAGAAATGTAGGCACTAAAGCCATTAAGAATATCTGTCATCACCAGCACTGCAATATCTGTCTATAATTCCAGAAATCTGTCTTTGTCAACAACATCTTACTCACTGACTGCATCACGGGCACTGTGCCCAATCTATAGTTCCAGGAATCTGTGTTTGTGTGTCTCACTGACATTTTAATAACCAACTGCATCACGGGCACTGTGCAGCAGTTAATTTTAATAACTGAACACAACAATTTGTTCTAGCAAGCTGCACACTAATAGCTCGTTACCTAGCTGCACACTAATAGCTTGTCAATCAACTCTAAATTATAATGGAAAAATTATGCACGGCAAATTGACAATCATAGCTCATCATTGAAACTCTAATGATTCATTTTTATGTAAAACATTTATGAATAGTTGGACTCTTGCTGTTTTGAAGACTTATGTTTATGCAACTGAAAAATAATCATTATCATCTTCATGAATTTCAGAAATCTGAAGCAGAATTGAATCTGCTGCTTACATTCTGTCATAATAACGTAAACCACCACTAGCATCAATTAAAAAAAAAACTTTAATTATGACGGCATATTACAATTTGTTTGCGATTGCTTACATGCATTGGTCAAACGGACACACTCACTCTGACTCACTCTGGCTCACTCTGGCTCACTCTGGCTCACTCTGGCTCACTCTGACTCACTCTGACTCACTCTGGCTCACTCTGGCTCACTCTGACTCACTCTGGCTCACTCTGGCTCACTCTGGGTCACTCTGGCTCACTCTGACTCACTCTGGGTCACTCTGACTCACTCTGGGTCACTTACAGTTTTGCTGTTGATTAGTGTGCATTGTCCCTGCAAAATAAATGAATTAAATAAATGAAAGAAACTAGAACCCTCACAGTACTGTACAGTGATTACACTATACATGCTGTTTTTTGTACTTAGTATTGGAATTGCATTATCAATGATAATTTGGTTTTGTGTTTTTAATTTGGTATTTTTAGTATATGTATAATACAGTAAATATATGGAAAACATAAAGGATACTGAAGCAAATTGCTGCATTTCTGATTTTTTGGTTCTATGATGAAATACTGATTCATGTGAAAAATCATTCGAACTTCAAAGATAAAAGTCCATCATTTTTGTAATGCTCCCTGTTAGTGTTTAAGTCAGTGTGTTATGAGTGACAATGTATGTTTCTGAGTGAGAATAGTTTCCAGTGTTGTGGTCAATTGAGCTTATTTTGAGACATGTATACAATGTTTAGGTGGTTTGAGTGAGTTTTGGAGGAGAGGTGAACTGTTTGGCCCAGCTGCATGTTGATAATAAAGACTGTTAAGAGTTTTGAAAAAGTGACTAGAATTTTGACCAATTGAGCTATTCAAAGCAATAAAAAAAAATGACACTGACACCTGGTGGATTAAGTGTGTCATGAACAGGCAACATAAAGAACGACGGGGTGGGTTGGATTTCGACAGATTAGAAACAAGGGATTTATCATCAACGTATTATTCAGCCATGCAGGTTTTAAATTAAATCACAGTGTTCAACCAGGGTACAGCTCGAGGGACCCTCTTCAGAATGGTCTCTCTAATTGGTGAGTGCTCCAATTGTCTGACATGACATAAATCATGATTACAGGATTAGTGAATTGCTTTGCAAATCCAATTAGTTGATGCGGTGATTAACGGAGAGACATTTAGTCTACTTCACTTCGTGAAGTTTAAAACTAGGGGTTGGGGGGAAGGGTCTTGAGGTTGGAAGTTGCGTAACTCGTCTATTGACTATATGTTGCGTGACTCGTCTATTGCGTTATATCTGGACCATAGGAAAATTCATTAATTGTCAGTTTTAAAAAAAAGTCTAAGGCTGAGTAGCCTAGTACTTACATGTGCTACTTTTTAGCCTGACCTCAGTCGGAATCGAACCCCACTAGTAAAACTGGATTCAGACCGAGCC
Organism: Hypomesus nipponensis; assembly: GCF_054491055.1. NCBI lineage: Eukaryota > Metazoa > Chordata > Actinopteri > Osmeriformes > Osmeridae > Hypomesus > Hypomesus nipponensis. Next base: position 17,130,433 of record NC_140373.1, read on the forward strand.
GTTTGCGGGGCAGCTGATCGTAGCCGGGGGAAAGATTGAGAGCCTCCTAGTGGGGATTGGTGGGCAACACTACTTGCTAGATTTTTTTCTCTCGATAGTGTCCCCGTGTGGGTTAATGGCTCCTCCTGCAACTGAGAGAGACGGAGCTGGCAGCGAGTAGCAATACGGGGGAGCAGTCGGAAAAACACAATTACGGCCCTAATTTTGCTGTTTTCGGTTGCAGTTCGTTGGATGTTATTAGAAAAATAGGCAGACGGGGTTGTAGTTGGGGCATAGTGTCAAACTAGAAGTGGGGAGGTCGAGGAAAGCGTTCTATTTTTTAACAACCAACTCCCCAAATGAACTCCATCAGAGCCACCAACAGGAGACCCAGGCGAGTGTCGAGGCCGCGCCCGGTGCAACCCGAACGGAACAACGGGGAGCGAGGTGAGTCAGGCCGCGGTCGGCACACCGTTTAGAGTGTAAACGTGTACGGTAGTCCAAGACAATCGCTCCGTGTATTCAAATCGTGCTATTAATGTACACTGACTGACAGAGGGTGTTCACTAGGAAAAGCCGAGGCTTCTTGCTCTATTGCTTAGGCCAGGCCGCGCTTTGTTTGGCTCCAGTGATTGTGGCTAACGCCAGCTTCTGGGAGGTTGGGGGAGTGCATTAGTTGCATTTGCTTACTGCGTACACGGCTCACTAGCCCATATTCCAACATTGTGACCGTTAATCAAAGGCGTGAGTCCAAGACTTCGGACTACCCTGTGCCATTATGGCATTGTATTCTCAGCTGTCACTAACGCGTCTGACGGCATAAATCTGCGTTGTCTTCTGACTGCCATTTTTGGGGTCAGCTAGCTAGGTTGCTACGGTTAGTTCGTTTATTCTGAGGCTAACCAGCTCATACGCTAGGCATACAGCATTGCAGCATTGCTTATGCATTCTTGTAGCTGGAATGTGAAGTCCCTGTTTTAGTAATGAGACACTCTGCTTTTGTTAGCTAACCAGAACTAGAGCCCATTCCTCAGCCCCGGCAGTTCTAACCATCTGGCTGGCTACGTTAATGCTATTTGTTTACACCGCGGATTTGCAAACTACGCAGTTGAGTAAAAAGCGAGTCTGAATATTAAACGTTACGCATCCTTAACCCGTCAACTTTAATTACCCCAGGCCTTAAATGCATTGCAGGGGTGTGTAAATGTGTTTGGGTGGCCAGTGCTCACTGTCTGGTCCAGACCGGCCCTTAACTTGGAGAGGATATGTTGGTTGGTTAAGTGAACGGTCAGGCCCTCGTCTGGCTGCGGGGATGCATCTGTCATGATCCGTCACCAACCTTTGTCTCACGTATGCAAGGGTCTGCCGGCTTTTCTGTAATATTGTCAACAAAAATGTTTTTTTAAACACGACGCTCTCTCACCCCGCTCTCTCTCCAACTTAGGGACGAAAATGTCAGTGGTATTTTGGACTGTTACTGTGGACAGTCCACACACTTACCCAATACAAGTCAAATCCATGAGTTTAAAAGCCGTGCATAGTCGCACAAGCAATGATGTGAATGTGATGTTGCAGCAATGTCTGGCCTGGCATATCATTTAGCCAGTTCCCAATGTCTTGTCCATGTGATGGGTTAGTAATGTGTGTGTTTGACGTGGTGACTGAGCTGAATGGGGGTGGGCTCTAACGTGTGTTGTTGCCTGTTCAGAGGGTGAGGCTCCACCAGCTGAGATGGCTGTGGAGGAGTCGGGACCAGGAGCTCAAAACAGCCCCTACCAGCTCCGCCGCAAGTCGCTGCTGCCAAAGAGAACTGCCTCCGCAGCCACTGCCTCCGCCTGCCCCAGCAAAAGCCCCATGGAGGTCATCCTTTACAAACATCACTCAGTGTGTGTGTGTGTGTGTGTGTGTGTGTGTGTGTGTGTGTGTGTGTGTGTGTGTGTGTGTGTGTGTGTGTGTGTGTGTGTGTGTGTGTGTGTGTGTGTGTGTGTGTGTGTGTGTGTGTGTGTGTGTGTGTGTGTGTGTGTTCACGTGAACCTAACTTGTGATGTCCTCCAGCAGGGAGCCTCCACCTCGACCACAGAGCCCTTTGGCCACCGAGCCAAGCGAGCACGGGTGTCTGGCAAAAGCCACGACCCACCAGGTGGGTGTTCCGGAACATTCCAACAGGAACATTAATCATATCGCTTGTAGGAGTTTCTTTGAAAATAGTCGACTTCTAAATGTAATGACAGAATGCTCCTATCCTACAAAGATCAGTTAGCTATAAGCTAATTGGCCATTTTATTGTTGTTTCTCTGGCTGTTATGTGGATATGTGCCTAGCCCACATGTCTTGTGTAGACTTAAATTGAAGCATGTGTCTGTCTGAATAGCAGCACCAGCAGAGCAGTATCTGCAACAGAAGCTTCCAGATGAGGTGGTGTTGAAGATCTTCTCCTATCTTCTGGAGCAGGACCTCTGTCAGGCAGCCTGTGTCTGCAAACGCTTCAGCCAGCTAGCCAACGACCCCATACTCTGGTCAGTTGAGCTCTTTCCCAGAAGAATTCAAAATCATTTTCAACATCATCATGAATCATTTCTTACATTTCAGCAAGAACTGCGTCTTGAAAGGTTCATGGGGAATCTGTGTGTGTGTGTGTGTGTGCCATCCAGGAAGCGTTTGTACATGGAGGTGTTTGAGTACACGCGTCCCATGATGCACCCTGAGCCCGGAAAGTTCTACCAGGTCAGCCCAGAGGAGCATGAACACCCCAACCCCTGGAAGGAGAGTTTCCAACAATTGGTCAGTGTCTGTGTCTGTCTGTGTGTGTGTGTGTGTGTGTGTGTGTGTGTGTGTTAAGGATGTGTCATGTGTACTGATGTGTAGTACTGTTTGTGTGTGGTTTTGGTGGGTAACGGTGTTGTGTGAGTGTGTATTGATTTGTGTGTGTGTGTATGGACTTGATTATCTGAGTGTAGTAAGTGTTCATAATGTGTGTGTGTTATTCTGCAGTATAAAGGAGCCCATGTAAAACCGGGCTTTGCAGAACATTTCTACAGTAACCCAGCCAGATATAAAGGCAGAGAGAACATGCTGGTAAGAGACTCATCACATAGTTCTCCAGAATCAATTTTGCACGACCATGAGAAGAATTCTAAGCAAAAAGTGTGTGTGTGTGTGTGTGCAGTACTACGACACCATCGAGGATGCGCTGGGTGGCGTGCAGGAGGCTCACTTCGACGGCCTGATCTTCGTCCACTCTGGCGTCTACACAGACGAGTGGATCTACATCGAATCCCCCATCACCATGATAGGAGCAGGTACAGCAGGGCGCTCACACCATGAAGGGCCGTGTGTGCGCGCGCGTGCGTGCGTGTGTAACCAGACTTCTCTTCCTCGCAGCTCCTGGGAAGGTAGCTGATAAGGTAGTGATCGAGAACACCCGAGACTCTACCTTCGTTTTCATGGAGGGATCGGAGGACGCCTATGTGGGATACATGACCATCAGGGTACACACACACAATCCCTCTTCATCAGTCTGCATGTTTTGGCTGTTTTTTCTCGATACGTTTTACGGGGAGTTTTTCCCTTGTCTTCCTCGAGGGTTTCGGTTGGATGAGGTGTGGTTCTCTGGGCTTGTGTGAAGCGCTCTGCGACCCCGCTTGTGTGAAGGGCTACATGGATGTGATGTGTGGAATGTCTCCCTCCTCAGTTCAACCCCGATGACAAGTCTGCCCAGCACCACAATGCCCACCACTGCCTGGAGATCACCGTCAACTGCAGCCCCAACATCGACCATTGCATCATCCGCTCCACCTGCACAGGTAAACTCCTCCTCCCTGCATGGTCCGCTCCACCTGCGTGCACACACACACGCGCAGAGTGGATTCCCGTGCTGTTGAGGGCAGCGTGGTCAGTGCTCTCTCTCTGCCTACAGTGGGCTCTGCTGTGTGTGTGAGCGGCCAGGGGGCGTGTCCTACCATCAAACACTGCAACATCAGCGACTGTGAGAACGTGGGCTTGTACATCACGGATCATGCGCAGGTAAACACACACACACACATGGCCAGTTTTCTCCTAAACACACTTCCTGGATCCTACACAGGCTGACAGACACTCACACGTCCAGACTGCCACACACACACACACACACACACACACTGTTGGTGGTCTTACGGTGTGTCTGCTCTCAGGGTATCTATGAAGATAATGAGATCAGTAATAATGCGCTTGCTGGCATCTGGGTGAAAAACCATGGCAACCCCATCATCCGACGCAACCACATCCACCACGGGCGAGACGTCGGGGTGTTCACCTTCGATCATGGAATGGTAACCCCCCTCAACACCACCTGGAACTTCTCACCTGCCTTCACCTGGACTTGATCAACTCCAAAACTGGATGATATTTCTTCACCTCTTTTTTTTCTGCTCTCTCCTCCTTTCTTCCCTTTTCTGCTCCTCCTCTCTGTTCCTCCTCTCTCTGCTCCTCCTCTCTGCTCCTCCTCTCTGCTCCTCCTCTCTCTGCTCCTCCTCTCCATGCTCCTCCTCTCCTTGCTCCTCCTCTCCCTGCTCCTCCTCTCCTTGCTCCTCCTCTCTCTGCTCCTCCTCTCTGCTCCTCCTCTCCCTGCTCCTCCTCTCCTTGCTCCTCCTCTCTCTGCTCCTCCTCCCTGCTCCTCCTCTCCTTGCTCCTCCTCTCTGCTCCTCCTCTCTGCTCCTCCTCTCTCTGCTCCTCCTCTCTCTGTTCCTCCTCTCTCTGCTCCTCCTCTCTCTGCTCCTCCTCTCCCTGCTCCTCCTCTCTCTGCTCCTCCTCTCTCTGCTCCTCCTCTCCCTGCTCCTCCTCTCTCTGCTCCTCCTCTCCCTGCTCCTCCTCTCCCTGCTCCTCCTCTCTCTGCTCCTGGTCTCTCTGCTCCTGGTCTCTCTGCTCCTGGTCTCACTGCTCCTGGTCTCTCTGCTCCTGGTCTCTCTGCTCCTCCTCTCTGCTCCTCGTCTCTCTGCTCCTCCTCTCTCTGCTCCTGGCCTCTCTGCTCCTCCTCTCTCTGCTCCTCCTCTCCCTGCTCCTCCTCTCTCTGCTCCTCCTCTCCCTGCTCTTCTGCTCCTCCTCTCCCTGCTCCTCCTCTCTCTGCACCTCCTCTCTCTGCTCCTCCTCTCCCTGCTCCTCCTCTCTCTGCTGCTGTCCCCCAGGGCTACTTTGAGAGCTGTAACATCCACAGGAACCGCATCGCGGGCTTCGAGGTGAAGGCGTACGCCAACCCCACGGTGGTGCGCTGCGAGATCCACCACGGCCAGACCGGGGGCATCTACGTGCACGAGAAGGGGCGGGGCCAGTTCATAGAGAACAAGATCTACGCCAATAACTTTGCGGGCGTGTGGATCACCTCGAACAGCGACCCCACGATACGGTACAGGACACGCACACGCCACACATACGCGCTCCCGGGAGCAGCCGTTCTGTGCCTGCTGTTCCCTCCCTCCCCTGACTTTCTGTGCGTGCCAACAGGGGCAACGCCATCTTTAACGGTAATCAAGGAGGCGTGTACATCTTCGGAGATGGGCGGGGCTTAATCGAGAGCAACGATATCTATGGCAACGCACTGGCGGGAATCCAGATTCGAACCAACAGCTGTCCCATCGTACGACACAACAAGATCCACGATGGCCAGCATGGAGGCATATATGTGGTAAACACACACGCATGCACACACACTCAGAACATGTCAGGAGGAGTGGAGTGTACAGGGTACTGGAGCGTGTGTGTGTGTGTGTGTGTATGTGTGTGTGTGTGTGTCTCAGCACGAGAAGGGCCAGGGTGTGATCGAGGAGAACGAGGTGTACAGCAACACGCTGGCAGGAGTGTGGGTCACCACCGGCAGCACCCCAGTCCTGCGCCGGAACCGCATCCACAGCGGCAAACAGGTAACACTCACACACGTTTCAGATCCTCACATCTGGGCAGGTCACTCACACACATCCGGTGGCTGTGTAGTTAATCCACAGGGAAAAACGTTTTCCCGCTCTCTCTCCACCCCCCCCCCCTTCTCTCTCTCACTCTCTCCACCCTCTGTCTCTCTCGACCCTCTCTCTCTCCCCTCTCCTAGGTGGGTGTGTACTTCTATGACAACGGTCATGGTGTTCTGGAGGACAACGACATCTACAACCACATGTACTCTGGCGTGCAGATCAGGTAAGACCCTCCCCCGCAGTCTTATCACATCCTCTCACTGTCTACCCCCCCCCCTTCACAGAGCAGAGACACCCTGACCCCCCCCCCCCCTCACAGAGCAGAGACACCCTGACCCCCTCCCCCCTCACAGAGCAGAGACACCCTGACCCCCCCCCCCTCCTCACAGAGCAGAGACACCCTGCGCCCCATCACAGAGCAGAGACACCCTGACCCCCCCCCCCCCCCCCCCTCACAGAGCAGAGATACCCTGACCCCCCCCCTCACAGAGCAGAGACACCCTGACCCTCCACCCCTCCTCCCTCAGGACGGGCAGCAACCCCAAGATCAAGCGGAACAAGATTTGGGGGGGCCAGAACGGGGGCATCCTGGTGTACAACTCTGGCCTGGGCTTCATCGAGGACAACGAGATCTTCGACAACGCCATGGCGGGCGTGTGGATCAAGACGGACAGCAACCCCACGCTGAGGAGGAACAAGATCCACGACGGCCGAGACGGAGGCATCTGCATCTTCAACGGAGGGAGAGGTAGCTCTCTCACACACACACACACACACACACACATATATACACACGTATATGGAATGGATAAATAGACTCATGGAAAGCTGCATATTCTAGATGTGAGCGCTCTGTTTGTGTTGTAGGCTTGCTAGAGGAGAACGACATCTTCCGGAACGCCCAGGCTGGAGTGCTGATCAGCACCAACAGCCACCCGGTCCTCCGCAAGAACCGCATTTTCGACGGCTTTGCTGCAGGTGAGCCGCCCGTGTGTCCTGTCAGTGCACACATTGGCCCGTCCTGAGCCCCCCCTCCCCAGCATCAACAAACCTCCCTTCCTGTGTCAGGTATCGAGATCACCAACCACGCCACGGCCACGCTAGAGGGAAACCAGATCTTCAACAATCGCTTTGGGGGTCTGTTCCTGGCCTCCGGGGTCAACGTCACCATGAAAGGTACCCAGCCGACCATTCTAACCACGTCCGACCCTGGCCCTAGGACGGCTACCCTGGCCCTAGGACGGCTGCCCTGACCCTGGCCCTAGGACCGCTGCCCTGACCCTGGCCCTAGGACGGCTGCCCTGACCCTGGCCCTAGGACGGCTGCCCTGACCATGACCCTGGGACAGCTGCCCTGACCATGACCCTGGGACAGCTGCCCTGACCATGACCCTGGGATAGCTGCCCTGACCATGACCCTGACCCTGGGATAGCTGCCCTGGCCCTGACCCTGGGATAGCTGCCCTGGCCCTGACCCTGGGATAGCTGCCCTGACCCTGGGATAGCTGCCCTGGCCCTGACCCTGGGATAGCTGCCCTGGCCCTGACCCTGGGATAGCTGCCCTTACCCTGGGATAGCTGCCCTTACCCTGGGATAGCTGCCCTGACCCTGGGATAGCTGCCCTGGCCCTGACCCTGGGAAAGCTGCTCTGGCTCTGGGATAGCTGCTCTGGCTCTGGGATAGCTGACCCCTGGCCCTGACCCTGGGAAAGCTGCTCTGGCTCTGGGATAGCTGCTCTGGCTCTGGGATAGCTGACCCCTGGCCCTGATCCTGGGACAGCTGCTCTGGCCCATCGACCTTGAATTGTCTCTTGAATACATACCTTGAAAAATGGTTAAATCCCATCCCTGTGCTTGTATATCTAATCTAAGATAGGCTGGACACTTGGGTGTACAAGCCTGGAAGTTCTTGTTGGAATACAAAACTGTATTTGTAGAGTCATCTTGTCCTCTTGCTGCTCTTGACCTCTCCTCTCCCTGTTTCTCCTCCTCTCCCTGTTTCTCCTCCTCTCCCTGTTTCTCCTCCTCTCCCTGTTTCTCCTCCTCTCCTTGTATCTCCTCCTCTCCTTGTATCTCCTCCTCTCCCTGTTTCTCCTCCTCTCCCTGTTTCTCCTCCTCTCCCTGTATCTCCTCCTCTCCCTGTATCTCCTCCTCTCCCTGTTTCTCCTCCTCTCCCTGTTTCTCCTCCTCTCCCTGTATCTCCTCCTCTCCCTGTATCTCCTCCTCTCCCTGTATCTCCTCCTCTCCCTGTTTCTCCTCCTCTCCCTGTTTCTCCTCCTCTCCCTGTATCTCCTCCTCTCCCTGTATCTCCTCCTCTCCCTGTATCTCCTCCTCTCCCTGTATCTCCTCCTCTCCCTGTATCTCCTCCTCTCCCTGTATCTCCTCCTCTCCCTGTATCTCCTCCTCTCCCTGTATCTCCTGTCAGACAATAAGATCATGAACAACCAAGATGCTATAGAGAAAGCTGTGAGCAGAGGGCAGTGTCTCTACAAGATCTCCAGCTACACCAGTTACCCCATGCACGACTTCTACAGGTACTACACACACGCACACACACACACCTACTCCCCCCAGGTGTTGAGTAGGGCTGTCAAAATTGCTCAAAAATGACGTTTGAATATTCCCATTAAAAAAACACATCTATTCGAATATATTTGAATTTCTGGTTGTGCATTAGGTACGTCAATAACAGGACAAATTAATACAATGAAACACAACTACTTGTATACTGTAGGTAGGTAGGCCTAATTTATTTAAGTTTAAACATATTTGACAAATGACCTACACAAAAATAAGAAGGGTGAGTTCAGGTAATGTGAGACTTCAGGTAAAGTGGGACGGTTATGCATTTTGATGATTTAACATGTGCAAAACCGACATCCAATCAGCAGAGCTGATCTTGACTCGTAAATACAACACTTCTAGTCACTATGCAGTGGTTTTTATTTGTCTGACATCATTAGAGTAGGCGTGATCTGGCTTGACAAGAGGTCTATACAGAAAAAACGCATCGAAAGTTCAGCGGCATATTACATTATATTTCTCAATGATAAGGAATTTAAATTAAGTTACAATGAGTACTGTTGCAGCATATTGAAGGGGTTTAACCACTGATTGAAACACACACAATTTGTAAACACACACATTTGTAAAATAATGCTTTATTAGAAGAAAAAAAACGTTTTATGTGATTGTCCCACATACCTGATCATGTCAGGTAATGTGGGACAGCATTTTTCAGGTAAAGTGGGACATCTAGTAATGCTGTGTTTATGCTATAAAAGTAATTTAATTTCCAGTTCTCAAATGTTTAATACCAATGCATCATACTGCACTTAAGTTGCCAACTAAATAACAACTTACAATGTCATCGAACCAGCGCTTTCAGACTTGTAAGGGTGACCGCTAACGCTAGTCCAACGAAATGCTAACGCAGCGGGACTAGCTAGCTAGCACATAGACTGCAGATCACTAAGGTTTACATCAGTTACACTTTATGCCTATTGTATAAGTAAAACCCCACAACTAAATGAATCTTGCCACCCCCTTGCACCTAGTAGTGTTGTATATAAACTCATTATTATTATATTAGCATACTAGGCTGACAGATGATGACTGTCCCACTTTACCAGACAAGCTGTCCCACATTACCTGAAAATGCTGCCTGAGTGAGAGAGGGGGTCATGTTATGTTTGAAAGTGTGTAGCTTCTAAAATATTGTGTATTCCCATTTAATTCCAACATGAAGATGTTCCTGAGCCCTAAAACGATTGACAGAAACGCCACTGGGGCGAGTTAACAGTTATGTTGAAAGTCTACAAGAGCCTCTACCAAAAAGTGTCCCACATTGCCTGAAATCACCCTAAATGAACTAATGGCCAAGACCGCAGACCTTGGCCTCGCTCGCACACACGCACTCTTTCTTTCTCTCTCCCGCACCGTCGCGCGCTCTACGCATAGCGGTGTAAAATGAACGACAACAATAAACAAATGCTGAGTTCTGAGCAAGCAATTTAAGGTCGCCATTCTTGTCCCAAATGTGGCAGGCTTCATATATTTCCAGACATCACTCTTTAGATTTGTGGCCAGGGTTACAATCACTTTCTCTGCTGCGGTCAAGCTGGGTTCTGCACTTTCTGCCATCTTCCACTGCCGCACGCGTCTGTTTTTTATTTTTTACATTCAAATATTAATTTTCACATTCGAAATTCGGTTATTAACCACTCTTCGAATATATATCCGAATTTAGAATATTTGTTGACAGCCCTATTGTTGAGCTGTGCCTAACACATGTTTGTTTCCAGATGTCACACCTGTAACACGACAGACAGGAACGCCATCTGTGTGAACTGCATCAAGAAATGCCACCAAGGCCACGACGTGGAGTTTATACGACACGACAGGTGAGCTTATCTATCTCTCATCTTCAGGACTGTCAGCGTGACAAGCATTTCCTGACATGTCACTTCCTGTGTGTGTCGCCCAGGTTTTTCTGTGACTGCGGCGCCGGAACGCTATCCAATCCCTGCACTTTAGCCGGGGAACCCACGCACGATACAGACACTCTGTACGACTCTGCCCCGCCCATTGAGTCCAACACGCTGCAACACAACTGAACAGAGTGAAGTGCCCACACACACACACACACACACACACACACACATGCGTCACACTCGGTGAAGGAAATGGTCCCTTGGAGCATCTCTCCGAGAGCTTGAAGGGGCTGTCACTTCTAAGGTGCTGGAGACATGGCCTCTGTTTTGGCTTTTTGGTTCTTGTACAGATGTTCAGTCACTGGTTCCAAGTAAATGCATAAAAATGCACATTCACCAACAAGCTTTCGACGATGGCTCCAGACATTGAAGAAAGGAGATGTTCTTAGCATAACGTTATTGTGTTGTTCATGGTCTTGGGAAAGTGTACCCCGACATGGATGAGGTCTGAGATGATGGATCCGACCTCTGGAAGTCCTGGTTTCGCTAGGGAATATCTGCCATTTTCTCCCATTTCTGACACTCGACATGCATAGATGCATTTTCACACATATATTACACACACACACACAAAACTGCAGCACACATACTCACACTCTGCAGAGTTGCAGCCACAAGGAGCCAGAGAGCCCTTGTGTATGTGGCTGTGAGCCAGCCAGGCCAGGCCAGGCCAGGAGCCGGGGCCTGCAGACAGACTGCAGCCTGCAGCGCCCAGAGCTTCCACTAGAGGGGGCCAGACAAAACGGACTCCCACCAACCGACCACATGAGATTCCTCACTCAAGCATTTCTTAACTCACTCTTGGCAGAGCGAGACTGCTGGATGCAAGCTGGAGCAAACGAGCCAAGCAATGGAGGGGAGGGGCCTCACCACTTTTTACACCATCAGGGGAGCAGCCAATAAGAAGCCACTTCCTCTGTGATCACCAACGCTCCAACTTCCTCTCTAGACAGGAAGTGTGTAGTCCTGGCCCCTCCCCCAGGCCTGCGGCAGTGAGGTTGCCATGGCAGTTGTAACTAGGCAACAGCTGGCCAGGCTGACCCAGCTGTTGCGCGTGGCAAAAGAAGAGTGAGACTGTGATGGAGCACTTCGTCTGTTATTTGTATTTTTTTGTAATATGTTATTCTGATCAACAGATATGATTTTAATGCTTTCTCATGTAGTTTTGTATTTTCAAGCAAAAATCTGACTGTATTTGAATGCCTTTTATTTTATTATATATTATTATGATAATTATAATTATTAATTTTCTTTGGTTAGCGCCCCCCCCCTCCCTATCCCCACACCCATCCCCCCAGCGTACTGCAGTAACTCGCTGTCCCAGTGGTAATAGTTCTTTCTGTGAAAGAGAAACTCGTTTAACACTAAGAACCCTCTCCAGTTGATCAGTTGAAGACAGGAGAACTTCCACAGTTGTATAAAGGTGTGTGTGTGTGTCTGGTTGTGGCGTACCTGTGTAGTGAATGTTGTGTGCGATGTGTGTGTGTGTGGTATGGTTGTGAGTGTCGGTGTCAGATTATGCAGTCAGTGTTGCTGGGCAGGGTCGTTCTCAGAGGTGTCTGGGCCTCTGGGTCTCTGGACTGGACGAGTACGTCTGCAGTGTCCCCCCCCCCCTCATCCCCCTGCCCCCCCCCCCCTCATCCCCCTGCCCCCCCCCCTCATCCCCCCCCCCCCCCCCTCATCCCCCTGCCCCCCCCCCCCTCATCCCCCTGCCCCCCCCCCCCTTGTATTGTGCTGACTGTGGCTCCTCATGCAGCCTGAATCGTATGCATGTACCATAACATCTAGACTTAATATATTGTGAAGTATTCAATAACCATTATGTAGATGCTAGTTGGAGTTCAAAAAGGGGTTTAATTTCCTAGAAAGAAAAAAAAGAAAAACAGGAAACTGGTCATTTCTAAGAAAATAAAACTTTATTAGATCAACTGTGTCTGTCTGAATTATTTCCTCCAGATTGTTCTTCCACAGCATCAATGAAGGATGTTACTGCTATAGACCCTACTGTGATTATAGTGAAGTATGTTACTGCTATAGACCCTACTGTGATTATAGTGAAGTATGTTACTGCTATAGACCCTACTGTGATTATAGTGAAGTATGTTACTGCTATAGACCCTACTGTGATTATAGTGAAGTATGTTACTGAAGTAGACCCTACTGTGATTATAGTGAAGTATGTTACTGCTATAGACCCTACTGTAATTATAGTGAAGTATGTTACTGCTATAGACCCTACTGTGATTATAGTGAAGTATGTTACTGCTATAGACCCTACTGTGATTATAGTGAAGTATGTTACTGCTGTAGACCCTACTGTGATTATAGTGAAGTATGTTACTGCTGTAGACCCTACTGTGATTATAGTGAAGTATGTTACTGAAGTAGACCCTACTGTGATTATAGTGAAGTATGTTACTGCTATAGACCCTACTGTAATTATAGTGAAGTATGTTACTGCTGTAGACCCTACTGGGATTATGGTGAAGTATGTTACTGCTATAGACCCTACTGTGATTATGGTGAAGTATGTTACTGCTGTAGACCCTACTGTGATTATGGTGAAGTATGTTACTGCTGTAGACCCTACTGTGATTATAGAGAAGTATGTTACTGCTATAGACCCTACTGTGATTATGGTGAAGTATGTTACTGCTATAGACCCTACTGTGATTATAGAGAAGTATGTTACTGCTATAGACCCTACTGTGATTATGGTGAAGTATGTTACTGCTGTAGACCCTACTGTGATTATAGTGAAGTATGTTACTGCTATAGACCCTACTGTGATTATGGTGAAGTATGTTACTGCTGTAAACCCCTGAAGGTCTAAGTGACCTCCTGACTTAGTTTCCTGGTCATTTATCAGGGTTGGGCAAAAGCAACAATGCGAAAACTTCAGCTTAAAACACAATCCAAGACATGTATTTCAATTTTATTGAAGAGACTTATGACGGTAAAACTAAAGAACGAAAAATGGAACTCTGTATATAAACACCTCCAGTCTCTGCACACGCCAGCCAGCCCACCTTGCTGGGACAGGATGAAGGACAGCGCCTAGCTCCTGGAGCCCAGGATCTCTGTGATGTAGCTGTTGTTATGGGCAACAAGCTCTGCCTTCATCTTGTTCAGCTGGGCCTTCACCTCCTCTTCCGTCATGCTGGCTGCCGGCAGGGACTTGACCTTGACCAGGAAGTCCTGGATCAGGCCCTCGCCCTCCTGCAGAGAGCACACATCAACACAGAGAGCACATCAACACAGAGCGCACATCAACACAGAGAGCACATCAACACAGAGAGCACATCAACACAGAGAGCACATCAACACAGAGAGCACATCAACACAGAGAGCACATCAACACAGAGAGCACATCAACACAGAGAGCACATCAACACAGAGAGCACATCAACACAGAGAGCGCACATCAACACAGAGAGCACATCAACACAGAGAGCACATCAACACAGAGAGCACATCAACACAGAGAGCACACATCAACACAGAGAGCACATCAACACAGAGAGCACATCAACACAGAGAGCACACATCAACACAGAGAGCACACATCTACACAGAGAGCACACATCTACACAGAGAGCACACATCAACACAGAGAGCACATCAACACAGAGAGCACATCAACACAGAGAGCACATCAACACAGAGAACGCACATCAACACAGAGAGCACATCAACACAGAGAGCACATCAACACAGAGAGCACATCAACACAGAGAACGCACATCAACACAGAGAGAGCACATCAACACAGAGAACGCACATCAACACAGAGAGCACACATCAACACAGAGAGCACATCAACACAGAGAGCACATCAACACAGAGAGCACATCAACACAGAGAGCACATCAACACAGAGAGAGCACATCAACACAGAGAGAGCACATCAACACAGAGCGCACATCAACACAGAGAGCACACATCAACACAGAGAGCACATCAACACAGAGAGCACATCAACACAGAGAACGCACATCAACACAGAGAGCACATCAACACAGAGAACGCACATCAACACAGAGAACGCACATCAACACAGAGAGCGCACATCAACACAGAGAGCACATCAACACAGAGAGCACATCAACACAGAGAGCACATCAACACATGACTACAGCCTGAAGTCAGTGGATGGCTAAGATGCCAAGTCAATACTGGCATGTGATTGTGGAGTGTTGAGAAAGAGCCCATTTCTGTCATCATTTGTAAGCGTTCAGTGTCCACATGGGCCTTTAGGGTCCAATGTGAACTAAAAACAACCCGGATGTCACCGTCTTGGCCAATGCCAATATAAACATGAATGCAATACTATTATATACTACTATACTATAATACTACACTACTATATAGATACTGATGTCAGTAATCTACCTTTGCACCCTTGTGTAAATATATTTATAGTTTCCTTTTAAATAGGGACCAACATACGACAGGGACATAGCTTATGCCTCACTGGTCAGTGATGAGGCCGGTGTCCCTGCCTCATTGGTCAGTGATGAGGCCGGTGTCCCTGCCTCACTGGTCAGTGATGAGGCCGGTGTCCCTGCCTCACTGGTCAGTTATGAGGCCAGTGTCCCTGCCTCTACCTGCCTCACTGGTCAGTTATGAGGCCAGTGTCCCTGCCTCTACCTGCCTCACTGGTCAGTGATGAGGCCGGTGTCCCTGCCTCACTGGTCAGTTATGAGGCCAGTGTCCCTGCCTCTACCTGCCTCACTGGTCAGTGATGAGGCCAGTGTCCCTGCCTCACTGGTCAGTTATGAGGCCAGTGTCCCTGCCTCTACCTGCCTCACTGGTCAGTGATGAGGCCGGTGTCCCTGCCTCACTGGTCAGTGATGAGGCCGGTGTCCCTGCCTCTACCTGCCTCACTGGTCAGTTATGAGGCCAGTGTCCCTGCCTCTACCTGCCTCACTGGTCAGTGATGAGGCCGGTGTCCCTGCCTCACTGGTCAGTGATGAGGCCGGTGTCCCTGCCTCACTGGTCAGTTATGAGGCCAGTGTCCCTGCCTCTACCTGCCTCACTGGTCAGTGATGAGGCCGGTGTCCCTGCCTCACTGGTCAGTTATGAGGCCAGTGTCCCTGCCTCTACCTGCCTCACTGGTCAGTGATGAGGCCGGTGTCCCTGCCTCTACCTGTTTATCGATGCGGCGTCTCTTGGCATCAGGCTCCTCCCCCTCGCCGCCTGCTGGCTCCTGGAACTCCTCCAGCTCTGCAGCCTTCTCCTTCGCCATGGCAACAACGGCAGCAGGAAAGTTTGCCATCTCCGCCACGTGAATCCCAAAACTTTGATCGCACACACCTGAACAAAAAAGGTTTGGTGAGAAAACAATGAAAGTGATCCAAGACCTTATGGATTCGTGTTTTTATTCCAAAGTGTGTGTGCGCTCACCTGGTTTGACCCGGTACAGCATGGTCAGTGTGTTTTGGGAAGTGAGAGCAGTCACATGCAGGTTGTGTACGGTGGGATGGTGTGTCGCTAGCGCCGTCAGCTCGTGGAAGTGAGTGGCAAACAGGCAGAAGCAGCCGATCTTGGATGCTATGTGTTCACTGATGGCCCAGGCCAGACCGAAGCCATCGTACGTAGATGTGCCTCGACCCAGCTCATCAATTATGATCAGCGAGTTCTCCGTGGCCAAACTACACAGAGGGGTCAGTGAAGATAAATCAGGTGTCTAAATCTGAAGAGGATATCCAATGATGAGCTTATTTTAAGGTTTGCAGAAAGATCCCTATTTGTCTAGCTGCTCCATGGGACCCTGTTTGTGGCATGTGGGATTAGAAGAATGACCAAGACGTCTCAACCGTCTCCCTCAAAACCTTTCACAAGTAAAGCAGCCAATGCTACCTGGAGCTAGCATGGATTCTCAAGCACAAGCTAAAGTATGCATCCTTCCTTTACAGCGCAAAACCCTGTGGGTAGTCATCCCATGGTGGGTCTTGTGATTGCGTGTGTGTGTGTGTGTGCGCGCGACTGCTCTCACCGGAGGATGGCGGCCGTTTCCAGCATCTCAGCCATGAAGGTTGACACTCCCTTCACCTGGCTGTCCCCTGCCCCCACGCGGGCCAGCACGCCGTCAATCACACTCAGCTCCGCCTTGTCACATGGCACGAAGCAGCCAATCTGGGCCATCAGGGCAATGACGCCCACCTGGCGGATGAACGTCGACTTACCGCCCATATTTGGCCCTGGAGGAGGGAGGGGGGGGGGGGTGGGGGGGGGGGAGTGAGAACACACAAACAGAAAACCATCCCAATCTGTGCAGGTGTGTGTGTGTGTGTGTACCTGTGATGATGTAGAAGCTCTTCTCGCCCTTGACGAAGGTGATGTCGTTGGGTATGAAGGCTGTGTCCACGTCGCTCTCCATGCAGGGGTGTCTGGCCTGCTGCAGCACCAGCCTGCTCGGCCCCTCGAGGAGGTGGGGCCGCACGTAGGGCACCGGGGCGGACACAGACGCCGCGGCGAAGCTCACCACGCCGTCCAGCAGGGCGATGACATCACTCAGACCCTGCAGGGGGTCCACGTAACCTGGGGAAGGAGAGGGGGGTTAATCACCGAGGGCCAGCTTAATCTGGATCAGAGTGATCTAGATTTTGAAATCCCATGTTTTGCTATTCAGGATCAGGTAATCAATATTACATTTGTACTGTCCACCCACATCAACAAGTAACAGCTTTTTCAGTGGTGTAGCTGGTTAAAGCGATGTTTGATGACGTGTTGTTAACGTGACTCTGGATACTCGAGTTTGTGCCCCAGTGCAGGGCACCTCAGACAATATTCCTTAACTTTTACTGTGAGAAAATGACACAATTCTAACCACCTACAGATGTATTACAACATTTTAATGTGTGTGCTCTAATATCAGATCAAAATGAACACATGTAGCCTTATTAAAAATATTAAATAACGTAGGGTAGTCTACCGTCGGAGACAACCACTACGCCTCATTCAGCCAGTTTAATCGGCTGCTAGATGACCCTGTTCATTTTCAATGCGCCGATAGTTTGGTTCTTTGGGCCGGCACAATCCGGAAGAAACCACACTTCATTAGGCATCGTTCGCCCATCCCTAATTCCCAATGTTGTAAATGGGACTACGTATAACAATGTAGGCCAATGTAGTAGGCTAGCCAAGTAAAGAACAGGTTCAATAGCCAGCATGGGGTCACTTTCAAGTGTTTTGATTTGAAGACAAAGAAAAAGGCCAAATAAAAAAATCCAAACAGAGCCATCATCTGACCTACAAACAATTGAAAACATACAAATATACATTCTTCACAAATACAATGTGAATATTTTGAACATGTGTTTCAAAATCAGAAAAAGGCTAAATGTCCAATAGGTAACAAAATTAAAGATCTTTCAAAGTTAGTCTTCGGTTGTGGAGAGACCAGCTTTTTGAAACTGCTTTTAGGAGGCAGATCTCAAGTCTGGCTTTGGTTTGTTCTTCTGCCAGAAGAATCTGGCAGAAGCTCTTACATATAAATACATATATATATGCATTACATGATGCGAATAGTTTTTTTTTTTTTTTTTTTACCAGTTTCAAGTTTTATTACATTTTGTTGCTGCAATCCACCCTGAATGCACCCTTCTGCTGGGATCAGAATTATCTTGATTTTGCAGATCAAAAACTATCCCAGTCCTACTAAAAAGTTTGAAACTACACATATTGAAGATTTGATCCAGATCAAAACCAAGACTGGATTACGTGATCTAATCCAATTTCGGAATCCTTTCTTTTTTTTTTTACCCATTTTTAAGATTTGATCTAATCCAATACCCGAAATCCTATCAGATCCCGTCTGAACAACTGGCCCCTGGTGCTGAACTGGGTCAATGAGGTCATCATGAGTGTGTGTCACCTGAGGCGATGCTGATGATCTCCTTGACGATGGCATTCTGAGCCTCCTCGTACTCCTGTCTGTTCTTGGTGTACTCCTCGTTCAAGCTGCTCAGCTTACTGCGCATGCACACACAAACACAAGGAGCTCGTTTGTTTTAGTATGAAAGATGCCCTCCTAGCAGTCATCATCCTGGACCAGGACAGCACCACCAACTCAGTCATCCTGGACCAGGACAGCACCACTAACTCACTCATCCTGGACCAGGACAGCACCACCAACTCAGTCATGCTGGACCAGGACAGCACCACCAACTCAGTCATCCTGGACCAGGACAGCACCACTAACTCAGCCATCCTGGACCAGGACAGCACCACCAACTCAGTCATCCTGGACCAGGACAGCACCACTAACTCAGTCATCCTGGACCAGGACAGCACCACTAACTCAGCCATGCTGGACCAGGACAGCACCACTAACTCAGCCTGGACCAGCAGGGTATACGTACTCTGTAGAGGTTGTAGACAGTGAGCGGTTTAAAAATATCAATGCCCACAGTGGTGACGTTAGCATTCCAGGTTCTCCATGACAGTTCTGTTTCCTGTCTGTTCTAGCCTCCTCTCTGTAGACCACCCCTCCCTCATCAGAATCAAGCCACACCTTTGTCTGCTGTTTTTGCCAGATAAGAGTCAAAAACAAGTTTATATTCCCAGGGCTCAACATTAACATTTTGGGTTTGAAACTCACTGTCCCCAAGACAATTTTTACTGGCCTCTCCTAAAAGTTGTAATTTATCATTGTTACAACAAAACCAAAGACTTATAAGTTGTGTTGCTCTGTTAACATGTTTAACCATTTATTAAACACATCCTGGATATAAAAAGAACAAAATGAAATCACATTTCCAGTGAAAATAAAAAGGTAATAGTCAGCAAAACAATTGACTTTTAACCTCAACTGTGACGTGCTCTCTTCCCTGCTGACAGACATCTCTCTGCACAACTGAAACCTCTGTCCCTCAATGCTAATATATAAAAGCTTCCATAGCATTTCATCAGTACGATACTAAGTACACAAGTCGACACCAGTCTTCCGCTGCAGTTCAATAGTCTGGGGGAACGAGGCGAACGGCTCGCCTGTCTTAATTACGTGATATCCCGTTGTTATAAGTCGTGCAATTACACGATGGGCATCTACATTGAAATTCCTGACCAGCATAGTCAACGGCCTGGAAGATGGATTGTCAACCATCTGCTTAACTATCACGCAAACCAGGTGCTGTCTGCTACTGCTAGCATGGC